>NW_022881603.1:29406682-29733315 GCF_003369915.1 Drosophila miranda
CGCAAGCCGACAGCTGAGCCCTTCTCCACCCCTTGCAGACCGAAAATAGCCTTGACGTGTGCCTGAAAATAGAACAGCTTATTATCGAATCGCAACATTAGCAAATTCAACGCCTTGACGTAATTCTCCTCAGAAAGTTCGAAGGAACGAATCGTATCCAGCGCATCCAACCATCTAGACATCCACGAAGATATTGGAATTTTTCGATGATTGGTATACGATGGTCTTTGTGCACCATTGTCGAGAACATCGAGTGGAATTCTGGCCAATCCATGTAGTTCCCCCCGAATCGCGGAAGCTGCAACTCGGGCATTCGAGAACGGCCTATACTATTATAGGCGAACAACGACGAATTCCCCTCGAGAGTATGCCGAGCCGTTGAATTGGCAACATTTACCGTGCGAGCAGCCATAAACTCCCGCGACAGCCTGGACCTAACCTTCACATAAAAATTCGAAAAGTCCAGTCGGGCATCATGGGCTAACTGCAGGAAATCCAGCCTTTCAAGGCTCGTTTGAGCGGCATCGAAATCCGCATTCATTCGCTCGATTTGCTCTAAGCGAGCTTGAAGTTCTGCCTCATCTAGCTCGGCAAGCTCTTCCTTGGTGAGAAAGCGATCCATGGCCTTTAGTTGGCGCGCGATGGACTCGGCCTTGTGCTTCTAGAAATCTACATCACTCGGCATTGCTGCGTTCGCGACATTGGTAGGCTCAGGTGCTGCCATGTTGAGGTTTTCAAAGAGTCACTCAGCACGACCGAAAAAGACACCCTGTATACGTATAAACGTGGGAACCGAAAGCAAAGGGATTACAGCTGATGCCTTTAGCTGTGCGGCAGTGCGAGCTGTCCGATTCCGCTTTGTACTCCGCTTGTGTGTATTAGTGAGTTCGCTGCACTGCCTACCGCACTGCACTGACCGAATTGTCGCGACAGAGAAATTAATAGCCAGCAATGCGTGTATGTAGGTGTATGTAAGTGTGTTTTAGCACCGAATTGTGCTTAACCGCCGAAAATTTGCTAGGGCTAACAAATGTCGATCGCGAATGATTATTAACTCAGAGATCACGTCGGGGTCACAAAATTTTATGTGGAGATAATGTTTTTTATCCCCAATCGGCCGACTAATTATTTCGAATTAAATAAAACTCGGCGCAGAAATAAAATTACGATATGTTCTTTAATGCGTGACATCCAAATTGCAAGTGTGGCTTGCCTGCCCTTTGCATTGCCGCTCCGATCGCTAAGCGCAGCTTCGCTCGGCCGACGTCGGTAGGCAGACGCAAAGCGGAGATAGCGAAGAGCGAGCTGACAGAGAGCGTTTAGCAGGGCAAGCAAGCGCAAAGCTTTAACAAACAAATGAGTGACATAGACATAAGTAACAAACAAAATAAGCGGCTGAGGGCCAAGCGGCTGAGGAATTAGGTGCTATTTGGCAAGCAGCTAATCGGCTGGGTTCTGCTCCGAACAGCGGGTATTAGGAACAGGAAATGGGTCTTCTTGGGTACGCGAAAGTGTCGGTGCTTGGAGTAAAAGTAACACAATGGCCATCAGAGTTCATTCGCATGATGATGAAATAATATATAATGCTCACCCCAGTCATAAATATTTATAATCGGACCACAAAGTGCCTTCTCACGTTTCAAAGAACTAAACAAAATATATTTTGCAAACAAAGGAGTAGATTGTTGCTGTTTTGTCCCTCGGATCTTGGTGAAATATTCCATGAAATTGATGAGAAATTGCCCTTTATTAACCTGCAAAGAAACAGAGAGAGAGAGAGAGAGACAGAAAACGATTAGATACAGTTGGCTTTCTGTTGAGTAAACAAAGTTTTCAACTGATTAACTATTCAATATTCAGGGAAAAGTTTGCCATAAACCATAATCGAGAAAAACCAATTTGTCTCCGACTTTTCCCAGAGTTTCCTCCGTTGCATCGTTACTGTTTTCACCCCTCTGAGAAGCAGTGCACGCGGAATAGTTGGGGAATGTTTAGGCCACCTTTTACTTGGCCAAGAACTGTGTAGAGGAAGTATTTACATATTCATTGAGTCGCAAGTTCCATAATTGTATTACTCGTATTAATTTCTATGGACTGGTATTTGTTCTATCGATAATTATCGATTTGGCGATAAAATTATAATTATATTCGTGGCAGGATTTGGATTCTACTTCTGTTTTATGTGCAATCGATTGGTGTTTGATCTACCGATAATAATCGATTGACATCGTGTGTAATCAGCAATAAACTATCGATAAATATGGCATGTATTTAGTACATTATTTAGATTTGTACACATTCCCTCTTTAATATCCACCAGAGTCTGTTTGAGGAAATTCGCGTGTGTATCCCTGTGTCTCGTCTACTTTTTATTCTCTGCTTCTATTCGTCTGTTTGCCTGACAGAGAGAGAGAGAGAGAGAGTGTGTGTGTGTGAGTGTGCCCACACAGTGGCTGTCAAACTGTGGGCTGGGATCCCTTTTTGTGGAACGCCTCGCTGGCTGCGGTCGCTGTTGCTGCCGCGGCTACGCGTTGCATTCATTTTAGGCGTCTGCGCATAAAATTGCATCGTTTGCTTTGCTTTACTTAGCCATGGGGCATGGGGCATGCTGCTGCATCTCCCCGTACGCGTGGCGTACCCGTCTAAAGGGTGTTTTCTATTCGTTCATTTAAAATTTACCAAATAAAACCATCAAAAATCATTGCAATCTGTTAATTACTACAACCAGTTTTTCTCGATTTGTCGGAAAGTCTTCGCCGGAGTCTTTTGAACTGTTTCCGACTGCGATTTAGGGTATCTTTGAATCGGTTTTCGACTTACTTTTGCGCTAATTTATATAAATACATTTCGGTCTGAGGTACAGGAAAAATTCCCTTCCCAGAGCCTCAGATCGGACCATTCCAAGTGCTACTGAAGGATGGACGATGGTGACGATGATGTCTGTGGGTAGCAGTGTGGACTCTTATTCAATATTCATCAAGAGCAGAGCAGAGCATTCAAGAGTACATTCAATCTTTCACTTGATGTCAAAGCCGAATAAAAACCACAACAACCAAAGCTCAAAAATACACCTCTGTTTTACCATAAACAACTTTTGCAATTGTCAGACTTCATGTCGACACTTCAGACATTCGAATGGAGTGGAGTGGAGTGGAGTGGAGCAGTAGAAGCAGCGGGAGATGGAGCAGGAACGGGAGTAGGCGTAGGACTCGGAGAAGGCAACAACGCATTGCACTTTGTGGGCGAAACTCCCAATTGCAATTCCAGCTCCAAGTCTCCGTCCCACAATATGTTGAGTGAGTTGTAAATGAAGCCCACACATGGTCCTTCTTCGCTCTCGCTCTTTGCGTTTGCCTTTGCTCAATTGGAGTCAATGTCTCGGCGGAGATTCATGCAGAGATTTTCTGTATCTGCATCTGTATCTGTATCTGCCTTGGGCCTCCCGCCAGCCGCACCGAACTGGAATGTTCTCGACGATCATGCGGCGTGTGTGAATTGCAAAATGTTGCCTCCTGACAATTATTAAGGTGATATATGTTTTTCTTTTTCTATTATGCTCACACACACACACGCAGGGAGCACAGGGAGCTTTCACACGCATGTGGCACACGGATGGGAAGAGAATGTAACGGACTGGGAGAAGCAAAAGCTCACCAACACCAAGACACACAGGAAGCAAATGATAAATGACTCGTTCATTAGTTCGCTTAGAAGAATAATAAAGGGTTAACCGTTTCTTCCATTAGATTTACGTGTAACTTCCGAATGAAATAATCATTATAGATGGAAAATATGTAAAGACCTATTATCTTAGGGCCTGAAGATTAGGCTTTCCATTAGAAAGCTTTCAAAGACTTTCCCAAGAACCTGTGGCCCGCTGGCTGGCAATCCATCCTACTATAAAAAATCATTTATTATTTTCACGTTTCTTTGACTCGTTTCACGCCCATCAGCATCCACTCTACCCCCATTCCTAAGAGGTATAATTATTTTCAGCTTGGATTTTTATACCCGATACTCAAAATGAGTATTGGGGTATATTAGATTTGTGGTAAAAGTGGATATGTGTAACGTCCAGAAGGAATCGTTTCCGACCCCATAAAGTATATATATTCTTGATCAGCATCAATAGCCGAGTAGATTGAGCCATGTCTGTCTGTCCGTCTGTCCGTCCGTCCGTCTGTCCGTCCCTATTAGCGTCTAGTGCTCAAAGACTATAAGAGCTAGAGCAACGATGTTTTGGATCCAGACTTCTGTGCTGTAACTGCTACAAAAATATTTCAAAATTTCGCCCCGCCCACTTCCGCCCCAACAAAGGACGAAAATCTGTGGCATCCACAATTTTAAAGATACGCAGAATCGTAGAGAATGACCATATCTTTAAGACTGCAGAATTTGAATTGGATTATATTATTATTATAGCCAGCATCAAGAAAAGAATATCATTTTTTCTCGCCCTGTCTCTCTCTAACACACACGTAGCATAGCCGGCTTTGCTTAGAGTAAAACATTAGCGCCTAGATCTCAGATACTATAAAAGCTAGAGCAACCAAATTTGGTATCCACACTCCTAACATATCGGACCGAGACGAGTTTGTTTCAAAATTTCGCACCCCCCCTTCCGCCCCCGCAAAGGATGAAAATCTAGGGATATTCACAAATCTCAGAGACTATTAAGGCTAGAGTAACCAAATTTGGTATCCGCACTCCTGTTAGATCTTACTATAAGACGTATATCTCAAAATTTCGCCCCACCCCCTTCCGCCCCCACAAAGGACGAAAATCTGTTGCATCCACAATATTGAGGATATGAGAAAACTAAAAACGAAGAATCATAGATAATGATCATATCTATCAGATTGCTGAATCTGGATCAGATCAGATCATTTTTATAGCCAAAAGGAACAAATCAATTTGCACTGGCTACGCAGCCCCCGACGTCACGCTCAGACTGATTTTCTGTCTCTCTCGCACACACTCTTTGTCGTGTCGTTCAATATTAGCGGCGTCTGCCGGAGGAGAGCCATACTTACTTAGTATCGGGTATAACTGTAGAGTTGCGGTGTCCGCTGTAACTCACAACGTTCCCCCTCGTTTGAAACTGTATCTGTATCTGAGAGCTGTCACTTTAAATAAAATACAAGACACAAATACGTGTAGATATGTAATGCTGTGTGTGTGCAAATAGTAAATGTGCCTAATTAGCATAATTACAGGCAACTCCAGTAAAATTTAATTAATCTGCCAGCTTGCATTTGGCTTGGTGTCGGATTCGGACTCGCCAATCGAAAGCAATTAGTGTGCAATCACACAATCGCACGAGTGCCTTCAATTGGCATTAAAATAAACTATTAAAAAAAAAAAACAACCAACCTTCGAGGCGACAAAGAAAATGTGGCCTGCACTTCAAAGGGCCTGCTCCTCATTCCTCCTCCAGTCATCGTCTCAGGGCCGCCGCCAATCAGGCCCCCGCTTGTTGGGCGGCTATGAAAAGCGCAGCGCCGTTTCGAAATAAATCAAGCACAAAGAGACTACCACAAGGAGAGGAGAAGCCGAACACAAAACAAACAGAAAAGAAGTGAATTCCAATTCGAAATGAAATGTAAATGCTGAGCCATCAAAAGATTCCAAGCTGCGCCGACAGCTGAGAGCATATGATTCGTTTGTGAGTAGCAAAAGATAGTAGCCAGAAGCGGAAGGGGCAGGCGGGAGGGGCAGGCACCAAGCCGAATGGTGGGTACCCCCTATATATGTATATTCCCAAGGACAAATCATCACGGAACAAATTGGTTGGTTGAATATCTACTCGAATCATGTAGCCCCCCTGGGCTGGACCAACCTCTAGGTCCACCGATATACCCTTCCTGGCTTAGGGTAATCCATAAAACATATTTTTATTTTATTATACCCGATACTCAAAATGAGTATTGGGGTATATTAGATTTGTGGTAAAAGTGGATGTGTGTAACGTCCAGAAGGAATCGTTTCCGACCCCATAAAGTATATATATTCTTGATCAGCATCAATAGCCGAGTCGATTGAGCCCTGTCTGTCTGTCCGTCCGTCTGTCCGTCCCCTTCAGCGCCTAGTGCTCAAAGACTATACGAGCTAGAGCAACGATGTTTTGGATCCAGACTTCTGTGATATGTCACTGCTACAAAAATATTTCAAAACTTCGCCCCGCCCACTTCCGCCCCCACAAAGGACGAAAATCTGTGGCAGCCACAATTTTAAAGATATGAGAAAACCAAAAACGTAGAATTGTAGAGAATGACCATATCTTTAAGACTGCGGAATCTGAATTGGATCGTATTATTATTATAGCCAGCATCAAGAAAACAATTTCATTTTTTCTCGCCCTGTCTCTCTCTAACACACACGTAGCATAGGCGGCTTTGCTTAGAGTAAAACATTAGCGCCTAGATCTCAGAGACTACAAAAGCTAGAGCAACCAAATTTGGTATCCACACTCCTAATATATCGGACCGAGACGAGTTTGTTTCAAAATTTCGCCACACCCCCTTCCGCCCCGCAAAGGACGAAAATCTGGGGATATTCAAAAATCTCAGAGACTATTAAGGCTAGAGTAACCAAATTTGGTATCCGGACTCCTGTTAGATTTTACTATAAAACGTGTATCTCAAAATTTCGCCCCACCCCCTTCCGCCCACACAAAGGACGAAAATCTGTTGCATCCACAATATTGCACATTCGAGAAAACTAAAAACGCAGAATCATAGATAATGACCATATTTATCAGATTTCTGAATCTGGATCAGATCAGATTATTTTTATAGCCAATAGGAACAAATCAATTTGCAGTGGCTACGCAGCGCCCGACGTCACGCTCAGACTGATTTTCTGTCTCTCTCGCACGCACTCTTTGTCGTGTCGTTTAATATTAGCGGCGTCTGCCGGAGGAGAGCCATACTGACTTAGTATCGGGTATAACCGTAGAGTTGCGGTGTCCGCAGCAACTCACAACGTTCCCCTTCGTTTTTTGTTCGTATCTAAAGAAATTTGAATTCAAAAGCAGGAAAAACTTGGTGGAGCCAACGAAAAGTGCATAATATGCAAACAAGGAAAACCGAATACACGAAAAACCTAAAAGACAAAAAGGAGAAAACAAGAAGCAGAAGTAGGAGAAATAGGAGAAGACGAGTGACAGGCAGGTGTTCGGGGGCACAGAGGACACAGAGCAAGTAAAGAAAACCAAAGAAAGATATTTATTTATTTTTTTTATTGATTTGAGCTGCGTGAAAGAGAAAAAGCATATTGGGGGTATTGGGGGTGTTCGGAGCAGAACCCAGCCGATTAGCTGCTTGCCAAATAGCACCTAATTCTTGGCCCTCAGCCGCTTATTTTGTTTGTTACTTATGTCTATGTCACTCATTTGTTTGTTAAAGCTTTGCGCTTGCTTGCCCTGCTAAACGCTCTCTGCCAGCTCGCTCTTCGCTATCTCCGCTTTGCGTCTGCCTACCGACGTCGGCCGAGCGAATCTGCGCTTAGCGATCGGAGCGGCAATGTAAAGGGCAGGCAAGCCACACTTGCAATTTGGATGTCACGCATTAAAGAACATATCGTAATTTTATTTCTGCGCCGAGTTTTATTTAATTCGAAATAATTAGTCAGCCGATTGGGGATAAAAAACATTATCTCCACATAAAATTTGGTGACCCCGACGTGATCTCTGAGTTGCAGTGTCAATTAATAATCATTCGCGATCGACATTCGTTAGCCCTATCAAATTTTCGGTGGTTAAGCACAATTCGGTGCTAAAACACACTTACATACACCTACATACACGCATTGCTGGCTATTAATTTCTCTGTCGCGACAATTCGGTCAGTGCAGTGCGGTAGGCAGTGCAGCGAACTCACTAATACACACAAGCGGAGTACAAAGCGCAGTCGGACAGCTCGCACAGCCGCACAGCTAAAGGCATTAGCTGTAATCCCTTTGCTTTCGGATCCCACGTTTATACGTATACAGGGTGTCTTTTTCGGTCGTGCTGAGCGAATGAATGCGGATTTCGATGCCGCTCAAACGAGCCTTGAAAGGCTGGATTTCCTGCAGTTAGCCCATGATGCCCGACTGGACTTTTCGAATGTTTATGTGAAGGTTAGGTCCAGGCTGTCGCGGGAGTTTATGGCTGCTCGCACGGTAAATGTTGCCAATTCAACGGCTCGGCATACTCTCGAGGGGAATTCGTCGTTGTTCGCCTATAATAGTATAGGCCGTTCTCGAATGCCCGAGTTGCAGCTTCCGCGATTCGGGGGGAACTACATGGATTGGCCAGAATTCCACTCGATGTTCTCGACAATGGTGCACAAAGACCATCGTATACCAATCATCGAAAAATTCCAATATCTTCGTGGATGTCTAGATGGTTGGATGCGCTGGATACGATTCGTTCCTTCGAACTTTCTGAGGAGAATTACGTCAAGGCGTTGAATTTGCTAATGTTGCGATTCGATAATAAACTGTTCTATTTTCAGGCACACGTCAAGGCTATTTTCGGTCTGCAAGGGGTGGAGAAGGGCTCAGCTGTCGGCTTGCGCGCGCTCAGCGACAAAATCAATTCGCACTTGCGTGCCCTTCAGACCTTGGCGACCCCGCAGGAGATTTCGGATGGGTTGCTGATCTTCATCATAGGCACGAAACTGGACCATAAAACAAAGGAGAAATGGGAAGAGAACTTGCCGACGTCAGGATTGCCTCGGTGGTCAAGCATGGCCTCATTTTTGGAAGCGAGATGTCGGATGCTGGAGAATTTGGGATCAGCCATGGCAACAAGTCCTAGTCAACAGGTGGGAGAAGACAAACCTGTCACCCTTATCACCTCCAGTAACGACCATCCTAACCCCATATGTAACCATTGCAATTCCTCCGAGCATTACATATCTAGATGTCAGGCATTCCTGAATCTCTCTGCGTTTGAACGATACAAAGAAGCAAAGAAGAGCCGCTTGTGTTTGAACTGCCTCAACAAAGGCCATGAATTGCAGAGCTGCAGGTCAGGACTTTGCAGGCATTGCCAGGCCAAACATCACACGCTACTCCACATTCCATCGGGAACTGGTGCTTCATCTTCCTCTTCACCGGCCGAGGAATCGATCCAGCAAGAGGCCGCGACTGTGCTTCTAGCAAGCGGGTGTTCTAGCCCTCCCCCCTCGATCCAGAAATCTCAGCCTAGCCAGAACGTGTTGCTACCTACTGCCCTCGTCCATGTAACAGATCGTTATGGAGCACTTATCCCATGTCGTGCCATTTTGGATTCTGCATCACAGGCAAACTTTGTAACATCTAGACTTGCTGATCAGTTGCAGTTGGATCATCGCTCGTCTTATGTTCACATCTCTGGAATCGGAGATTCCATTCTACCTTCGAGCAAGTCTGTACATATAGTTGTACAATCCCAGGACGCAAGCTATCGAGCTTCCTTCGCTGCAATTGTCACCAACTCAATTACGGAAATGCAGCCTAACTTCGGCGTAGACGCAAAGGATTGGCCAATGCCGAATAATCTAAAACTAGCTGATCCTAATTTCTCCAAGCCCCAACGTATCGATCTGTTGATAGGTTCTGGTTTGTTCTTCGATTTAATGTGCGTCGGACAGATTCGAATATCAGCCCAATTGCCAACATTGCAGGAGACAAAACTTGGTTGGATAGTATCAGGAAGCATTGATAGCTCGGAGAATAAGCGTGCAGCTTTAACCGCTTTTGAAAATTCCTCGTGCATCTCTATTGACGATTTTCGACCCACAACGCTGGAGTACCAAAACTTAGAGCAGCAATGCAGGAAGCAGCTGCTCGAGTGCCAGGTGCAAGTGGAAAAACTGCGATCGGAGAATCACGAACTGCAGCGCGAACTTTTCCATATATTAAAAACCTACATATCCACGCCAAATGAAATTCAACTTTCAACAGTTTCTACATTGCCAAATTTCCTGCCATTCTATGCAATTACAGAGGTTCCCGATGATCAAGACGTAATCACGACAAGCCGCCTTCGTAAAGAAGCGCCGATTGCTGCGTTCGACGATCATCCCAGCGTAGCCGCCAGCTGCGCCCCAGCAAGCATCTTCAAGAGGGCCATTGGAAAAATAGCGGTTCTGCCCCTTCAGGATGGATCTGTTGAAAGCCTTTGCCTTCCAACGGGGGGTGAATGTTCGGAGCAGAACCCAGCCGATTAGCTGCTTGCCAAATAGCACCTAATTCTTGGCCCTCAGCCGCTTATTTTGTTTGTTACTTATGTCTATGTCACTCATTTGTTTGTTAAAGCTTTGCGCTTGCTTGCCCTGCTAAACGCTCTCTGCCAGCTCGCTCTTCGCTATCTCCCAGCTCGCTCTTCGCTATCTCCGCTTTGCGTCTGCCTACCGACGTCGGCCGAGCGAAGCTGCGCTTAGCGATCGGAGCGGCAATGCAAAGGGCAGGCAAGCCACACTTGCAATTTGGATGTCACGCATTAAAGAACATATCGTAATTTTATTTCTGCGCCGAGTTTTATTTAATTCGAAATAATTAGTCGGCCGATTGGGGATAAAAAACATTATCCTCACACCCGCCTCACATGCAACTATTTTCAAGATTTTTCATTATGCTATAGAACAGAGAGAGAGTGAGAGAACGACCGACTATTAACTCCCATTGCCGACTTTCACTGATAATGTCTGACAATTATGTATTGCTCTAGCTGATGGCTTTTCATGCCATCGTTCATTGTAATGACATAATTAAGCAGCTTGTCCGAGAGGTCAGAGTTTCGTGTGCGAGGTCAAGCACGTGTCTTTCAACCCGTTCGACCCATCCTTCCAATTAGCATTCACAGTGGAGAACGGGGTGACACGAACGTGTTAACTCGTGAGGTAAACGGGTCTGTGGAGAAGAGGCAAGAGGCCTCTTCACCAGCCAGAGACTTCTTCATCCGCATTGATTTTTGTACAGAATTAGCATTTTCTCCCCCTCTGGTGGGCCGGCTTGGGAAACAATCTCAATCTCAACAATGAGGAAGACGAATTTGTACAGTTTACGCTTGGCTGACTCCTCGTCCAACTCGAAGCAGGGTCTAATGGCTTTTTAAAGTGACCAAAATTTGGCTTGTGCCCCGCGTTAAGTGGGTAAATTAAATGCTGACGCTTGGCCAAGAGGTGGGCCAACCGAACGAAGTGCTGGAGCAGAGGAATGGAGGGGAATGGTAGGGGCTCGTACAGTGAAAATCAGCTAAATGATGGCTTCAGAGCTTTTTATGGGGCATGTCTAGAAGTGCATTGACCAAGAGCTGAGTAATTGCCGATCGAGATGGTTGAAATACGAAAGCCAGTGAAAGGTGAAGGCAAATGAAGAGTGAGTGGGACAGGGAATAGAGGAGTAAAACGATCGATAGTTATGTAGAAAGAAAGAAAAACAATTACCCGTCCTCAATAACTTTTAAAGAATTCGGTAAAGCATCCATATGGCCTAAGACAAGTCCAAGATGTTCCGTACCATTGGAATCTGTCTAAAAGGATCTCTTATTTGTAAGATCTATCTATCCTTCGTTTCATTTATCTGATGAACAGCTGATTCATCATTTCTTCCCACAGAATGAAGTTGGTGGCGCCTTTGACCCTTTGGTGCAATGGGAACTAGTTCTAAGTCCACTTTCGTGTGATCCAGATCATGGTTATCCTTCCTTAAACGAGTGGCATTCGATAGCTTAAAGATCAAACTGCAAACCAGTCACAAATTTTTAAATAATCAAAAACTTATTGGTATTTAAGTCGTATCCAAATTGTTTGCCATTTCCTGCCATCATTTCATTTCAATCGTTTTTATTGGCCATCTATTTTGAGCTAGTACCAGTTCTCAAATTAGAACACAATAAATTGCCCAAATAAAATGAATTTCATTTGATCTATACGCAATCTGGACAGAGCTCTGCCCCACAGTAGCCAACAGTCGAAACATTCAAACAAAAGCTGAAATTGAAATTGGAATTCACTTGGAAATCCCGTATCTCGTATTTTGTCAACCACTTTCCGCTCTAGGAGATCGCTTAGTCGATTCCCTGGGCTTATTCATTGTGCACTGATTTATGAATACACGCGATGCTTGAGAGTGGCTCGGGATCTGGGGCGAGTATCTTTTGTCGCCGGTATTTTTGGCACTAATTTGACAAGGTCGCCCGCCAGCTGTGGTGCTTTTAGTCGGTCTGGTAGCCGCAGCGGTGTTTGGCTCAAAGAAATCACGACACAAACACGCTCGAAGTGATTTCATTTTGCAGCTAAGCTTTTATTTTGGCTTTTGTTTGTATTTTTTGTGTGTTTATTTTGCATTTTGGTATCTCTGTATCTTTGTATCTGCGAGTCCCGCAGTCAGCGCATTTAAAATGAAATTTGCATAAACATTTGACGTCTCTTGACATAGGTGCGAAATAGTTGCCGTGAAATGTGGTCATTCATATTAATTTAGTGGGTCACCTCACCGCCTCCCTGGCTGTAGCTCAGACGGTGACCCCGATCGTGCGGATTTCCTGTTAGAAAGGCTCTGATTGTTCCCAGTCCAAGAAATCTCTTTGAATTGATAATGAATAGTCAAATTTGGCTTCGTGACTGACTCTGGCAGACAATTAACCCTAGAGCTGCTCCACAACTGCTGTGGTTGCACTCTGAACCCGTGTGCAACCCTTCCCCTTTCCTTTGGGTTTCCTTCCATTCCATTTCATTCGTTATGTAAGGATGATTTCGGTGCGATAGGAGCTCCGGCAAAAGGCAAAGCTAATTAAATTATAAGCAAGTCCAAGACTTAACCCGAGATGCGCAAGTGAATGGGGTCGCCGCAAGAGGCACAAGAAGAGGTGGCCTTCCCCGCCCCCACCAAAACTTGTTAAATAATAACCAAATGGATGTTCGTTGTTGGTGTTGATTTGACCATAAATTTTGTATGCTGTTGACGCCGAACCAAGCGACCTGCCCCATTCCCGGGGCTATAGATACACATTCACTAAATCTAAGGCAAGCAGAAGTATATACATATGTGTAGGATATGCTTTTATTTGTATTTCTATTGGTTGGGACTCCCCTCTGAAACAGACTTGTGATAGTTTCATTGAATAGGAGATATATTGTGTTGAAAATGGAGACCGAAGAATGTAGTGTCTCGGCTAATAGTGCGCAATTTTGGTTTTTGAAGGTTCCCCTCTGGAAATTTCGACCTTGAAGATGCACTTTTCACTGGTAGAACGGTGCGGTATGTGTGGTATAATGGTTGGTGCTCTGTCTGTCATATT
Organism: Drosophila miranda; assembly: GCF_003369915.1. Taxonomy (NCBI): domain Eukaryota; kingdom Metazoa; phylum Arthropoda; class Insecta; order Diptera; family Drosophilidae; genus Drosophila; species Drosophila miranda. The sequence goes on from NW_022881603.1 coordinate 29,419,956, forward strand.
GATTCCTAAGAGGTCTAACCTTCACTTTTTATACCCGATACTCAAAATGAGTATTGGGGTATATTAGATTTGTGGTAAAAGTGGATGTGTGTAACGTCCAGAAGGAATCGTTTCCGACCCCATAAAGTATATATATTCTTGATCAGCATCAATAGCCGAGTCGATTGAGCCCTGTCTGTCTGTCCGTCCGTCCGTCTGTCCGTCTGTCCGTCCCCTTCAGCGCCTAGTGCTCAAAGGATATAAGAGCTAGAGCAACGATGTTTTGGATCCAGACTTCTGTGATATGTCACTGCTACAAAAATATTTCAAAACTTCGCCCCGCCCACTTCCGCCCCCACAAAGGACGAAAATCTGTGGCATCCACAATTTTAAAGATATGAGAAAACCAAAAACGTAGAGTTGTAGAGAATGACCATATCTTTAAGACTGCGGAATCTGAATTGGATCGTATTATTATTATGGCCAGCATCAAGAAAACAATTTCATTTTTTCTCGCCCTGTCTCTCTCTAACACACACGTAGCATAGGCGGCTTTGCTTAGAGTAAAACATTAGCGCCTAGATCTCAGAGACTACAAAAGCTAGAGCAACCAAATTTGGTATCCACACTCCTAATATATCGGACCGAGACAAGTTTGTTTCAAAATTTAGCCACACCCCCGTCCGCCCCCACAAAGGACGAAAATCTGGGGATATTCAAAAATCTCAGAGACTATTAAGGCTAGAGTAACCAAATTTGGTATCCGCACTCCTGTTAGATCTTACTATAAAACGTGTATCTCAAAATTTCGCCCCATAATGACCATATCTATCAGATTGCTGAATCTGGATCAGATCAGATCATTTTTATAGCCAATAGGAACAAATCAATTTGCAGTGGCTACGCAGCGCCCGACGTCACGCTCAGACTGATTTTCTGTCTCTCTCGCACGCACTCTTTGTCGTGTCGTTTAATATTAGCGGCGTCTGCCGGAGGAGAGCCATACTGACTTAGTATCGGGTATAACCGTAGAGTTGCGGTGTCCGCAGCAACTCACAACGTTCCCCCTCGTTCTATTACTAATTTGTTTGTTTTTTAGAAATAAATGTGCCTTTTCCCTGGACTGGGGTAAATTCTTAAATTATTTATTCATTTTACCTTTTTATTTATTTTTTTTATGATTTTTTTTATATTATTTGTATTTAATTTATCTTTTAATATTTTTATTTTTTTGTTTTTATTTATTTGTATCTATCCATTTTATTTCCGTCTAAATTTGTGTCATAACGACGAGCGCTTCGGTTGCTCGTTTCGCGCGTCATGCAGCACTGCCCCTCGGTCGGCTGTATTTGCGTCTAAGAATCGCACTTGACGGTGAAAAATCATAATTAATTATTGTCTAAGCCGGTGAAAAATGTTTCGATTACTGCACAAATGTGTGTCTGTTTTTGTATTTGAAGATTTTAGAAATAGTGTGGAATACTAGTGTTTTTTTCACATAAAATCCTTTCAGTTCTGTTAGCGAAAGCATAAACCTGCTATTCCTGCATAAACCTGTTTTTTTTTTTTTTTTTTTTTTTGATTTTTTGGGCTTTTGGATGTCGTCAGGCGTTGTCAACGCTGTTTTCGGGACTGTCGGCGGCACCATTTTAATTTCATTTGATGGCCATAAATAAGCCCAATGGCCAAATGAATGATTTCTTGCCAACAGCCCAGCGACGGGGCAGATGGAGTGCCTTGCAGACGCTGCCACTCTGCAGTGGAGTCGTGATTACAGCATCGTGTGTTCGCTAGTTGCTGGACAGGCTAATAATTCGATCAGCTGCACAGAGAGCGCCTCTTTGGACCACTTTGCATACGGCGAGGGCCGCTTTAATAATGGCCGAGTGTGTGGCAGCCAGCCCGATGGGCGGTCCGGCAATCTCTGCAATGAAATTCAATTAATTAGCCCGGCCAATAGCGTTTGCTGGTAGTTCTTTTCTTCTTTGGCTGGTTCTGCTGTTGCTGCTTTCCGCTGTGCAACAGCTTCTCTGTGTGCCTCTGTTGTAAGCTGCAATCAAAATTAATTAAGGCATAAATGGAGGCAGGCAAGAGAAGCCAGGAATGATGGTACCAGGGGGGGAGGGGTAGCGACTATTGGCATGGGGGCATGTGGCATGTGGCATGTGTAGCATGTAGGCATCGCTCGCTGCTGCTATATGTATTCTCTATGGCGACCTGCAACTTTATTGCCTTTTACCGCAATGTTGCACCAATTTCCATTGCACCTGCAGCGCGTCCGACTCCGACTCCGACGATGTCTTTGTTTTTCCTTCTGGCAGCAGCCGTAGGAACAGTAGCAACAGCATCTAGTGCATAATAAGATGCTGTGCTGCACGGCCAACAGGCAACAAGCAACCAAGCAACAGGCGGCAGTCAATCACTGAGTCGCCTCCTCTCCTGGCCTCCTCAAAAATGTGCGCCAGCTGCAAGTGGATGCTGATCCTGATGCTCTCCGTTGAGGGTGCATAAATTAATTAACCTAGATGTCCCCAGTGATGTCTCTTCTGGCATTTCATAGTGAAACGATTGAACGAGAGATCTCCATCATTCAGGCAGACTTTGAGTGCAGTTTCCGAAGCATTTCCTTATGGGCAAAGTGCAGTTTCACTTATTGTTTTGTGTGTGATTGATCTATCAATAGATAGATATCGGTAGCGTATAGCAACCACCAGAGTGGTGGAATATATTGTATAACCGTCCCCCTTCCCCCTTCACAAATGTTGATAATTTGTGGCCACGCAGAATCGTAGTAAATGATAATATCTAACAGATTGCCGAATCTGCATCAGATCATTATTGTAGCCACTCATTCTCTATCTCTCTCCCTTTCTCATACACAATCCTCCTCGTGCAATGTGCGACATCTGGCGGAGGAGAGCGGGATGGTAACACACATACCAATCGGGTATAAATGTAGGGCCGCGGTCCTTGCCGCAACTTTCCCAACCAAAGTGTTCCCACGGAATCACGGGAGCCACAGTCACTTCTGAATCACGTTCCAAATCGGAGCTGGTTCCCTGCGTATATCATGACCCCTGACGTTCTCTGGTCATTTGGCGAATTCTCAAATGAATTTATTGACGAAGAAAATCAACATAAATTTTAATTTATTTCAATTAATTTTATAAATATTAATCACTGTCGCAGCCCTTGTAATTGCTGTGAAACACGAATGGAGAGAAAGAGAGAGAACTTTCCCATAGCTTCAGAGAGAGAGATAGCTTAGAGATAGCATAGCTTCAGAGACAGAGAGAGGGAATCCGGAGGTTAGGGGGGTGCATGGCGCTGCAGTTGGGGCCTGCATCTCCAGCAGAGTGAAATGTTAATATAATGTTAGCATAATGTTGCCGCTGCACGATGCAGATGCAGATGAGAATGATAATGATGCCTTCCAGACGCAGACGACACCTGAGAGAGTGCTGCCTGAGAACCAAGAGACAGGGAGAAATTTGAGAAATGTGAGCAGTAATTAAATGCAAAATCTAAAGCTCAAGAAAGAAGACGAGACGCCAAGACGACAGCGTCAACGATTCAAGATAATGCATAATTGTGGAAGACAAAAGGAAACGTGTCCGGGAGAGAACGCGAGAAGGCCAGAAGGGGAGAAGGGGTGCCTCGCTGCATGCAAAATATGAGAAGAATATGTAATGACTGGGGGCCATGGATTCGCTCATATGCTGCACTGCTGCTGCTGCCACAAAACGGCGTTCAAATTAATGGCCAAGTTTCACATGGCTGAAAGCAGCGGCGGCACAGATGCCACACAATTGCCAATGGAAATTGCTGCTATCTCTCGCGTGTGTATCTCTGTCTCACAGCCCCCCCCCCCCCCCCCCCCCTGCCAAAGTTGTGTGCACAAGATACAAGATACTCGTTGGCACAAGTGGCAAGATACAAACTAGAACAACAGAATTGAATGGAAGAAGAGCGCTGCCAAGGCAGATACCCAACGACGATGGAATGCTCTTTGGAAAATCCATGAAGAATCGGAAAAAGACTACTCTTTTAATGGGTAGAATTCATAGAATTCGAATGACATTTCCAGGGTCTTAGTCCGTACGAATCATCTTTTTGAAACAATTCTCTGGAAAGGAGTACTCCTTCTTCGACCTGCTTTTGCCCATCGCGTAATCAAATGTCTTTCAGCTGTGTTTAACATTTCTCCGACAGAAGTTCTTGTTATTATTTAGAAGCCACTGAGGAATGCTCCTCGTAAGACAACATTCAATCAGACGGCGACAAGAACAGTGGCAGCAACCGGAGTGCCAGAGAAAGATACCACAGATATTAACAATACTACATGGTTATAGAAGTGGTAATTAATGAGTCTCTCCCGGCCCCAAAAAGCCTCCTAACAAGTGCTGCCTCCTCCGTTGGGTTCCTCATCCTGCTGCTGGCACTTTCCTTTTGGCCATAAGGCCTATTTGTGTGTGCACTGCTTTTTGTTTGCTCCCGCTCCTGGGAGAGCTCGTAAATATACACGAGAAAGCAAGAAACTTTATTTGGGTTAGCGATTGTTTAAAAATGCATACCAGATGGAGGGCTCTGGGAAGAGCTGGCAAAAGTAGCTCTGGGCGGAGGGCTGGGTGACCTGGAGGGTCTTTAAAGAGCTGAAAGTGCCGCAGGAGTGGCACGAGCTGAATACAGCTCCGGCAGGAGGCAATTCAAGTGGCGATAAGGAGAGAAGAGGGAAAAAACACCCAGCTAGAGGAGCCAGTGGAGCTGGAGAACATTGAGGGTGCTAATGGCGCAGAGAGGGAGGTGTTTCCATCTTCTTTTTCTTAAGAAACTATTCCTGGGAGAGGAGCAGTACACAAGCCACGCGTCATACAGCAGAGCCCCTCGGTTGGTAGCAAACTCTAGCTTTAAGCAGCGCCTGAGGGGTGTACTAGTCGAGGTGCACGTGTGAGGCGATACCACATAAGGCCATAAAGTTGTGGCAAATAAAATCAGTGCCACTCTATTATTTATATGTCAATCAAGAGTGCTGGCTTCGGGGTGTACGAGTATTCAAAGCGAGTCACCCACTGAAACCCACTCTAACCACTGAAAGCCGCAGAGCAAAAGTTTTTAATTTTAAAATTATGGCCTGGCCAAGTAAATGGCTTTCTCAGATACAGAGAGAGAGAGAGGGGCACACACAGTGGGTGCAACTGCAGCAGCAACGGCAGCAGCACGAGGAGTGTGGAGTGTGGTTCAAGTGGCTTTTGCGTCTCTCGGTGAATGCAATTTGTTTAAAATTGATTATTAATGGTTTTGTCATTGAGCAAATTGCGAAGGATTTAAGGGAGTTAAGGGGGGGGGGGGGGGGGCGAGGGCTTTTTCTTGTATTTGTTTCTTCTTTGCTTGTGTTTAGTATTTTCTTGGTATTATTTTGTTGTGTTCCTCTTTCCTAGGTCGCCGTCGCCTCACGATTGCCCCCCCAAATCCGATTATTATCGGGTCTCACGTGAGTGCATGCTTCATTGTATTTTTCACTGTTCCTTGTTTTGCTGTTGATTTTTACAGTTTTCGTTTTCTTTTGAGGAAAATTGCTTTGAACTTGAAAATTTTCCCACGTGACGCGAGCAAAATGGACATAGAGAATCAATCCCTTTCCGTCTCTCGTCTCACGTCTCCTCTCGTTCTTCCTTACCTCTTGCCTCTTGCCTTTGTCGTGCCACATGTGGCAGTGGCACCCCCACCTCCAAGCTGCACTTTGCATGTCATCGTCAACGATATTTGTTTATAATTTTCTGTGGGAACTGAAATTGCTGCCGAAATTTCGAGTGACTGGCCTTTCGCTTATGGCAATCCCTCTAGGATAGACAGGTGTTAAATAGGTCCAAGGTGTATCTAAACGTAAAGATATTGTTGGGAATCAGGAATTGGAACCACAGTTCCAATGAAAACTCGGAAAAATTGAAGTATTCCAGTGGAATAGTCGAAGAACGTCTGGGGTTTGGCCTGAGCAATGATTTTGTGAGGACCAAGTGGAAAAACGAAGCTGTTCCCGCATATCCATTAGCGCTCATGGAAGCTGCTACCAAGTGCTTCTGCCTTTGAAGCCACTTTCTATGAAGGTACTCGGGAGGTTCGTGCCATTTCTTGGATCCAGCTGGCAATCCAATCGAGAGTTTAGTGAACACTGAACACTCTGCGAGCACGTTCCTCCAAGTTGGCAAAAGTCGCACAAAGCGACCACCTTTTTACGATTGCCGGCCAGGGCGAGACTTTGGCTGAGGCTCTCGGCCATCCGCGATGCGATGGCGAGAAGGTAATTAAAAAGAATTTAGCACATGGTCACAGCGACACAGAGACACAGCCTAAACATGGGAGCTAGGGACAGTTCACGAATGTCAAGTTCAGGGCTAGCTTGAGCCAAAGGGCCCCAGGTCTCGGGCTGGTCGGCTGGTTCTGGACAGGAATCACCTGTCTGTCTGTCTGTCTGTCAAAGTGAGTAATTAATTTGGGGGCCTCTTAATCTATCAAACCTCGCACCAGCCACGCCTCATGGGAACCGCTGTGATTGAATTTTACTTTCGATTTAATGAGTTTTTGTGTGTTTTTTTTTTACTGTGTAGCGATCGAAAAGATTGAATTCTTTGTGGAAACAGTTCAATGAGCTTTCCTTTAATTAAACACAAATTAAAAGGGGGTTTTTACTGTTTTCGTGGAAGCTCGTTTTACGAGTAGAAGGGGCCCCCAAGGGAATCCAGAGAAGGAGCATTTCTCAAAGCTATTCCTCTTTCTTATGCAAACTGTATTTATGTAGCTCCTACTTTGATTGAGAGGCATGCTTCTGCCTCAGCTCCTCCACTGATGTCCCCTCTAATTGCCCATCATAGGGGAGGCAGCAGGCTGGGAGAGGCCCCATATGTTCCTCTGCTGATGCTGATGATGATGATGATGAAACCTAAGCGGCTTAAGATTCAGAGACCTCTAAATGCACAGAGAGCTGCGTAATCAAATGCATGTAATTTGAGTTTAATGAGTGTCAAAGTTATTAAAAATCATTTGCTGTTTGCTGGCCAGTTATGGCAGCCGCCAACTGGCTTTAGGCTTTGGGCTTTGGCTTACGGCCAAGTCGACTCGCGTCGCGTCGAGACACCATGAAAGGCAAAACTTACAAAATAGTTTCGGATCATTTTTGGGTACGTCATCAGGCCTAATTGCTATCCATCTGCCTCTCGCCAACGTTCTGGCCAAACGAAATGTGTCAATAGGTTTAAATGGCGTTTGGTTTAAGACCAAAATTGAGTTATTAGTGGGACAGGACACCGAAACTACAGACAAAAATCTCTCAATAAAGTGGTTTTCTTCTGCCAAAAAAACGAGTGGGGCAGCTATTCGAAACTTATTCAGAATTCATGCTAACGAATCCACGTCTGATCTCATTTACTGCCTTTCCTGCCAAGAAATCCTAATGAATGCTTTGAGTAGATTCGCTCTGGCATCAGCCATGAATCAATTCAAAACACCAGTGCCAGTGCTTTTAAAATTCCCAGGCGCTGCGATGGCTGCCAATTGGAAAATGCAATTTGTATGCTCAAATTGTGGGCGTTGGAGCCGAGCTGTGGATGTGTATGGATCGTATGGTGGCACTGCACCCACAACATAACACTTTGTCCCTCACTCGTACTCGGACTTGCACTCTCCTTGCACTCTCCCTGCACTCCACTCAATCATTGATTTGATTGTCATTTGCTCCGTGTGTGTGCTGGCAGCTGCCTGCTCACATGGCGTATGATTGATGGCCCAGCAGCCACAGGCAGCAGCCACCAGATGACGATGAAGGAGTCCTTCTCCGGAGGAGTCTGACATTCTCGTAAAATATGAAACTATCCCAGGCTGCTGCTGCTGCACGTAAATTGAATTTAGTAAGGAAATTGACAAAAATCATATTTACACGTTAAATTTAAATTAATCCTGAGAAGAGAGAGGGAGTGAGAGAATGCTTACTGATACCTTTCCTTTCCTTCTTTCTCTTGCAGTTGTCCACTTATCCAGAGCTGCACTTGATCGAACGCCTGCCTGAACAAGTCTTCCGTCGGCGAGAGAGCGGAGTGGTGAGTGTCAAATCTGTATATAAATATGTACATACATATATACCCAGCAAACCAAACGCTCACAAATGATATCGCATACGAGTCAAATGCGAGACTTAACCTGATAAAACGCTCGCACTCGGACAAATGATAGAAATATGATACCTGTATCGTTCAGTTTGTGGCAGTGAAAGTATCATTTATGATAGCTCGCAAAGGAGTCGTTTTCGAGCCTTATGCGATATCGTTTGCGAGTGTTTTGCGATACAAGAAGTAGAGCTAATTTTTGGCTCGCTTGCGAGCTCGTTTGCGAGCATTTTGCGGGACTCTCGCAAAAGGCACGTTTGTTGGTTTGCTGGGTACGCTCCTGTTCTTACATGTCTGCTTATGCCTTTCATGCTCTCTTTCGATCCATGTGACGCAGTCCGTGAGAGCGGCCTCCTTTAATGCGCGTTAGAGTGAGATATCTACAAAACAAAGACAAAATGAGAGGGCAGCGAGAGGGCAGCACTTCATTCTATTGCTCGCTTTCTCTCTCGCTCAGCAACAATGCGCTTCATTCGGGTGAGACGCTCTCTCTCTGCAAAGACGGGACTTTCGAACGGGGCTCCTGCTATTTGTTTTTGTTTATTTAATTTACTTATGGGTCGAGTCAACATTTATTAATGTTTACCCTTTATTTTATAATCTCGCCGGACTGTGGCTTTTTTATGGTCATGTTTTTGTTCTGCTGTGCTTTTTTTCGGCCCGATTTCAATTTCGTTTCATTTAATTTTAGCTGATTGCACAAATCCCACCATTTTTTTTAGTATTAATTAATAATTAATAGATCTCTGATTAACCGCACGATTATCAATTGATTTTCGAGCTCGAATTCGTTTGCCATACAAATATTATGCATATTGTATGTACAATCGCACTTCCATGCAACGAAGTTTTCTACGAATTTTCCGTACAACGAATTCCCCTCGAGATTCACTGTATGGAAGTTCGAATGTACTATAAATCATCCACGGATTACACCAACAAGTCACACCATTCCAATTGAACTGTAAAACCGATCTTGGCACCTCTTCCATTGGGACTCCTGTCGTGTTCCTGTGTAAAGGCGTGTATCACGATGTCGAGGCACGTGTGCGGCGCCTCCCTGTCCACCTTTCATACTAGCAAGTGGACTTTGGGCTTCATTCAATTCTGCTTTCAACAAGGTTAGGTTAGGTTAGGTTGAGGCGGCTGCCGGGCTCGCTCGGAACCCGTCACACTTAGACCGGTTTCGGCCCGTTCTGATACCGCATAGGATCATTTCCTTCCTGCGTTGTGAGACTTCCTGTCAGCAATTATCCCATCCAGATGCTCTCACAAAGTTCGCTATCCTCCTGGGACATAGTTTGGACATCTCTGAGATGTCGTGTAGAAAGGCTGAGCCCAGGTGCTGTAGCATTCTTCTGCTGAGAGCTGGGCAGGAGCAGAACAGATGTTCCACTGTCCCACAAAAATCGTTATGTGGGGCGCCCAGCCTATTAGCGTGGGTGCCTATTAGCCAGTGTCCCGTGAGGGAACGTGTGACTACGCTGCACCTTTTCCTGCTTAACTTGAGGAGCTCGGAGGTGCGCCTCATGTCCATGGTCGGCCATGTTTGCCCAGTTGTGCGACATCGTGGCACTTTTTGCCACATATCGTTTTTTAGTCGCTTGTATTGCTCCCTTATAATGAGCTTACAGGTGGCCATTGGCATACAGATATCCTCCTTGTCTTGGAGAAGGGGGATTGTAGTGCCAGATCTGGCCAGCTCGTCCGCTATACAGTTGCCCTCGATGTCCCGGTGGCCCGGGACCCAAATCAGGCTAATAGCAAATTGCTGAGCCATCTCGTGCAGAGATTTGCGGCAGTCTGCCACGGTGGCCGAGTTCGAGGAAATCGCGCTTAGCGATTTGAGAGCCTTCTTCACTCTGTCTTTGACATTCAGGTTCCAGCGAAGCTTCTTGTCAATTACCAACCCTAAGTAACTGGCACTGTCCTTGTAGTATTGGAGGGTTGAGGGGCGGGACCTTGTATTTATTTGTGAATAGTACGAGTTCCGTTTTTGAGGGATTTACTCCCAGACCGCGTGATTCTGTCCAATCCGACAGTTGCGCTAGCTTTGTGGACATTAAGTCGCACAGTGTTTGGGGGTATTTCCCCGAGAAAATAATCGCAACGTCGTCCGCATAGGCCACGACTTTGCAGCCCCCCCCCTTCTAGGTCACATAGAATCTTGTTGACTGCTATGTTCCACAGAAGAGGAGACAGGACACCACCTTGCGGGGTGCCTCTGTTGACATACCTTGACTGGGCGGACGATCCCATCGATGATGTCACCGTCCTGCATGTGAGCAATTGATCAATGAGCATCACCAAGTGACGGTCCACCCCCAGGTCAGTCAGGGCTTCTGTAATGGCGCCCGGTACAACGTTGTTGAAAGCTCCCTCAATATCGAGAAAGGCTATGAGTGAGTACTCTTTGTGATGCAGAGATTTCTCTACCGCTGAGATCACTTCATGAAGAGCCGTTTCCGTGGATTTTCCTTTCCGGTAGGCATGCTGTGCGCCTGACAGCAACTGAGGGTGTATAGTTGTCCTCAGTTGCAGCCCGACGAGTCTCTCAAAGGTTTTGAGGAGGAAGGACGATAGGCTGATTGGTCTAAAGTCTTTTGCAGCTGAGTGCGAGGCTTTCCCAGCTTTGGGAATGAAGACTATCTTTGCCTTAAGCCATGTTCGCGGGATTGTACCCACAGCCAGTATCTTCCTGAAGATACCTTGTAGCCAGTTGATGGCCGTATCCCCGGCCTTCTGAAGTTGGGCCGGGATTACCTGGTCTGGGCCTGGCGATTTGAACGGGTTGTGAGGATGTGATCCATCGAGGTTACCGGTCCCTCTCCTGGAAGATGTGCCGTCTCGATGGTTGCACCCTGGAAAATGTGTGTCTAGTAGAATGTGCAGGGACTCCTCACTGGAGTTAGTCCACGTGCCGTCATTCCTTTTAAGATACCCTACCGAGGGGTTAGTTTTTGAGAGAATCCTGCGAAGCCTTGCGGCCTCTGACGTTTCCTCAATTTCCGAGCAAAATTTTTGCCAAGAGGCCCTTTTTGCTTTCCTTGTTTCCTTTTTATTATACCCGATACTCAAAATGAGTATTGGGGTATATTAGATTTGTGGTAAAAGTGGATGTGTGTAACATCCAGAAGGAATCGTTTCCGACCCCATAAAGTATATATATTCTTGATCAGCATCAATAGCCGAGTCGATTGAGCCCTGTCTGTCTGTCCGTCTGTCCGTCCGTCCGTCTGTGCGTCCCCTTCAGCGCCTAGTGCTCAAAGACTATAAAAGCTAGAGCAACGATGTTTTGGATCCAGACTTCTGGGATATGTCACTGCTACAAAAATATTTCAAAACTTCGCCCCGCCCACTTCCGCCCCCACAAAGGAGGAAAATCTGTGGCATCCACATTTTTAAAGATACGATAAAACCAAAAACGCAGAATCGTAGAGGATGACTATTTGTTTTAGAATGTAAGATCTCAACCAGATCGTATAATTATTATAGCCAGAATCAAGAAAACAATTTCATTCTTTCTCGCTCTGTCTCTCTCTAACACACAGGTTTCATGGTCGGTTTTGCCAATTGTTTTGACCACCAGGGGGGTTTTTTTTTCCCGCTAGGTTTGCTAGAGGGGCACGCTGCCGCGAAGGCTTTGTTGCATGCCTCTGTGAACCTGTTCACTAGGCGATCTAGGTCGTCTTTTGTGTCAGGGCATGATGGTGTTTTGGAGGGGAGTAAGGCCTCCAGGGCTGAGCTATATTTTTCCCAGTTGGCTTTCCTGGGATTAATATAGTCCTTAGGTTTCGGAAACTCGAGGGATAGTGTGGTCTCGATGTATCTGTGGTCAGAGAAAGAGTGGTCATCAAGGACTTGCCAACTCTTGACTATGTCTAACAGGTTGGAAGACACTAGGGTGATGTCAATAACCTCCTGTCGATTTTTAATTATAAAAGTGGGGTCGTTGCCCCGATTACAAATAAATAGATTCGAGTTAAGGATGAAGCTGCTTTCAACAAAGTTATCCCACATAAAGTTGTACCTTTTAAATGGGCGAATACTTTCGTCAGTCTAGTCCGCATCTTTCAGCCTTAATTCTATGTTGACTACATTTGGTACATTCTTTGGCAACAACTTTTCTTGTTATCCTTTTCTGACGCTCCGAAATGTTGCCCAAAAACACACACAATCCAAATAAACAGAACTATCACACCATTCCCCTTTGAATAAATTCCAAGTTCTCAAAGATGTGTGTATGCATGTGTTTTCCTTTTCGATGCAGCATCCGTGTTGTGTTTTCCTCTCTAAATGGAGGTTGGATGTGGGACTTGGGATGGCTGGGGGACTGGCTGTAGGAATAAGTTGTGTGGTTTTTAGTTGGTTTTCAGTTTCAGTTGATTTGGCGGTTGATTTGCTGCTGTTTTTGCTGCCGGTGGTCTGTGTGGTGGTTCTGTTCGCTCTCCGACAAAGGACTGATTGCTGGTGGCCACAGAAAAGAGTTAAGGGCCCGGAGTGGCCCCTGGCTCTGGGGTCAGAGTTAATTTTTCGTATTGTATTACCCATTTCTGAGCTGCTGGTGGTGGTCTCCTCCTGCTGCTCCTCCTTCTGCTCCTCCTTCTCCCTGGAGGCTTCTCTCGTTCGGATTTTTATTCCATCTTGAGTTTGTTTGAGGAGCATAATGATGCCACTTGATTGAAAATGAACGTGACTGGAAAACAAGTGTCGGGGTTAAAGTTTTCTCTTCTTTTATTTTGCTTTCCATTCGCTACGTTCCGTTCGTGAGCTCCTCCTGATCCTTCTCCTCTGCTGCTGCTGCTGCTGGTTCTCCTTCTACCCTTGGAATAAACAGAAAATGGCAAAATAAATTAGCCAAAAGATGTTGATTGTAGTGGGGCGGATCGAAGCTCCACTCTCCCACAACGCAATTGATGTAGCCGTCATAAGAAATGAAACCCGTTATGTTTCGTGGTATATATATAATTATGTAAGTGTATTTGGTTGGACGGTCGCGCGGTAGATCGGCCGTCTGAAGCGGGGGTGAAATCGTAACTGCTTAACTCTATGCCTTATGGTGCTGCCGTGAGCGCCGTGTGGATCGTGGATTGTGGATCCGAGCGCCCCTCCGAGCGCGCGAGAGCGAGTTGGGACCGGGGCGCACGGAGTTGGCACAGTGCGCGGAAATTGTTTACGGCTGGCCTGAACATCCACCCTTGCGAGATCGGATGCGATGGAATATTCGCGGCCAATTCCGGAATAATTTAGGCTGTGGCATTTAGTTGTAAGCCCGGCTTAGTCGGAGAACGGATGGAAAAACTGCAGAGCTTCTTTGACTGAGCGGATACGGCATTATTTAGGCCGGAGAGCTGTGCCTGGATACGTTGGAATGGCAATTTGATCATGTACACAAGACGTTCTGTAATGAACGTCGCCTCTGAGCCAGAGTCGATCAGAGCGCGGGCGTGGAAAGTTTTTCCCAGGTGGCAAATATTAACGATGGCCGTGCCTAGGAGGACAGCACTCGTGCCGGAGGCGAAATATGACTGAACGTTTGGCTGGGCTTCGGACGAACTTGGATTTTGTACGCTTGGTACTCGTAGATGTAGCTCGGGCCACCCTGAGGAATTTTGTGCCGTTGTGGAAATCGCCTCGCTGGAGTTGGCTGGATTGCTACGGTGCAGAAGCGTATGGTGCCGGTCTCCACAAATTATCAATTGTGGGCGCTTTGGCATGCTCGTATCTGGTGGCCCCTTGCAAAGCAGTTCAAACAAAGCTGCTTTTGCTTAATGTAGTCGTAGCGAGCGCCAGCGGGAATTTGAAGGAAGTAAGGGCATAACCGGATTGGATGATACTCTTTGGAGCAGAGATCACACGTGCTCCTCGTTTGATTCACTGTGGTCTCGAACGAGTGGGCACTCCTAGGATAAGGACTTCCTTGAGACCGAAACGGATTGCTTCTCGAATTGTCTGCAGTGCGTATGCTCGCCCTGGAGTGGGCCTGACTCTTCATGCCTGGATGGTCGTCCTCGGTCACTTTGAGAGACAGGTACCGCTCCGCCAGGAACTTGTCCATGGCGTGCCAGGTGGGAATTTCGGACTTGAGCGTCACGGATTGCTCCTAAAGCTCTAAGGTCGTCTTTGGCAGCTTAGCGGAAATGAGGTACACTAAAACTCCGTCAGCGAAAACGCTGTCTGTGGAGACCTCGGAATGGGTGAGTGTCGTGAGGCACTTGTGGACGGCCCTCTGGAGCTCTTTTAGCGCTGCTGCTGAATCGCTACGGATTTGGGGCAGACTGAAAAGGATCTTCAGCTGGGCCTTGAGTATCAGCCTCTTGTTTTGGAAACGCTCACGGAGGGCGTTCCATGCGGACGCGAAACCCTCGTTCGTAAGTGGAGCCTGTGCCACTATGTCGTGAGCGCCACCGCTGGTCTTTTTGTTGAGGTGGAACAGTTTTTCCACTGGAGCCAACCTTGGGTTTTCTATGTAGATGGCGGTGAACAGCTCTCGGAACGTGGGCCACTGCTGGTAGTCCCCACTGAACACTTCAGTGTCACATGGAGGGAGGCGGCAACCGCCGGAAGTCGGTACTTGAACGGCCAGTTGCGGCGTGTGAGGGACAGTCGGGGGCTCGAGCTGATCGTTCAGTTCGGCCAGGCATTGCGCGTAGACCGCGTAGCAGTCATCGTCCATCTCTTGGACATAAGCTACACCCTCTGGATCCTCTTCCGCCACCGTCACCGAACAGGCCGCAAACTCCGCGTCCACCTTTGCCCACAGGCTTCGGAGTTGTTCTCGCTGGCGCTGAGCTTCTGGTCGAAGCGGGTCAGTCTGCTTGCAGCCAAGGCAAACTTAGACTGTGCGGAACTGGCGGCCATAGTGCTAGGAGCCGTGCGAGGGACTCCCGAGGGGAGCAACAAATCCTGGAAGGCATGTGGTGCGTGAGCCCTGGACGTGGTCGGACCTCGATAAGCTGGGGCCGGACGGGAAGATGTGGGCGTAGTGACTAAGCCGTTGGAGCTGGGTGGATGGGTCAAACTCAGCGAACTCACCCGCTTAAACTTCTTGCGAGATTTATTCTCAACAGTGGGCATTTTTGCTGATGGATCTGCGATAACGCGTAGTAGAGTCGCAAAGGTAGGTGAGCGGAAATGGCGACGTGGAAGTTCAGAACTACGAACCGTGGATATGTGGTTTTGGTGGAATTTATTGCGAGTATTTAAATTATGGAAATAGTACACCGTGGCCGAAATATATAGATATAAATACTACGATTGAACTACGGTTGAAAACAATACAGTCTCGAAATGCAGGGTAGCGCGTCACTTGGCGTTCCACCGGCAAGCGTTCAAGCGCGGCACCGAAAAATATTCTCCCAACAACTACAACGCAGGCAAACGGTGGAGAAGCGAAAGCGAAAAGAAAAACGAAAAGAATGCACCGCTGCTGCTGCTTGTATGTGTGTATGTATGGCTGTAAGTGCTATGTACCGCGGCTTGGGTTGAAGAGATGTCAAACAACGGGTAAAACGGTGGATAACCGTTTTATATACAATATGTATATTATATAGATGTGCAAGAATATGCTAATTTAAAATGCGTACGTATAGATATGTAAGATAAATACATATGTATGTGCAGTATGTATGGATCGTTATTTTGTTGTGTGAAGGCATAAGCCTCCACAAAAGAAAACCTGACCACAACACCATCCCCTGAAGGGACAGCCCCGGGGGGGCTTATTATCCCATTATTACTTCATTTTTTATTACTTCATTTTTTAGTACTCTTATGACAAAGACAACGCTGAATCTTTATTTTCCCCAAATTAAAAGTAAGAAATAGGCTAAGAGAACCCCAAATGGTGAGGCCTTTTTACTTAGTAGTAGAATTAAGAGAACCGACACGAAAGAGAGACGCATACTACGCAACAAAGAGAGCCAGCATGGAAGAGAGCGAAGCGGCAGAGAAGCCGTCGATCGGTCTTACGCCCACGCAGCCAAGGGAGAGAGCCGACGGCGAACCATGCAAACACCCCCGAGCCGAGGCCGGCAGCCGAAAGCTGCGCAGCAGCGAAGCGGCAGAGAAGCTGCAAAAAGAAAAGCAGAGGCCTGGCACGTGCCAGCGCGGGCCAGGCTCGGGAGTGATCTCCAAGGGCTGAACCAGAACGGTTGGGAAAAATAAACAGTGCCCCGACCCCGCGAGAAGTGAAAAAAAAAAATATATAAGTCGTGACCACCGTGACGAGGACCGGCCGCCGGACCCAAGGAAGGGAAAACAAGGGTGAGCCACCTCACGTATGTGAGCTCTGGGGGGATAGATCATCGGTGCAGTAGGCAGGGGGTAAGCTCAGGAGTAGGAGTTTCCCAAAATGTTAAATGCGTATCGATATCCACATGGTAGCTAGTAAATTTTTGTCGTTTATTCCCCCACAATAAAGACACCCATCTCAACCCACCCTTCCCACCGGCTTCAGAACTTTCGCCCGTAGGAGTCCCTCAGCCCCTCCCCCTCGCTTCCCTATTCCCTGGGGGCCCGGCGAAGTGGATGTGAGTCGTGAATCATGCGGCATCCACCAAGCTGGGCTTCCCTTTCCCATACCTTTCTCCCCTGGGGACCCGGCGATGCTGGATGTGAGTCGTGGATTCACGCGGCATCCGCAAAGCTGGGTTCCCTCTCCTACACCCTGGCCCTGGGGACCCGGCGATGCTGGATGTGAGTCGTGGATCATGCGGCATCTGCTAAGCTGGGCTCCCCTCTCCCCTACCCTTCCGACCCTTGACCCAAACCCCCTTCTCCCGCCACGCATGCCCCCAACGCACGTCTCTGCAGCTCCCCAAGCACGGGTTCACCCACGCCTCGATCCACCCCACGGGTGCGCTTTCGCTGCGAACGGCTCTCCCCTTAGGTCCTCACACAACAAATTTTGCTGTGGGGAAGGACTGGGCCATGGACAGACTGAGAAGCTGTACCTCGGCCTGAGAACTTCCTTACAGATGGTGCCCGAGCAGGGACACACGAGGGGAGAGTCCGTGAGCATAGGGGAGAAGTGAAAAGCAGTGAAAAGTGAAAAGGGAACTAAGCAGCAGCAGAAAACTTCAAATCAGGGATTAGCAGCCCAAAATCAGAGCCCCGGCGAATAGCCAGCACCAATCTTTGATCCCTCGACTTGTGTACAGCTGAGGCTGGTTTACCTAATACCCCCCCAAGCAACAGCCGCCGGCACGTGTCCCAGACGCGCCGGCGAAAACCACGCGGAAAACCACGCAGCCAGCCACCTACGCAGTAGAAAGAGACGGGGAGAGACGCCGAAGACACCGCGTGCCGGGAGAAAATGGCCGCGGACAGCGCCTAGAACTTTGGCACGCGACGGCGACAAAGCGGCACCAGCGACAGAGCAGCAAAGCAGCCGCGACAGAGCAGCGAGCCAGCGGCGGAGCGGAGAAGTGCAGGAAAGCAGCGGCAGCGGCGCAACGACAGAGCAGCAAAGCAGCAGCGGCGTCCCAGCGACAGAGCAGCGAGGCAGCGGCAGAGCGGAGAAGGCGCCGCGACAGAGCAGCGGGACAGTGACAGAGAAGCCAAGCAGCGGTAGAACAACGGAGCAGCGAGGGACAGCCGGCGAACGCAGAGGAGCCCTCGGTCACAAAGGGATGGCCACGGCCAATATAAGGCGGAGTAGGAACACGAGTCAGGGAGTCACTACCGAGCAGTCAGGGAGCTACCACCGGACAGTCAGACAGTTAATACCGAGCAGTCAGAGAGAGATTACCGAGCTTCCACAGGGAACCGTTCCCTGTACCGTGCCACGTATCCTTCGATAGGATCATCCAACCCAGTGCTGTGTATCCTAGTACAGGATCAACAATCGAGTACCGTGCCGCGTGTCCTTCGAACAGGACCCCCCACCTCAGTGCCGTGTATCCTAGTATAGGATCACCGATCCAGTACCTTGCCACGTATCCTTCGACAGGACCCCCCACCCAGTGCTGTGTATCCTAGTACAGGAGCCCTGACCCAGTACCGTGCTGATAACGACTCACACCGGTGCCCCGATTAGTGGAACAGGATCAGGATGAACATCCGCTGGATAGCGTCCCGCAGGAAGGACGAGCTGCAGAGCCTGGCTAAGGAGTTTGGACTAGGAGAAACCGGGACGGTGGAGGATCTACGGAGCCGGATCACCGCATTCATCGCACGCCCTGGGCACCCCGAAGCCGTGCAGGCAAGGCTGGATGAACTGGCTACGCACTTTGGGAACATACCGAGCCCCAGGGACCACCGGAGCCCAGCCACGTCACCCGGGCCAGGGAGCCGGACGAAGATGGAAGACAGCAAGGAGGGACCAAAACTGCGATTGATTATACCCGAGCTGCCCAGCACGAGCCAAGGATCCACCCACGGATACCGTGAGACAGCAACCGAGACACCGGCCGCCCAGGACGAGCCACCACAACGAGCTACCCAAGGACCACTCCAAGGAACCAGACCAGAGGCGTCCAGCAAGAACCACGAGCCAGTACCCATTACCACTGGACCCCTGGCCACGCCTAGCCACCAGACAACCACGGAAGGAGAACAGCCACGTTTTCCTCAGGGACATCGGGTCTCACGCCCCGGAGGGGGTGAGATCTCGTACTCGTTACTGGCGGACAAACTCCGGAAATGGGGATTTACTTTCGACGGCCACGCGGACCCACTAGCGTTCATCGAAAGGCTCGAGGAGCGAGTGGAATCATACGGCGGGAGCACCGAGCAGTTGCCGCGAGCCATCTCCGGTCTCCTTACAGGGACAGAATTGGACAGACTTTCGGAAAGAATTCCTAGAATTCTTCCTGCCCCAGATACTTCCAGCGGCTGGAAGACACCATACGATGTCGGGAACAGAAGCCCAAGGAATCCTTCCGGGATTACCTTATCGAATTACGTCTGATGATGCAGCGAGCCTAGTACACTCGGGAACAGGAACTCGAACGGATCTACGAAAATCTCCGCCCGGAGTATCAAATGTACACGCGCAGACAGGATTTCCGATCCCTCACAGAATTGACCCAGCTCGTCTCTGCCTACGAAACCGCGCGGGACCGAGAAGCACTCCGCAGCATCGGGACTGCACAGAACCATCGACCCCGTGCCGCCTTTACCGGCAATGGAACCAAACCCCAACGGGGCAAAACACACGAGACACCCGGGAAAACCGAGATCGCCAACCGAGGAATCGGCCAGGAGGAAGAGCAAGCGATCGATGTACAACGAGCCTTCCGGAACTGCGGGGAAAACGGCCATTTCAGTGGTGTGTGCACAAACAGACAGAAGCTGTTCTGTTGAGAATGTGGCCTCCGAGGGGTCCGGACCATCAACTGCTGCCGGAAACCCGCGTCGGGAAACGGATCGGGTCTCCGCCCAACTGGGACATGGACGGAGGCGCGCACCCAGGAACAGGAGAAATCCACCCATTAAGAATGACCGGAGGAAGGATCGCTGCCCTGGTGGACATCAATGGGAGAGCATTTGCTTCCACCCTCGACACTGGAGCCACACGATCCTTCATCAGTGAGCGGCTGGCGAAGGAGATTGGGACGACCAAGAACAGGCGAGAGGTGAGGACCAGGATCCGCCTGGCAGATGGAACTAGGAAGGAGATCAACCAAGCGATAGCAGTCACAGTGCGCCTGGATCAACAAGAAACACAGGTATCTCTTCTTATACTCCCCACGGTATTGGACGACTTCATCTTGGGACTCGACTTCCTCTGTGGCATCCGCGCAAGAATCCACTGTGGACGGGCATATCTACAGCTGAAGTTGCAGCAGAAACCCGCCGGGACGATACCATCATGCACCGCCCAGCCACGCCAACGGGCCGTCACGTTTGCGGACTCAACTGCCATCCGAGACCAGCCCTAGATCAACACCCCACAGCCAACCACGAACCATCCAACCGACAACAAGACCTTACCCGACAAGATCAAGCAACAACCCCAGGACTACGCCACCACAACAGGACACGAAGAAAGCTACGACGGAAAGAACTGCGACACCGATGGATCCAACCATGGCCAGTTTCCCGGCACGAATCCCGGACAACGCAACACAACAAGGACTTTGGCAGAGACAGCTACGGCTCGTCGGGCCAGCTCGTCGAACCAGGAGTCACCAACAGGATACAGCAGGAAGCAAGGGACTTTGGCAGAGACAGCTACGGCTCCACTGGATCAATCCAGGGCCATCTCGTCGAACCAGGAGTCACCAACAGGACCCAGCAGGAAGCAAGGGACTTGGCAGAGACAGCTACGGCTCCACTGGATCAATCCAGGGCCAGCTCGTCGAACCAGGAGTCTCCAACAGGACACAGCAGGAAGAAAGGGACTTTGGCAGAGACAGCTACGGCTCCACTGGATCAATCCAGGGCCAGCTCGTCGAACCAGGAGTCACCAACAGGACTCCGCAGAGAGCAGAAGACTTCGGCAGAGATAGCTGCGGCTCCGCTGGATCAATCCAGGGCCAGCTCATCGAACCGGGAGTCACCACGTAGTCACCCAACACGACAGACATCACGCAAGCCACGAACCCCGATACCACAGGACGAGATCACAGAAACCCCGACGACGGACTACCTGGAGCCATTAGCCGACGCCGAGATAGCTCGGGAAAGCAACCCGTTTCGCCCAGCCGACTCGGATGACTACGAGAACGCGATCTTGGCCACCATTACCGCCATGGAATTGGAGGACCTATCGCCGTGGCAGCAAGACCCAGACCCCGAACCACCCCCCACGCCGGCAGGCAAGTTTCTGGAAGAAGAATTGGCGAAATTCGACGGACTAACTGGAGTCTCCCCCATCGCCGAACACACGATAACAATGCGAGACAACAGGCCCGTGAAGCAGCGCTACTTCCCGAAGAACCCGGCCATGCAGAAGATCATCAACGCACAGGTGGACGAGCTGCTCCGGGACGGAAGGATCGAACCATCCCGAAGTCCCCACAGTGCCCCAATCGTTTTGGTAGGAAAGAAGACCGGAGAAATGCGAATGTGCGTGGATTATCGCCAGCTAAATGCCCGCTCGGTGCCTGACGCGTATCCGCTGCCACGGATTAACCACATTCTCGAGAGACTACGCCACGCTCGCTACATCTCCACGTTGGACCTCAAAAACGGATACTGGCAGATCCCGGTGGCCAAGAGCAGCAGAGAGGCAACAGCATTTACCGTCCCCGGCAGAGGACTCTTCCAGTGGAAGGTCATGCCTTTCGGCCTGCACTCAGCCCCAGCGACGTTCCAGCGAGCCTTGGACAGCGTCATCGGACCCACCATGGAGCAGTACGCGTTCGCGTATCTCGACGACATCATCGTCTTCGGAGCCACACTAGAAGAACACATCGACCACCTTCGCGAGGTCTTCAGGAGGCTGCGAGAGGCGAACCCCCGACTAAACCGAAACAAGTGTAGTTTCTTCAGGAAGAGTTTAGTCTACCTCGGCCATGTCATCAGTGAACAAGGCATCCACACGGACCCAGACAAGGTCAGCGCAGTCCAGAAACTAGCACCGCCCACCACAATGAAAGAACTGCGACGCTGCATCGGGATGGCATCCTGGTACCGTCCCCAACTTCGCCACGGTGGTCCAGCCCATGACCAACCTGCTGAAAAAGGATCAAAAGTGGGAGTGGACAGACGAACAACATCAGGCATTCGAGACTCTCAAGGAAAGACTCACGCAAGCACCAGTCCTGGCATGCCCCGACTTCGCCGAGCGATTCGTACTCCAAACGGACGCCAGTTCGTATGGCCTCGGAGCAGTGTTGACACAACAGATCGACGGAGCAGAAAGAGTCATCGCCTACGCAAGCCGTCGACTACTCAAGGCAGAGGAAAACTACTCGGCCACCGAGAAAGAGTGCCTTGCCATAGTCTGGGCAATCAGGAAGCTCCGATGCTTCCTGGAAGGATACCACTTCGATGTAATCACGGATCACCTCGCCTTGAAGTGGTTGAACTCCATCGATAATCCAACAGGACGCATCGCCCGCTGGGCCTTGGAGCTCCAGCAATATCGGTTTGACATTCACTACCGTCGAGGAAGCCAGAACGTTGTGGCTGACGCCCTCTCACGACAGCCAGTAGAAACCCTGCAGCGAGTGGACGAGGACCGGGACCCCTGCCCCTGCCCCTGGCTGCAGAAACTCCGCAAGCGGATCCAGGAACAGCCGGAAGGGCAGCCGGAGTTCATCATCGAGAGCGACCAAATATACAAACGAGCCAGCAGCAGAACCAGCGAAGAAGACCCTATCAAATTGAAACTATGTGTCCACAGGGACCACCGCCGACGCGTGCTGGAAGAGTGCCACGACCATCCGACAGCTGGACACCTCGGGATCAGGAAGACAGCGACACGAATAGCCCAGAGGTACTACTGGCCCGGACTGCACCGAGATATCGCCCGATATATCTGGCAGTGCGCCAAGTGCCAGCAGTACAAGGTAAGCCAAACCAAACCAGGAGGGAAAATGCACACTCGCCAAGCCCAAGAACCATTGGACATCGTCTGCGCCGACTTCATCGGACCATTGCCCCGATCCAAACACGGCAATACTATGTTGCTGGTGTTCCTCGACGCGTTCAGCAAGTGGGTGGAGTTGGTCCCCCTCCGCAAGGCCACCACCGCATTACTGGAGACCGCTTTCCGGGAACGGATCCTGAGCCGCTTCGGAACCCCACGGAAATTCGTATGCGACAACGGGACCCAATTCACAAGTCGCTCTTTCCGAAAGTTTTGCAAACTCGCAGGCACGGAATTGGAGTATACGGCGCCCTATACCCCACAACAAAACCCCACGGAACGAGCCAACAGGACGATCAAAACCATGATCGCCCAGTACATCTACGGAGACCAGCGGACATGGGACGAGCTGCTGCCCGAACTCACCCTAGCCATCAACAGCAGCACATCGGACACCACAGGCTTCAGCCCAGCATTCATCGTACTCGGCCGGGAACCTCGGTTGCCTGGAGCCTTGTACGAAGAGGCGACCCCAGGACTAGGCGAAGTGACAGAGATCCCAACCGACAACCGTACAGGAAAATACCCAGCATGCATCACAGACGCAGAGCAGGAACTACAACCTACGTCGACGCGAATGGAGACCCACGATCGGGATCTATCCACCTATCCAAAGCGGCGGACAACTTCGCTGCCAAACTGGCTTCCAAATATGAGGGGCCTTACAAAGTAGTAAAATTTATTTCCCCCACCATAGCACGACTCCAGAAGCACCCGGGAAGACAACGACGAACGGCCGGACTAGCCGACCTCAAGGCCTACCACGACCATGAGCACACCCTCACCAGCGACGACAACGAGCTCCCCCTCACCAGCGAAGACGAAGAAGACAACGAAGACAACGATGATGGCGACCCCAGCACCAGGAAAACCGCGAGTTCATGAGGGCCACTTATGGTAGTGCGCTGCCATAATGTCCTCGCCCCACAAGGGGCAACCGCGTACACACGCAGTAAGATAGCTTAACACCCCTTAAGGGATTAGAGTAAGAAATAGCCAGAAACTAGAGAACGCACCGATCGGGGAAACCCAGAGCCCAGGGCACACAAGTGGCACAGGTCAAACAAGGTTTCTTCCCCCCACCAGATCCGACATGGACAACATGGACAACCCAAGGACGAGCGACGCACAGCCTCTAGAGGCAGAGGATGACACGGAGGGGCATCCTAGGGGTGCGTCGCCGCCCAGCTCAAGGCAACCACGGTCCACGAGGCCAAACACAAGCAAGTCACCACTCCCCGACCCCGCAAGCAGAACCGGGCAACACCACGCAGCATGGCCCATCAACTGGAGCGATACGGCGACCACCCAGGCCGCCTAGGCCATCCCGACGTCGGGCCCGCCCCGAAGGCCCACCGTCGCCACGCCGTGCGACAACCATGACCTCGGCATGGCTCAACGACATCGTCCATCCGAGCACGTCGCGAGACAACCCGTCTGTGATCCTCACAGTGGAGGCAATGCGATCATCGGACTCAGACGAGGAGGTCCGAGCAGGCCGGGCCCAGCAGGAGCCCCCCAGACGCCCACGACGCCGCAAGCATCCAGGCCAAGGAGCAGTCACCGCCGTCACCCCACGCGCGACGCGAAGACGCGTCGAGCCAGGACACGTCGACCTGGACCCCAACTCCGAGGTGCAGAACAGCTCCCCAGTCGCGCACAAACTGCGGCTGCGGTCCCCACCACCACCGCCCTATTACCTGTACCGCATGGAAAACCCGCAGACCCCACGGCCGAACCACGACAGCAGCTCCGACGAGGGGTTCACCAGCCCGACGATGGAGGCCGACAAGCACTGGGAGCCGACCCACCTGGCAAGCACCGATGATGAGGTCTTGCATGACCACCGTTTCGGAATAGCGGGTGGCCGCCCATGGGTCAAGCACTCTGTCCTGAACCTAAACCGCAAACTGGAGGCCGGGCGGGCCACGACGGGCTCATACTCGGACGTGAGCGAGGACGAAGATGGGCCGGCCGATTGCCAGAAGAGCGCTCCAGCCAACATCGCGGTTGACGTGGCACCCTGGACCACCTGGCAGGACGCCGACAAGACCCTGCAGCTGCTGCTCGCCCATCCACGACCCATCACCCCATCCAGGCCAGAGAGGGAGATCATCCCTGCGTCGGACAACGACACAGCAAGCAGCGACGAGGTACAGCTCCTAGGAGAGGACGACACCACTCCGCTACGGATCCGCGACAGCAGTCCGGACGAAGCCCTGCCCCGACGGCTCCGGAACATCGCCCTTCAGGGCGAGGACGAGCCACCGAGACGCGTAACCGGCAATGAGCTGCCCCAGCTACTCCAGGAACTCGGCCTGGAGGACGGACCCGTGTCCCCGATACCCAGGAATGACGGGGACGAGGAGGTAGCCCGCATTCTGGGAGGGCAGGAGAACCCAAACGGCCCGATCCCGGACACCAGCTGGGACGACGGTTGGCACGCCCAACTGCAGGAGTGGGACGCGCAGGAGGAGGCGGCATCCCCGGAAAGAAAGAAGAATCGCGATTGGCAGCCGCTGGACTACGCACCAATGTAGTGGCTATCGCCAGCTCCCACCGACCACAACGCCCCGAACCCGGACCCGACAGACTGCACGGCCCGAGAGGCCGAACCAGGAAACCCGAGTCACCCAAAGGAGGACAACGACCTGTCATTGGGCTTGGAAGAGGCCGAGGCGGGCGTACTGCTCACAGCGTTCGAGGAGATGCCCGAGCTGAACGTGTTGCAGGAGGAACAGGCATGGCCAATCGCCCCAGTCGCCTGGCGGGTAAGCACGCCTGACCGCCGCATCCCGCAAAGCCTGCTGGAAGGCGCCAGCGCTCAGGCAAACGCGGCGCGGCACGGGCGCAGCCGGATCGGCAGCCTAGAATACCACGACGGCCAACGCTTCCGCGTGTCCATCAGCGGAAATTTGGTGCGCATTTCACCGCGCCCCACCCCGAAGTAGGAAGGGAGTGTGAAGGCATAAGCCTCCACAAAAGAAAACCTGACCACAACACCATCCCCTGAAGGGATCAGCCACGGGGGGGCTTCCCATTATTACTTATTATTATTATTTATTATTTATTATTTTATTATATTATTATTATTTATTATTTTCCCCAAATTAAAAGTAAGAAATAGGCTAAGAGAACCCCAAATGGTGAGGCCTTTTTACTTAGTAGTAGAATTAAGAGAACCGACACGAAAGAGAGACGCATACTACGCAGCAAAGAGAGCCAGCATGAACGAGAGCCAAGCGGCAGAGAAGCCGTCGATCGGTCTTACGCCCAAGCAGCCGAGGGAGAGAGCCGACGGCGAACCATGCAAACACCCCCGAGCCGAGGCCGGCAGCCGAAAGCTGCGCAGCAGCGAAGCGGCAGAGAAGCTGCAAAAAGAAAAGCAGAGGCCTGGCACGTGCCAGCGCGGGCCAGGCTCGGGAGTGATCTCCAAGGGCTGAACCAGAACGGTTGGGAAAAATAAACAGTGCCCCGACCCCGCGAGAAGTGAAAAAAAAAAATATATAAGTCGTGACCACCGTGACGAGGACCGGCCGCCGGACCCAAGGAAGGGAAAACAAGGGTGAGCCACCTCACGTATGTGAGCTCTGGGGGGATAGATCATCGGTGCAGTAGGCAGGGGGTAAGCTCAGGAGTAGGAGTTTCCCAAAATGTTAAATGCGTATCGATATCCACATGGTAGCTAGTAAATTTTTGTCGTTTATTCCCCCACAATAAAGACACCCATCTCAACCCACCGGTTTCGAACTTTCGCCCGTAGGAGTCCCTCAGCCCCTCAGCACCTCCCCCTCGCTTCACTATTCCCTGGGGGCCCGGCGAAGTGGATCCACCAAGCTGGGCTTCCCTTTCCCATACTTTTCTCCCCTGGGGACCCGGCGATGCTGGATGTGAGTCGTGGACTCACGCGGCATCCGCAAAGCTGGGTTCCCTCTCCTACACCCTCGCCCTGGGGACCCGGCGACGCAGATGTGAGTCGTGGATCATGCGGCATGTGCCAACGCACGTCTCTGTAGCTCCCCAAGCTACTGCTGTGGGGAAGGACCGGGCCCTGGACAGACTGAGAAGCTGTACCTCGGCCTGAGAACTTCCTTACAGTTGGTAGTATAATTAGTTAAATAAGGAGGCGCAGTGATTTGTTATTTTATTTACTTATAAAACCGACAAACTATGGAACGTTGAGCATGCACGGAATAAACCACAAAAATAATTGCAAAAATATGCCTTTATGTTTTTTGCCAGCCGCTTGGATTGCGTTGCGATGTGTACATACATGTATGTATGTAAGTTAACGTACCCAATTCTATTGAGCTCTTATACGAGTTGTAAACAATCTTTGGCTTTCCAAAACGAAAACAATTTCAATATTGGGCCTCCGCCTAATTGATTTCTAAAATGTACAATCTCAAGGGCTCCCGCCGCAATCCCAATCTTTGACACTCGCCTAAATGGAAAACCAATGTTTGCCCACACTCGGCTTCTCATAAACAATCTCACTCCCTGCTTTCTGCAGATCCTGCACTTTAGGCATTTTACAGTTCTCTCTTTGGATGACGAAATGCAATACTCGGGATGGCGAAATCAATTGAAATGTTTATAGAAAAACTATTCCCGGAAGGGATCAACGATGCAAAGATCAGAAAGTTCAAGTCAGTCTTGATCCAGAAGCGACACCGCAAAGTCGAGCTAAAAATTAAGATCGCGCAAACCCTTTGCCCGGAATCCTTTGTGACCCTCTACTTAAATCTATATCAGTGAAGTTAGAAGTAAAATAAAAACTTTTTAAAAACACAATCCGCTCCCGCAGTTATTTAATTGGCGCCCAACGTGGGGCGACGTTGTATAAAAAGCACCGAATAATAAAAGTGTTGCGTCGTGCCGAAACCCGAAGGACAATTAATTAATGGAATAAATCCTTCAGATATAAAAACGCGGAGTGACTGTGAGATATAAGATAACAAAAAGTGAGATAAAAAGGAAACAAACCGGAGCTTAGGGTGTGCAAAAATAAATACAATATACAATACAAATACAAATACAATACAAAATACAAATAAATACAAAAGCTAATCAAGACAAATCAAAAATACAAAAAAAACAAAAAAAAACCAAAGTTTTTAAACAAAACCAACCAAACCAAAACACAATGAAAGTGAAACTATCAGCTAAACCAAAGAAGGAAGACCCCCAGAAGACCCAGTTAAACAAAGAAATTTAAGAAGGAAGACCCGTTCGAAGACCTGTCAGCCAAATCAAGAAGGAAGACCCGTTCGAAGATCTGTCAGCCAAACTAAGAAGGACGACCCCTACCGGATAGTTCGTGAGCAAAAGTTGTATTAATAAATATATAAGTTCAATTAGGTTATAGTAGATTATAAAAACAAACATATAAGAAAAATTTAAGGTGGATCAACTAACTTTAGATTTTGAAAAACTAAAAATGATTAACTCACAAACAAGGACCGATCTCACTGCAGATCTGGTCAAACAATTGATAGCATTTCAAATTTCACAAGTACAGGAGCAAATTGTAAATTTAAAACAACAAATAGAAACTAAATCCGATCAGGTATCAGATTATCAGGCAGAAACAATAGACGAGACAATAAAAGATGACACCACATTAAAGGTAATAGAATCCATACCAATTTTCAATGGTGGATTAAACCAATACGTAGGATGGAGGGAAGCTGCAGAAACTGCAGTGAAGTTATATAAGAAAGGAAGTAAGCAATATTATATTGCCTTAACAATTTTAAGAAACAAAATAACAGGACCAGGACATGACGGCATTGCAGAAATCCTATTTTCATTGAATCCCCCAGATTTACCGAATGCCTTGGCAAAGGTACAGGAATTGCAATCAAATAACATTCGGGCCCAATTTGCCTACCAATTCAGTGGCCCCAGTAATTCAGGGAATAATAACTACAATACAT
The DNA here is from genome assembly GCF_003369915.1 of Drosophila miranda. NCBI lineage: Eukaryota > Metazoa > Arthropoda > Insecta > Diptera > Drosophilidae > Drosophila > Drosophila miranda. The sequence continues at coordinate 29,448,572 of NW_022881603.1, forward strand.
TAAGATTCAACCAACGACAACCAAGGACTAATAGTTCACCATTCGACCAAAAAAAGGATCTTCAGAGGATTAACATGTCATGGGGACAACCCTATTTCTTGGGTAATAGACAACAAAATCAGGCCCCAGAACCAATGGATGTAGACGAATCGATACAAATCAAGAACTGACAGAACAGCAATCAATTCAGGCGAAATAATAATAATAGAAATTATCGGGAGAATACTAACGGTTATTGTAGGAGAAATAATAACAATTATAACCAAGCTCAGCATTTTAGGGCAAACGTAGTACCGAATAATCAGTCTAACGAAAATCAGGCGCAGAAACGAAAGCCAAACGAAATGTCGGAACAACCGGCTAATAAGGCAATGCGGATAAATAACATTGAGGAGGACCATTTTTTAGATCAGCCCCCGAAGTAGGTCTGCCCTACTTAAAAAGAGTAGATAAAAAAATAAACAGAGAATTAAAAGTTTTGATAGATACGGGAGCAACTTCCTGTTATATAAAAAAGGGAATTTACGAAAATAAAAAAGAATTATCAATTTATAAGAAAGTTGCTACAGTGAATGTAGGGTTTTCAATAATTAAATATTTCCATAATATAACTATTTCCAACACAAAACAAGTGTTTTACGAAATAGATGGAATGGAGGCAGATTTACTAATAGAATTTCACCTATTAAAGAAAATCGGAGCTGTTATTGATACAGGAAAGGGGACTTTAAGTCATAAAGACAATGAAGAGAAACTAATATATGACGAGGTCCTTTCTTTAAACAAATTAACCTTTATAGAAGGAAAAACCATCCTTCCATTAAAGGAATATATAATAAAAAAATATTTTGAAGAAGAAAAAGAAATGAAAAGTGATTCAGTAAAGGTAGAAGGAAGTTTATATAGCTTGGGAAATCCTGAGCACGCCGACGAAGAATTATCCGTCAATAGTTTGGGATTTAAATATACCGAACCCGCCGTCGTTGAATTATCCGACACTAAAAGTTTGAATAGTTTGGGATTAAAGAATCCTGAACACGCCGTCGTTGAATTATCCGACAATGAACAATTTAAAAGTTGGGATGCAAAAATCCTGAACGCGCCGTCGTAGAAATATCCGACATACAAAGTTATGCAAATTCTGAATTGAAAAAAATGAAATTGTATAACACAATAACCTACAAAGAGGACAATTTAGAAAATCTCAGAGAGAAAATGGTATCTATCATCGAAGAAGACCATGCCAATATAGATTTACAGTTACCGTTCAGAACGGATATAAAAGGAGAGATTAACACTGAACATGATAGACCGGTATATGGCAAACAGTTTCCATACGCTTATTCGGTTAACGATTTCGTTAATAACGAAATAAGTAAAATGTTAGATGAAGGTATAATCAGACCTAGTATAAGCCCATATAATTCACCGGTAATAGTAGTACCAAAGAAGGGAGTAAATGAGGACGGAACTCCTAAACATAGATTAGTAATAGACTTTAAGAAACTTAATGAAAACACCATACCGGATAGATACCCTATGCAAGATCCTTCAGTAATCCTTGCCAATTTAGGTAAGGCAAAGTATTTCTCGGCCATTGATTTAGAGTCAGGTTTCTATCAGATTTTAATGAGGGAATCAGATATTGAAAAAACATCTTTTTCCATAAATAACGGCAAATATGAATTTCTAAGAATGCCTATGGGATTGACGAACGCTCCCAGAATTTTCCAAAGGGCAATGGACGATATACTTAGAGAACAAGTTGGGAAAACTTGTCACGTCTATATGGACGATATAATAATATTTTCAAAAACTATAGAACAACATTATAAAGATCTAATTCATATAATACAGATATTGCAAAACGCTAATATGAAAATTTCCCTAGAGAAGTCTAAATTCTTTCAATTGGAAACCAAATTTCTGGGATACATTGTTTCCCAAAATATCATTAAAACAGATCCAGACAAAATCTCCACAATACAAAACTATCCAATTCCTAAAAATAGCAGAGAGCTACGTAGCTTCTTAGGACTAACAGGGTATTACAGAAAATTTGTCCGAAATTATGCCACAATTGCCAAACCATTAACAAAATATCTGAGTGGAGTAAATGGGAAAGTTTCACGAAGGGCATCCAAGAAAACATTAATACAGCTGGATGAACCAGCAATTGGAGCATTTAATAATTTAAAGGACAGTTTAATAGCACATATTGAATTAGTACAACCAGATTACAATAAAAAATTCACATTAACCACAGATGCATCGGACATAGCAATAGGTGCAGTTTTGTCGCAAGATGGGAATCCCATAACATTTATTTCTAAAACTTTAAGTAAAACCGAGCAATTATATGCTACTAATAAAAAGGAATTATTAGCTATTGTATGGGCATTAAAAAATTTGCGAAATTATTTATACGGAGTGAGTGGAATTGAAATACATACAGATCACCAACCTTTGTCCTTTGCAATGTCGCAAAAAAATCCAAATGTTGAAATGAAACGTTGGTATTACTTCATAGAAAGTTTCACACCAAAAATCATTTATAAGCCAGGCTCAACTAACGTAGTAGCGGACGCTTTATCTCGGATTAAAATAAATCATATGACAGATAGTGATGTCGACCAGACAGATTCAGAATCAGACATAAATACTCAGCATTCAGCAGAGAGTAGTTTGGAAAACGTCATTCAAGAGACTAGCAAGCCTCTAAACCAATTTAAACAGCAGCTACTATTAGCGCAAGGGAGATTCACAGTTCATGAGTTAGTAAGAGTTTATGAAAATACCCGACATATTATTGAATTTGATACGGTGGACAATCTGCTAATCATTTTAAAAGAATTTATTCAGCCTCACTTAACCACAGGAATACACTGCACTTTAGAAGATTTATACCTTATCCAAAATAAGCTAAAGGAAAACTTCATAAATAAATTTCTCTTCACGAGAAAGTTCCTCCAATATGTAGTAAATTCAGAAGATAAAGCTATAATTATAGTAGAAACACATTGCAGAGCCGAAAATTACAAACAAATAACTAAGTTGTATTATTGGCCAAACCTGCACAAAAAATTAAAAGAATATATAAAAAATTGTGAGATCTGTAACAAAAACAAATATCACAGACACCCTGTAAAAATTCCAATTGGGGAAGCTCCCATTCCAGCAAAAGAAGGAGATCAATTACATTTAGACATATACTATGCCCAAAACCTAACATTCATAACTTGTATAGATTCTTATTCCAAATACTTGGTGGTCAAGGAAATTCAAAGTAAATTAAACATTGAAAATAAGGTAATGGAAATTTTGCAACACTTTCCGTTAGCAACATCTTTAATGACTGACAACGAACCAAGCTTTACTTCAGCACAATTTAGATCATTCATACAAAGAAGTAACTTAACTATTTATTATGCTGATCCCAGACACAGCACCTCAAATGGTCAGGTAGAAAGGGTACATTCCACACTAACAGAAATAGCGCGGTGCATCAAGGATGAACTAAATCTAACATATTATTCAGAAATAATAACTAGGGCGGCACTGAAATATAACCTGACGATACATTTAACGACCAATCAAATGCCATATGACATATTGTATAACAAAATAAAACACAAGCATAATCCAATATTACTTAAGGAAGCTCAGACCAAAATGCTTAGGTACCATTTGGAAATGGATAGCAGGCAGCCCTGATCATGACGACTTTTTGAAAATACAAAATAAAGTAAATGAATTAACTGAAAATAATAATAAACAATTTGTAATAAATTCCAAATTTTTCAAAGAAATTGAAATGCTATCAAATTCATTAAAAAATGTCATCTTCAATGAAGAAACGATACTGAGAAAGCATCGTTTAAAATTAATAACTTTTGACCTACTAAATTTAGTTGATACTATAACCCTCTTAAAAGTAAACATTTTCAATACAAAAATTTAAAATAAAAACGAAATAGAGGATATTTATAAGCATGAAAAACATCCTGTTGAACTGTCTGATCTGCTGGACATTGCAACGGTTAAAATAATTCGAAATGCTGATTTAATAATCATTTACATAAAATATCCTCAAATTAAAGATATTTGCAAGTTTTACCATGCAAGAGCCATCTCACAAAATGATGGAATGTTAGTTATAAGTGAAAAAGTTTGTGAATGTAAGGAGAAATACTATTTAATGAATAATTTTAAAAGTGAAACTTTTAACAATTACGCACAAATAAATTTAAAGAAGACCTGTTTCACCAATTTACTTAATGGCTTTAAAGCCAACTGCACTAAAAAAAGGGAAAAAAACAAAGAAATAGACATCATTCAGGATGGTGCCATATTAGTTTCAGGCAAAAATATCGTAGACAATACTACTTTGTTAGGATCGTATCTCCTTATATTCAACAACACAATTGTAATAAATAATATAACCCACATAAATGATAAGGGTAAAATTCTAAGATATATATCGCAATATAGATATAGCGATTTTGAATTAGTTGATTATATACAATCGAATGATAAGCAATTTTCTTTTGATAATGTTAATATTTTAAATCCCCTTATAACATTAGGTAATACGGCCTTACCATTAACAACATTATTCTTAATCATTTTGATATTGATAATGTTATTTTACTTCGGCTATAAATTAACCAAATTTGTACTTATTAAATCAATAAGAATACCGTCAGAAGAAATAGTGGAAAACAACATTCAAATACTGTCAGAAGAAATTAGAGCTCTATCAGAACTTCAAAATGTATCGGGACGAAACATTTAAGAATGGGGGGAGTTAACGTACCCAATTCTATTGAGCTCTTATACGAGTTGTAAACAATCTTTGGCTTTCCAAAACGAAAACAATGTCAATCTTGGGCCTCCGCCTAATTGATTTCTAAGATGTACAATCTCAAGGGCTCCCTCCGCAATCCCAATCTTTGACACTCGCCTAAATGGAAAACCAATGTTTGCCCACACCCGGCTTCTCATAAACAATCTCACTCCCGGCTTTCTGCAGATCCTGCACTTTAGACATTTTACAGTTCTCTCTTTGGATGACGAAATCCAATACTCGGGATGGCGAAATCAATTGAAATGTTTATAGAAAAACTATTCCCGAAAGGGATCAACGATGCAAAGATCAGAAAGTTCAAGTCAGTCTTGATCCAGAAGCGACACCGCAAAGTCGAGCTAAAAATTAAGATCGCGCAAACCCTTTGCCCGGAATCCTTTGTGACCCTCTACTTAAATCTATATCAGTGAAGTTAGAAGTAAAATAAAAACTTTTTAAAAACACAATCCGCTACCGCAGTTATTTATTTTCCTAACAGAATTATGTGCGCATTTCCGTTTCCGGCACACGCAACACTGCACCAAGAAAGAGCAGCATCAGCGAGCAAAATTCTTCTTCGATTTGGCCGAAGGCACAGTGGGACGAAAACCATTCAAATGGGAAGAAAGAAAGGAACTAGAACGTCCCTTCGACAGATGTGTTTTACAAGTGAAATCTTCAACCATTTCGTTCCACAGGTGGCTAAAGCTTTAGCTTCATCCAATTTCAAATGTGCATGGACCATTATGTATAAACGATTGTAAAGGCGTGTTCGAGTGCCACATGAAACTGCAACTGCAACTGCAGCACTCTGTGGCACTCTGTGGCAGTATTGTCGCAGTGGGGCTCGCTATCCACTGACCCACAAACGGGTCTCGGCCCCCAAAGAGACTGCAGGGCCGAAGACCCGTAGCTGAAACTAATCCCAGCTAAGCCCCATTCGATGTGGCATATTTAAAACTCAATTTACACAGACATGACCCCTGCCCCACACCCCGACCTTTAGCCCCGACAGCTTCGTGTCATTTCCAGTTGGTCACACTTTTGCACAAATAAAATTTCATCGCCTTCCATAAAGCCTTGAGAGGGAGGGAGAGGCGAGTGTCACAACCACTTAACTCGAGGTGTTGCCCCGCCCGAACGAGAGGTGGCGGCAGGCAACAAGTGCAGGAGAGAGCCCTCAAGACCATTGACAAGTCTGTCGCTCTCAAGTAGGCCAAAACCTCGACCAAAAAAAAAGAACAGAAAAGCGCTGCTGAAAAGTGTCCGCACAAAATTTTTCATGTGCCAAAATCCATGACAACATTTCGACTGCAGATGGAAGATGAAAAAGAGGGTAAAAAGGGAAGAAGAAGTAGAGGCAGAGGAACCATCAGGAAAAAACGATATAGAAAAAGCAGTAGATTAAATATTTAATATATACTAATTTGAAAGAAGCTTTAGATTAAATACTTCATATAATTTTTAAAAATCTTGAAGTACACAAAAAACAGTCAACTCTTGATTGTTAAGCCACATTGGGAGAGAGAGAAAGAGAAAGAAAGGGCTAGACTGGAGACTTATTTTCTTCATTCGGGGACTATCTCTGGTAGAAAATATTTTTTTTTTTTTTTTTTTTTTTTTTGTACATTGACATGCAAAGACTGCATCTTTCAAGAGGCGATGCAGTTACTGCACCGTCAAGTGGCCCGTGTGACACCAGCAGAAGGATGTTACGCGCGGATCCCAGGCAAAACGCAGCCCTCCTCCCGCCCAACCGACCGAGGGGCGCTGCCGCATGACGCACGGTGCGTAGCCGAACCAAACGCGAACATGCAAGAAAGATAGCTATTAGACTAACATTCGAGGAAAATTAGTACTAAACTTACTAAGAAACTAAGCATGCAATCAAAATACAAATACCCATACAGTTACTAATTAATAGAAAGGTGTGTAAGGATTAATAATTTAATAAGAGGAAGAGAATTAGTGGTGGATATAATATGGTAGAGGGAATTATAATCCGAGCATAAGACCCTAAACGGTTCATGCAAGGAATAATTCGATCTACAAAGTGGAAGGAACAACGGTATACAATTTCTAGTCAGTCTAATAGGAATCGTGAAGTTTATGCGGCTCAACAGATCAGGGCTGTCTATGTCACCCCTGATCAAGTTGTGCATAAATATCACACCAAGCATTTTTCTACGGTTAACTAAGGATGGGAGGTTTACTAATAGTAGTCTACTAGAGTAAGATGGGAGTCTTACACCCGCATCCCAGTTAAGGCCCCGCAGAGCAAAGAGTAAAAAGTTTTTCTGTACTGATTCTATACGGTCCTGGTGTACTTTGTACTGAGGGCACCATACACAGGAGCCGTATTCTAAGATCGGACGAACAAGCGAGGTATAGAGAGTCTTTGTTATATAGGGGTCGTCAAATTCCTTTGACCACCTCTTTATAAACCCAAGCACGCCCATGGCCTTATTTACCATGGTAGAAATGTGTTCGGAAAACTTTAACTTGGGGTCTAACATAACACCCAGATCATCCACCAGGGTAATTCTCTCAAGAGAACCACCAAATAGGGTGTAGGGAGCCAACAAAGGGCTAGAACGATGAAATGTCATAACTTTGCATTTCGAGGCATTAAGGTGTAACAAGTTTGCACAACACCATGACTGAAAGTTATTGAGATCGGATTGCAAGCGAGAATGAAATGAAATGTCCTTGTACTGGACACAGAGTTTAACATCATCCGCATACATAAGTACTCGAGAGTATGTTAATACTGAAGGTAAGTCATTAATAAAGAGTGTGAAGAGTAAGGGGCCTAGATGGCTGCCTTGTGGTACTCCCGAAGAAACCTTTACTGGTAAAGAGAGGGAGTTTTTGAAGAGGACTCTTTGAGACCTAGAACAAAGATAGCTAGAAATCCATCTCAGGAGGTTGGGCGGAAACCCTAAAAGGTCAAGTTTATGCGCTAAAAGGGAATGGTTTACAGAGTCGAATGCTTTACTAAAGTCCGTGTAAATAACATCCGTCTGTAAGTTACATTGAAAGCCTTTAATAATGAAAGAGGTAAACTCTAACAAGTTCGTGGTGGTTGATCGCCGCCTTATAAATCCATGCTGAGTTGGAGATATAAGTGACTTGCAGAGATGTTGCAAGTGCGGAGTTAAAACCTTCTCAAACATTTTAGGAATAGCGGATAACTTTGCTATACCTCTATAATTTTTTGCATCAGACTTGCTACCTTTTTTATGGAGAGGAATTATAAACGATTCCTTCCAGATCGGGGGGAAGCAAGAAGAATCAATGGACAGGTTGAATAGTTTAAGCAAAGGTCCACACAGAGCCTCGGCGCAGTACCTGAGTACACAACCTGGAACCCCGTCTGGACCCGGTGAAAACACCGGCTTAACTAGTCGAAGATGCCGTCGACCTCGGTAAACCGTATGGGTACGGATGACCAGAGTAGCTTTCCTCAGAATAGGTGGTTTGGAAGAATTGGGCAAAAAGATCGGCAATTGCCTGATCATTATTTGCCGACGTATTACAAAATGATAGCGAGGATGGGTGTGCGGACGTTCTACGCTTACTGTTTACGAAGCTGTAAAACTGTTTAGGGTCCTGAGAAAAACGTATCCTGCATCGAGATAGGTAGTTCTTATAGCATTGAGCATTAAGAACTGAAAAGTTTGACCGAGCTAATACATAGCGAGAGTGAGAAGTAGGAGAACCCACTTCTTGAAATTTTTTATAAAGTCTTGATTTTAAGTTTTTTAGACTGGATAACTCTTTGGTAAACCAAGGGGGTTTTCCAGATCTAGTCGGACAAGAAAGCGGAACACAAGAATCGAAAAATGGGCCAAGAGCATTGTAAAAAATGTTTGTGCCTTTTATGATATCAGTGCACAAGTACAAAGCGGACCAATCAAAATCCCTAATGAGGTTATTAAGCTTCGCAAACTCGGCTTTATAAAAGCAGCGGACACGTTCGGGCAGCCTACTCGACCGTTCCAATACAGTTGGTCCTATATCTAGCGACACCTCGAAAGTAGGGTGGTAGGCGTCTTCAGGTATAGTGAGCGGAAGGGCTCGGGTTAACAACACTATGGTCGGATTTGATACAAGGTCCGATAGGATCCGATAGGTCAAGCAAGCCGTCAACAAAGTCATGTCGTGGCATGGGCACTAGGATACTAGACTCGTTTACCGAAGACCAAACAGTTCCTGGCAAGTTGAAGTCACCAAGAACTATCATACGATCTTTATCAGATAGCGAGGAAGAAACAGCGGTTAAAGCGGACAAGTGCTGCTCATAAATTGAAATATCCGAAGAAGGTGGGATATACGAGCTAGTAATGAATATAGCGAAAGCGGGAAGAATCAGTTTTACACACAGGAATTCCAGTTCCTGTTGAACTTGGACTGTGAAGTGTTCCGACGTGAAGTAAGAGTCCACTGCAATTCTAAAAGTTGACCTGCCAAAACCTCGGAACTAAGAATGTCCGGCTTTAACCAGGTTTCAGTAAACACAATAACGTGGGAAGCAAATGCAACACTATCCCGGAAAAGAATGCTGAGCTTACTACGCAAGCCTCTTACATTCTGATAGGTTACTAAAAGAGAAGTTAGTTTTTTGGAAAGGTGGAAGCAAGACGGGAAGTTGAGGAAGAGGAAGTTGAGGTTGAGTGTGGCACACTGGAAAGATTTGGAAGGGATATGGGGGGCCTATTCTTCTTCTTAGCCTTAAACTCCTTCACCACCAAATGCTCCGGCCAAAATTTGGCGGAGCAAATGGTGTCAAATTGAGTTGGGGAGATGCTTATCTTAAACGAGGCTATCTCCCTGGCATAAGAGAAGTTAAATTTCTCCACCTTTAAACCCACGGCTTTTATTTTGCTTTGAATAAAAGCAATTACATCATTAGATGTGAGGTCAGGGGCCAGCCGTGAAACAAAAACTTGTCGTTTTGGTGGGACTCCCACCAGTGGTTTAGTCACCACAGGCCTAGTACCTGTGGTGGCAATATCCGGAGGTCCGGAACGTCTATTACTCTGGATGATTCTGCCTCACTGTTCAATGGATATTGGAAGCTTGAGAACCGTCCTGTACGTGCCATGGGACCCTTCTTATGTAATAACACTACCCGTCATGTGTCTGTGGCCCTACGGATAGAGAGAGTGTGGCACACCTTAGCGGCGGGATGTGTCCAAACCAAATAAATGTCAGACCGAAGACCAAAGACAATAGACAACAGAAAAACAGAGAGACAGACAAACAGATAGACAGCTGATAAAAGAGGAAGGTGGATCAGGGACAGGGCCAGAAGTTGCTACTTTGACAGCCGCAAGACAGCTGTCTGTCTGTCGCCACTGGGGGGTTGCAGAATATTAACAAAAAAACACTCACCAAAAAGGGGGGCAAAAAACCGACAGCATAAATTTTGATTTACTTTACTGACAGTCCCCCATGCCATCCGCAAAGGTCGAGCATAATTTTCCCATTAGTTCAAGTGAAAAATCGCTGCCAATCAGTGAATGTGCGAGACCATTGGGGACGGGTGTGGAGCAGATGCAGATGCAGAAGCTGAGGCCATTTGCTGATCAGCAGAATCTGTAAATCAAAGCAGGCCCCCCCAGGCAGCACCACATTATAGATCCACAACTTTTCCAATTAAAAGCGAAATAAACTTTCGGAAAACGCATTGAAAATTCAATCAAAGCAAATGCTGACTGGAATAAATTCGGCTATAAAAAAACCCATCAAACGGTAAGGCCAAATCACATGCCAAGTAAATCCTTTGACCTGATCTAACCTGACCTGTGCCTCCGGTGAGAAGGGAGAGCCAGTAGATCAGTGGACTATCGGTAGATCGTTGATATATTCTTTATCATAGTACAGATAGTCGTAGTCTAAGTAGTACTTACACTAGACCTATGGAGATGGTAGTGCAATTTCGTAGTCCCGTCGAATCCCGTAGTTCTCGATGCGACTTCTTACCAGTAGATTGCGATTGAAAATCCCCCTCACTGGATTATTCGGAAATAAGAAAGTGCCAAGAAAGTGCTCAACTTCATTGAAAGCCGAAATACACAGGGATCTTACACATAATCCTATAATACAGGCGCTATAAAAGATCGATATGTGACCTCGCATAGAACCGTCGTCTTAAGAAAGATTCCATTAGACGGAAATTCACAGGCGCGCATGATTTTGGTTTCATCTTCGAGAAGATTTTGTCCATTCGCTTATGGGAAATCATGGGTAAGAGCAGCGAGTCAGCAGCGCATCATCTTTGCCAGAGTACACCTAACATAGTCATTGGCTTTTATCTTTCTGCCCTGATTAGGAGCGCCGCTAATGACCTCCAATCGATTTATGAGCGTCTGCCACGTGGCGTATGAGTCGTTGCCAATTAAAGACTTTGCGGCAGAAAATACTCCAATGATTGGCCCAATCCAAAGCCACTTTCGACTTATCAGCGCCGCACGTCGGCCTCTCTCCCTAGCAAATATCAATGCCCTGGCCACGTTCCCGTCTTATCAAACAGAAGTCTCCTCTGACTCTCGCGATTGTTGCGTGGCTGATAATTTCACTTCAACCACTTGGGGAGGCATTCGTATGAGTTTTTTGTTTGTTTTTATACCCGATACTCAAAATTAGTATTGGGGTATATTAGATTTGTGGTAAAAGTGGATGTGTGTAACGTCCAGAAGGAATCGTTTCCGACCCCATAAAGTATATATATTCTGGATCAGCATCAATAGCCGAGTCGATTGAGCCCTGTCTGTCTGTCTGTCTGTCCGTCTGTCCGTCCGTCCGTCTGTCCGTCCCCTTCAGCGCCTAGTGCTCAAAGACTATAAGATCTAGAGCAACGATGTTTTGGATCCAGACTTCTGTGATATGTCACTGCTACAAGTATATTTCAAAACTTCGCCCCGCCCACTTCCGCCCCCACAAAGGACGAAAATCTGTGGCATCCACAATTTTAAGGATACGATAAAACCAAAAACGCAGAATCGTAGAGGATGACTATATGTTCTAGAGTATAAAATCTCAACCAAATCGTATAATTATTATAGCCAGAATCAAGAAAACAATTTCATTCTTTCTCGCTCTGTCTCTCTCTAACACACAGGTTTCATAGTCTGATTTGCCAATTGCAAAATATGAGTTCAAGGATCTCAGAACCTATAAGAGCCAGAGCAACCAAATTTGGTATCCACACTCCTGTGATATTGGACCTTGACCGTTTCGTGTCCAAATTTCGCCACACCCCCTTCCGCGCCCGCAAAGGACGAAAATCTGGGGCATCCACAAATCTCAGAGACTATTAAGGCTAGAGTAACCAAATTTGGTATCCGCACTTCTGTTAGATCAAACGTATATCTCAGAATTTCGCCCCACCCCCTTCCGCCCCCACAAAGGACGAAAATCTGTTGTATCCACAATACTGCACATTCGAGAAAACTAAAAACGCAGAATCATAGATAATGACCATATCTATCAGATTGTTGAATCTGGATCAGATCGGATCATTTTTGTAGCCAAAAGCAAGAAATCAATTTTTAGTGGCTACGCAGCGCCCGATGTCACGCTCAGACTGATTTTCTGTCTCTCTCGCACGCACTCTTTGTCGTGTCGTTTAAGATTAGCGGCGTCTGCCGGAGGAGAGCCATACTAACTTAGTATCGGGTATAACTGTAGAGTTGCGGTGTCCGCAGCAACTCACAACGTTCCACCTCGTTTTGTTTTGTTTTTGTTGTCGCTGAAGGAAGGCAGTCTCTGAGGCAGTATCAGTCTCCCCTGTGGCATTGACGGACTGATGTGGCGGCGACGGAGCTGCGTTTCGGTTTGCTGCAAATGTAAACCAATTTACAAATTAAGTATTCAGCAGCGCCAAGTAAACGGGTTTTACTTACGTGACGGAGAGAGTGTGAGAGAGAGGGGGGGAGCACGAGAGGGGAGTCCATCAATGAGGATTTACCCCATTTGCCTCATGAATATGTGAATGAAATTGCCAGGGAAATGGGTAAACCATCACTAAAGACCAAGGCATTCTGTCACATTCCGTTCTATCGTTTGAGGGAAAATTTAAGGTCCCAGGTCTTCGCAAGAACCAAGTAACGAGGCATCTTGGGCTCTAATCTGAATTTTTATAGGGAATACCTATAGGCACCTGCAGATCTCTTGAAGCCGTACAATGAAATCTCACTAATTTGATGATTTTTCTTCGCTTTTTAGAGATCCATGATATGTCACAATCAACGGAAGATTACTTCTACGAACTTCCACGAAATGTCCAAACGAAACGCATTCCACCAGCAAAAGATACGAACCTACCGACCAATCAAATAAGCAGCCAAGAGAGGGAGAGATTAGCATTAAGGAATCATCGAATCGAATCGAATCGATAAATCGTAAGCCGCAAAAAGGAAGCAGAAGCGATAGAAAGGAAGGCGTTGTTTACACAGGAGAATACCCTGTAGAGAAGCCCCTGCCTGCCGCACAGGGGAGCCAATTGCGGAGAGTTGGAGAGAAAAGCCGCCAAAATTACGACGTATCACCCACCAACGCCCAAAGTCAAACAGAACCCGGCCAATATGGACGCCACGTCCGGGCCGGGGGCGTTTGACGATGAGCCGCCGCCAGAGCCGCGCGACGGATGGCTGCTGGTGCGCATCCATGTGCCGGAGCTGAACGTCTACAAGTGTCTGCAGTTCCCATCGGAGCGTCTCGTCTGGGATGTCAAGCAGCAGGTGCTCGCCTCGCTGTCAAAGGTCTGTACAGCCGCCCAGCCCAGCCCATCATCATTATCTCGTCATACTGTATATAGAGCGAAGTGCGCAACACACATGTTTGACCTGGAATCGTGATGCTACCTCCTAGAATTAGATCTATGGCGAGCGATAGACGATAATCATGGAATGTCTCTATTCGCATTCATTCGCATGAAACGAAATACTCTCTCGTTTTTTGTTTGCTTCTCATACACAAATTTAGAATAATAATTGTTAAAGTTATTTTATTTGTAAGACAGCAGAAGATTAGTGTACAGAATTATATGTGCTTCCGAGTAACATACGCAAGAGACAGACGCCGAAAGAAGAATATCGATATGAGAACATCGATATGAGAACATCGATATGAGAACATCGATATGCAGCAGGGCACATGCGCAGTGTTGTTAGAGATCAATATCTAATTATCGTGGCGGTCACTTTGAACACTCCTCCTCAACACAACGCATGTTTACAAACTTTAAATATACTTAACTAATATCCAATAACATGTCAAGCACTTATAAACGATCTTTTAAACCAAATGCGAATACAAATTTATGGTGCTTAACCTTGGCTAAGTTCTTTGTGAGGACATCTGCTATCATCTCATCGGTTGGCAGATACGCAATGTTGACTTCACCTCTCTTGAGAACCTCTCGAATATGATGTATCTTGACGTCGATGTGCTTTGTTCGTGCATGAGACATGGGGTTTCTAGCAAGCTGCTGTGCTCCAATGTTGTCGCCGTACATCTGAATAGCTGACTCCTTGGACATCAGCTTCAAGTCAATCAGTAGGCTGCGAAAGTATATCGCCTCTTTTGCTGCAGATGATAAGGCTATGTACTCTGCCTCCGTGGAACTGAGGGCAACCGTCGATTGCTTTCTTGACTCCCAAGGAACCGCTCCTCCTGCCAACATGCATACATAGCCAGTGAATGACTTTCGTTTCGTCATATCACTTGCCCAATCTGCATCAACAAAACACTCAATTGCCTTTCCTTGCTTTGTGTAGCATATCTCTTAGTCGATAGTTTTTGCCAAATATCGAAGGATGTGCTTGGCTGCCGCTTCATGCTCGGAATGAGGATCCTTGTTACGTTGTGCTAATTTGTTCACCGAATGCGCAATGTCCGGACGAGTCATAACAGCAAGATAAGATAACTCTCCAATTAGCTTTTGGAACGATGTGATGTCGACCCTGCGGCAGTCCTCTTTGTTGCATGCCACCTGGTAACCAGCTTCAAGAGGCGTGGACGACTGTCGAAAATCTTTCAAATTGTACTGTTCGAGCAACTCTCTAATATACTTCCGTTGGCTGATTGAAATCGCACCCGTACTGCCTTCACGTTTCACCTCAATACCTAAAAAGTATTGCATAGGCCCGATGTCAACCACATCAAATTCTGCTGCGATCTTTATCTTGATATCAGATATATCATCTAGGTCCTTGCACGCCAAAATAATGTCATCTACGTAGACAGCTATTAGACACATATTTTTACCTGGCTTACAATACAGACAGGGTTCGTTGACAGTCGGTATAAAACCAATGCGTCTCAGCGTTGCATCCAACGTAGAGTTCCACACTCTTCCTGATTGTTTTAGGCCATATATAATTTTGTGAAGCCTCAAAACGTGATTTGGGTGAACTTCGCTGATGAAGCCCTCAGGTTGTCTCATAAAAACCTCATCTTCCAATTCGCCGTTAAGATACGCCGTGACAACATCCATTTAATGTAGGTGGAGACCATGTTCGACTGCAAGTGCAATTATCAACCTGATAGTTGCGTGGCGTACAACTGGTGCAAATGTTTCCTTGTAGTCGATCCCGTAGCGTTGGCTACAACCTTTCGCCACCAGACGTGATTTGAGCCTGTTCACGCTTCAATCCGGATTGGACTTAACTGCGTAAACCCATCTGCATCCAATGGACTTTTTCCCGCTAGGCAATTTAGTAAGCCACCACGTGCCGTTCTTCACGATAGATTCGTACTCGTCCTTCATTGATGCTTTCCATATCTCGCCTTCAGTAGACCGTTCAGCTTGTGCGTAGTTTTGTGGAACTTGTACGTCTGCTGCCAGTATCGCATTGAGCATATGATACTGCTTCCTTGGTCGTCCTGGTTTGCCCGTCCGTACTATGGTCGGGCGTCCTGGTCCTCTTATTGGTTCTGGAATTACAAGAATGTCATTACTAGACCTAATCTCCTCCTGATTTTCTGGCTCATTTTGTGGATCTTTAAATTGCTCGCTATCCATTTCGGGTTCAGAGTCCTGGTTTTGTTGAACCTCAATTGATGCCATGTCATTGGAACATGATGCATCTAGTTTGCCCCCTTCAGGTTCTACAAAAATGACATCCCTACTCTCTACGAGTTTCCTGGTTTCTTTACTGACCAAACGATATGCTTTGGCCGTATCCGAGTAGCCCACCATTATATACTCTAAGCCTTTCTGTGCAAACTTTGATTTCTTTGTTTTATCTAGAGCTATCGCTACTGAGCCAAAAACTCTTAAATGCGATACCACTGGCTTTCTACCTGTCCATGTTTCAAAAGGTGTCACCCCGCTCAAGCAGCTGCTTGCCACTCTATTTCGCAAATACGTGGCACTTCGAATCGCTTCTGCCCAATAGCATTCACTTAACCCAGCATGCAGCAGCATACTTCTTGCCATTTCTACCAATGTTCTGTTGGCCCTTTCTGCAACTCCGTTTTGTTGAGGTGTATATGGCACTGTTAAGTTTCGCTTTATTCCATTTTGGTTTAGGTAATTATCAAAAACGTTTGATATGTATTCTCGGCCATTGTCGCTTCGTAAAACCTTGACTTTTCTCCCAGTTTGGCACTCAACTTGACTTTTAAATTCTTTAAAAGCCTCGAAAACCTGATCTTTGGTTTTTAGGAAACTTACTGATACATATCTTGAACAATCATCAATAAATGTGGCGAAATATCGGTTGCCTCCCATTGACTGCTTTTGCATTAGACCGCATACATCAGTATATATTAAGTCTAGAACGCCCTTTGACCTGTTTGTGCTCGATTGAAATAACCATTTCACGCAAATTCGCACGCAAATTTTACTTTTTGCGCATGTTGCACACACTTGTTTTGGCTTGTATATGCCCTTGAGACCTATTACCATCTCCTTGTTAACCATTTCCTTTAATGCGTCAAAATGTACGTGGCCGAAACTATTGTGCCATTTGAATGCATATGCCTCAACATTTACAATGTTCATACACTTTTCCTGATTGTCCTGAAACATAAACAATCCATTTTCCAGATGTGCCTTTATAACTATTTTTCCGTTTTCAAAAATCATCGCTTGATTTTTCTCAAACACAACTTTTTTTCCATGTTTTAATAGTTTTGTGACCGATATAAAATTGTACTGCAAATCTGGTACCAAGATAACCTTTTCCAGCGTAACGGATCTATCACCGAACTTTACTTGAACAGTTCCATGCCCTTCAGCAATAAGTGATTTACCGCCGGCTAAAAATACTTTTTGATTATCTTCCGTGAACGACACAAAGCGTTCCTTGTCACAACATAGATGCGCCGTTGCGCCACTGTCTATGCACCATGCATTTAACATCTGGTCATTTGGCTTAGCTAAATTTAGGATTGGTACATATTTTTCTGGTTCCACTTTGGCATATTCGGTTACGCAAAGCATTGTACCCAATCTTTCCCCGCTTTTACTGTTTGCGCCCTTGTTGTTTGCTCCTTCCTGCTTGCTTTTAGCACGGCATTCCGATTTAAAATGCCCTTCCTTTCCGCACTTAAAACACTTTATGCCCTTCTTAAAGTTTTTCTTAAAATTGTTGTTGTCATAACTGACGTGTAGTTCCGCGCTCCTTGAAATTTCCTTGCTAATGCTATCTTCCTGCCTATTCGCTTCTTCAGAAATTTTTATTTTTAGCATGCTCAAGCTCGGCAAATCATCTCGCGTCTCAATCGCAACAACAAAACTTTCATACGATTTGGGCAAACCATTTAGCAACACAACTGATAAGATCTTTTCATCAACCTTTATGTTGACCTCTGCTAAAGCCTCGTGTACCACCTGGAATTTCCGCAAATATTCCTGTGCACTTATACCATCCGACATTTTTAACGTCAACAATTGTTTAATTAAAAGCACTACCCTTGCTGGTCCGCTTGGCCTGTGAATTTTATTTAGCTTTTGCCATGCCTGTGACGACGATACAAAATTTTTAATATTGTTTAGTTGGGTCGATTTAACACAAAGTAAAATTGACGCCAACGCCTTTTGATCCTTTAGTTCAAAAGCTGCACGTTGCTCATTTGTTGTACTTTCACTAAGCTCAATTTTACCACTGACGATTGGCCACAAATCATTTTGTATGAGAACACTTCTCATCAAAACTTCCCATGTGCTATAATTGTTTTCGTCCAGTTTCTCAATATTGAAATTCATATTTCCACTCATTTTTTATACTTATTGTCCCACAGTGCAAAATTTGTAACTGTCGATCGTCTCATGCACAAAGCAACTACGACGACAATACTGTTGTCCGTGTCTTTCTTTTGTTTTTTTGTTTTCTTGTAAGTATCCCTCCGAGTTGCTATTTACACACACACACTCGCGATTTTCTAAGGCTTGGTATACACACTTTTGGGTATACACACTCGCGGTTTTGTGCGGCTTGGCATACACCCTTTTTGGTATACACACTTGAGTATCCGTTCGCTTTTGTGTTTCTTGATCCGTTGGGACTGCTTTATTTTGGACTTTAAACCACGGCAACGGTCCGATTCGCTGCAAAAATCTAATCAAAAAAAACGAGGGGGAACGTTGTGAGTTGCTGTGGACACCGCAACTCTACGGTTATACCCGATACTAAGTCAGTATGGCTCTCCTCCGGCAGACGCCGCTAATATTAAACGACACGACAAAGAGTGCGTGCGAGAGAGACAGAAAATCAGTCTGAGCGTGACGTCGGGCGCTGCGTAGCCACTGCAAATTGATTTGTTCCTATTGGCTATAAAAATGATCTGATCTGATCCAGATTCAGCAATCTGATAGATATGGTCATTATCTATGATTCTGCGTTTTTAGTTTTCTCGAATGTGCAATATTATGGATGCAACAAATTTTCGTTTTTTGTGTGGGCGGAAGGGGGTGGGGCGAAATTTTGAGATACACGTTTTATAGTAAGATCTAACAGGAGTGCGGATACCAAATTTGGTTACTCTAGCCTTAATAGTCTCTGAGATTTTTGAATATCCTCAGATTTTCGTCCTTTGCGGGGGCGGAAGGGGGTGTGGCGAAATTTTGAAACAAACT
The DNA here is from genome assembly GCF_003369915.1 of Drosophila miranda. Lineage (NCBI taxonomy): Eukaryota > Metazoa > Arthropoda > Insecta > Diptera > Drosophilidae > Drosophila > Drosophila miranda. The sequence goes on from NW_022881603.1 coordinate 29,467,510, forward strand.
CGTCTCGGTCCGATATATTAGGAGTGTGGATACCAAATTTGGTTGCTCTAGCTTTTGTAGTCTCTGAGATCTAGGCGCTAATGTTTTACTCTAAGCAAACCCGCCTATGCTACGTGTGTGTTAGAGACAGGGCGAGAAAAAATTAAATTGTTTTCTTGATGCTGGCTATAATAATGATACGATCCAATTCAGATTCCGCAGTCTTAAAGATATGGTCATTCTCTACAATTCTACGTTTTTGGTTTTCTCATATCTTTAAAATTGTGGATGCCACAGATTTTGTCCTTTGTGGGGGCGGAAGTGGGCGGGGGGAAGTTTTGAAATATTTTTGTAGCAGTGACATATCACAGAAGTCTGGATCCAAAACATCGTTGCTTTAGATCTTATAGTCTTTGAGCACTAGGCGCTGAAGGGGATGGACAGACGGACGGACGGACAGACGGACAGACAGACATGGCTCAATCGACTCGGCTATTGATGCTGATCAAGAATATATATACTTTATGGGGTCGGAAACGATTCCTTCTGGACGTTACACACATCCACTTTTACCACAAATCTAATATACCCCAATACTCATTTTGAGTATCGGGTATAAAAACACAATGCGAATTTGTTCAACTTGTTCTTTTGCCTTTCTATGTACACACATACACTAATGAGTCTATGCCATTTTTTTAGCACTGCTTTTCACTAAGCACCAAACAATGTTTATTGTTTCTCACTGTTTCTGTTTTATACTGTTTCTGGGTGAATTGGTGTCTGGGCCCATAACCTGTTAAAGTTATTTTATTTGTAAAACAGCAGAAGATTAGTATACAGAATTATATGTGCTTCCGAGTAACATACGCAAGAGACAGACGCCGAAAGAAGAATATCGATATGAGAACATCGATATGAGAACATCGATATGCAGCAGGGCACATGCGCAGTGTTGTTAGAGATCAATATCTAATTATCGTGGCGGTCACTTTGAACAATAATCGATGGTAGCGAAATATGAAGAAAGCCAGTCAGCCGCTCTAAACAAAGCCGGGACGCAGTTCCTCGTCGTAGGCGTAGACCAGTTCCACGTAGTACGAAAAGACCACCAGCCAGGCGTAGATCAAGACACCTGAAAAGTAAACGTTGTAGATGTACGTGTATCTGTAATCTTTAGGCGAAAAGTTACCCGATGTGAAAATTGTCAGCAAAATCAGCACCAGAACCAGGTTGTACAAGATCAGGACCAATATGTGGACTATTATCCAGATTGGTGTGAAGATCAGAAAGGGTGTGAAGAGCATCTCGTTGTTCTGCGGGGCGGACAAGAGGGTGGGGGGGATAAAGATGAGGGACTATGAGGAGGGTCCATCCACCCTACTCACATTATGCACTCCGATGCAGAGCAGGGAGGAGGCCACAATGACCATCGTTGTCTTGAGGGCGGCCGGGGCGGTGTGTCCATTCGCCTGGTACTCGTTGGGGTAGACGCACTCCATCATGAAGGCGGTGCCGAACACGATGTACACGTACCACGTGAGGAAGACGCACCCGAAAAGCAGGGTGCCGATGCGCAGCGAATAGCAGAAGCAGCAGCTCGAAAAGATCTTCTTCAGATACTTGCAGTGACAGGCCATGTTGTGGCTGCTCAAGGATATTCGATTTCAATTTAAATTTCTACCTTAGACACAAAATTTGAAATTACAAAAATATTTTGGAGCAAATGATTTTGTACTGAGTTGTGAGCCTGTCTGTATGTTCTTCAACTGATTGAGCAAGAAAACACACTACAGCTACAGATCGTTGACAGACGATTGCTTGATCAGAAAATATTCTCATTCTGCAGTTCGGAGTAGTGGGAATAGACGACCAGCAGGACGTACAGATGAATCACTGCGGGGTTGTGGCACTGCATGAGATCTAAAATCCATTGAGTCGTCCCATACTCACGCAGGTTCAAGGCCTGTACTAGGGGTCGTCGCATGAAGCCGGAGCCGACGTGATTGTCCTCCACATTGCTCTTGGTGGAGCCCGCGATCAGGCTGCCGATGAGGGTCAGCACAAAGATAATCGTAAATACGCTAAAGGTTATCAGCCAGGGCCACAAGAGCCTCGCCCTTTTCTTCAGGGCGCCCACGAACAGGGCCACGGACACGGCCACCGCGATGGTGCAGGGCACGGACAGAAACAAGTAGAAGATCTGACTCTCGGCGTACTCTGTGCGGGGAGCGGAGAGGTCAGTGATCAGTGATGGCTGCACAGCCTCCGGAGGACGATACCCAGGCACCTTCGATTAGTCCATACATCAGCAGGGTCACCAGCTGCAGGCTATAGGTGAGTCCCGTGTAGATGGCGACCAAGAAGCATCCGTACTTCAAGCTACAGCAACCGCAACATGTTCTTAATAACATGCTCAAATAGGGCTAATATATTGTACGAGAATTTTGAAGGTAAACTCGAGGTTTATTCGATAGTAACACAGGCATATAGATGACAATTAGGCGACAAAATCTTCGAATTCGTCGTCTGCGTATTTCAGGAAAATGTAGAAGGAGTGGACTACCATTAGCGAGTAGATCAGCAATACTGTGGGATATCCAGCGGTTATGGAGGATGGATCGATACGGAGATCGATGATCACTCACCTATGATCAGTATCTCACAGAAGATGGTAACCACGGGCGGGTTTGCTGTAGCGATATCGACAATGCCCAAAATGATGTAGAAAAAAAGTATAATAAAAAAGACAGTCAGCCAGAAGAGGACCGGTCCTCGGCGTTTCTGAAATAAAGCAGTCACAAGAGGAAAATGGACTTAGGCTTTGCACCCTTTTCGGATTTGATTGTTAACCCACCCTGCGGGCACCGTAGATTAGCAGCCCGGAGGAGATGATGCCCATCATTAGTATGCCCGCCATGAGGATGACTGCCCACGCCTTGTCGGTTGTTTCTCTCACGAAAATGCAGTCGGTGGAGTAGCTGACCATCTCGCCCACATGGAAGGATAGGAAGAACAGCGCAATGATGAAGCACCCCGTGTCCAGCGGCAAAAAGAAGCAGCATTTCTTAAAAAACATCTTTTGCAAGCTATTATTCTATTTAAGAAATAAAACTCACAAATAATTTTGATTGAAAACAGTTGACCGAAAAGGTAGGGAGTCTTTGTTTGCCAGCTAAAAGCGAGGTTGAGTTTGTTGTTTACCGTAACCGCACGAATGTTGACTGTGAAACGCGGTAGTGCGCAGCCAACTTCACGCCGTACATGAATCGAGACACACGTGCCTGGACACCAGGATACGCGTTACTCCGTTTGGCCCTATGGCTTAACGATGGGCATTCCCCTCGGAGTACTAAGAGTCTAAATGTAGCGTTCCATTGATTGGCACCGCATTCAAGGCAGAAGCTGCCACGTGCCCTTGCAGCAGGCTCCGCCCCTGCCCTGCCCACAGCTCTCTTTTTGAAGTTCAATGCAATTCGGGCAATCAAGACCCAACTCCGGACTGCCGGAGTCGTGCCCAGAAAATCGTGACGTTGCAGATAGAAGAGATATTTGACAGCTGAATGGCAGCCCGCCTGTCAAGGAAAACTCCAGAGAGAGCGAAAGAAGTACATTTTGAATGGATCGAAGATTAAATACCGTGGATGATTCACTTCTCTGTGCTAATCCTCTTCCTCCATGAGCATCCCGTCCAGGGGCACATCACGTTTTTGTATGCCGGAAACTGAATTTCCGCTTGAACAAACGCTGCCTGCTTCTGCCTCATCCTTTGTGGCTCTTCCTGTGTTAATTAAGGCCCGAACAATGGCCCAAATCGATTGAACACATTTAATAACAATTTGCCGGACAAATTGTTGTCCAAACATTGCCGAATCCGATGCGGGGGCCGGGTCAGGCCGCGCCCATTTCGTTATTGGAACCGCAACATTGCAAACCGAACGGAAACTGGACCGAACCTGAACATTCAGCTTTCAGCGTGAACTCGGTTGAACCGAAAACACAATGACCTCCAGTTAATTGCATGGCCTGGTCCCGGTTCCGTTTTGGGCCAAGTCAGCAAGTGGCAGTCGCAGTGTCAGGCAGTGTCAGGCCGTGTCGACAGTGTTCGGGGGCGATGGAGTGGTTTCAGTGGTGTCTGTTTCGGTTTTTAGTGAATTATGTTGTAAATTCTGTGTGTTGCTATGTGTTGCGGTGTGGGAACAGACTGGCGGCCACCTTCTGTCGATAGATATCGGATCAGATTGGATTTTGATTGGATCTTGAAGCCGACTCTCGGCTATCTTGAATTCCCCTATCATATAGCATATCAGGTTCTTAGCACACTTCCTGCTTTCCCAGATATGTAAGGGCTCATATAGGAGGTACATAAGTATATCAATCAGACGTCAGGTCGCATATCTTATTGCGATAGAGAGAGAACTATTTATATTGTACGCATAGTAGGTGCCATAAAGAACACAATTCGTGGCATCATGGCGCAAATATTTGCACCTCAATCGAGGTGTTGCCTTCGCAGGAACTGAAGAACTGATTAGATTCAGTCCGAACCAAAGGCCAAAGACACCGTTTTATCGGATCCTCAAGCTTTATCAGGTTTCATCATAAATTTATGGCCCAAAAAAAGTATTTTTACAATCGGCGAGGGTTGCTTCAACTCTACGCTGCAGTGCCGTCCATCAATCAATCAGTCAGCTTGGAGTGTCAATCATTCAGTGCTCCACTCTAGAGCACTAGGGTGTGTGCGTGTGTGGGCCTCTTGGGAGTCTTTTTGCATCGCCACTTCCGCCTGCTAATCAAATCCAATCAAATCCACTCAAAACCGAAGCTGTTTTCTATGATCTGTTTGGGTACGAGTCGTTGTGGCTTCTGGGTGGGCGTTACGACGTACCGGTTTCCATTTAAGTTGTTTTCCATGTACTACCACTCGTAATGCTCAGGGCTCTGTGGCTCTGTGGCTCGAGGTTTAGCTATTAAACCACTTTGGCTCCATGGCTCTTTGGCAGATAAGAAACCAGTAAGCAGATCTTGGCCAACTGTTGGCCAACGCATATGGAAATCATATATTTGGCTGATCTCGCGGCTATGTCGCGGCATATTCGAGGCTCGACTCGAGACGCCCAAGCGAATCCTTCAGAAGAGAATGCCCGACAATCCTTTAGTTTTCGATTGGGTTTCGATTGGGGTATTCCATCAGTAAAGGCAGTCCTTCAGTTTGATTCCTACCGAGAATCCATAAACGCTTGAAGCGAAGTGTAAAAAGTATCTCCAATCGAATGCCAGGCAGAGGCTGAGGGGAGCATCAGAGAAGGGACCGACAGGCCAAGGGCCATGAAGCAGAAGAGTGCAGCCATAAAGGGGTGTTAAGAGAGATATTGATTTTAGCCAGAGGGAATGAGGACGTTGGACTCTTCGCGGTTTAGATTTATGGCTGGAGCAGAGAAACTTAAATCAATTGGATAAATGCCTGCCACCGAAAGTCCCTTGAATTTGTGTCCAAAAGCCAGGCAATGGCAATGGCAATTAGGCCATGGTATAATGGCCAATTCCTCAATTAGGCCAAGTTAATGGGTAACGCGAGAGGCAGGCACACATCTTTACTGCGAGATGTTTCTATCAAAAGTGCATGATAGATGCATGATAATGATGCTGCATAGTTTGGGCACGCACGACATCATTTCATTTCAGCGACTGGCTGCTGCCCCACTCCGTGCCCCATTCTCGCTCTTGAGCCAAAGTGGCATAAAGACCTACATAGATGTAAGCGAAGACACAAGGACGTGTGTGTGAGTGTGCCGCCTGTCTATCGTTGAATCTCTGTCTCTCCATTGAACCGTTAATTCCGGCAAGAACTTGGCTTGCAACAAAGCCATACTTATTCTTCCTGCGGCCTTCGGCGCCTTCTTTTGCGAGTAAATGTCACCAACCAGTAGCGAGACCTCCTTGAGGCTCGGCTATTGTTCGGAACAATAAAGATGCCTCCGATAGGGAGCGCAGAGTGTGGAAGTAGAAGTGTTTATATGTACCAAAAGAGTATATATAAGAAGAAACTGTATTATCTGGGGTATGCATGTAAAGGTCATAGTTTTTTGCCCCGATTTAAAGCATGCATCTCATATTCGACCATCAAAATATTCACAAAGTGTACAAAATTCCATCCTGCCATGCCTCGAACACTGCATATGCGTGATATGCAAAGGAAACGTCAGACATGAATACATAATGTATGTATGTATGTACATTGCTTATGTAGTTACATAAGCAAAATGGAATGCGGCCTGACAGCCACAGAACCGCAGGCAAACCACTGAAAACAGCACGAATTCCGCATTTCCTATTATTATTAATTACATTTTGTTTATTTTTGTTGGCGTTAATTTAATTTGTCGCGCTCTGGCGTTTTATTTAATTTAATTTTGCTGTCAAACCAAAAAATACAAACCTTACCAAAACCAACGATGACAACTCTGGGTATGGAATCGGAAATGGTGCCCCTTGCAACCCTGGCAACCGCTGGCAACCACTGGCATCACCCATCTCGTGTGCGTATACGCAATGGAACAATGGAAATTGGCCACCATCGGAAAATGCAATCGTATCTGCCGTTGCATTCGTCTTGTGTCGTCTACATGAATAAATGATATGCCTACGGTGAAGTGGCTCAGGTGGCCAGAAGTGGCCTTCTGGTTTAAGGTTGGTGCTTGGCTCTCTACCTATCTATCTATATATATGAATATAAGTATCTATGTACTATGTATAGATAATTCCATTCCATGATGGCCTTAAAGCCTCAAAGGAAAACCCTCTGGAGTTACAGAAAACCGAGTCGAATTTTCAATTAAATTTATATACATATGTTATACCACACAGACGTTAAGTATTAATAATATTATTTTAGTTTCCACACCATACATATTTGTATTTGTAGGCGGAAAAGGGATGGCCTCCGCCTCATTGAATATTTATTAATATTTAAGTTTAAGTTTAATTTTAATGGACACGAGGCCTGCGGCGACTCTCTGCATATTTTACTAGCCACAAAATTTGCTTTAGTCTGCCACAAAACGGGGCAACTTCAGTTCCAACTACGAAATGTGTCAAGTACAGCAAACAGTTACAGATTTATGGCTCGAAGCGACCACGTGACCAGCAACTCCTTTTCTTTCCACCTCGAATCCCTCTCTAGAGCTCTGGCGCTGCACTCCGTCCTCCTCCTCCCACCTTCTCCTGGCTACCCATGTAATTCAATTAAAATACAAAAAAGGAAAAAGATTTTAGCGCTTCAGGCGTCAGGCAATTCGCAAATGGACCACGAGAAAAGGAATTGGGAATGGAAATGGGAGTAGTACTCCATGCTGCCACATGTCTCTGTCCGTTTTACACAGTCTGTGAGTGGTTTGGGGTCGCCTTTGGACAGTTCTCGATAGCATTATCATTTGCAGAGAGACAACCGCAAGGGAAGGGCAGGAGCCAAGAGGGAAACCACAAAATATTTTAACTGAATTTCTGACATGTTTTTTATTTTTTTTTATCCGTAGGCAAACAAATAATTTGGGAAACTTTTGCGGCATGCCCCCAAAAAAGAGAAGAAAACGAGGGGGAACGTTGTGAGTTGCTGCGGACACCGCAACTCTACATTTATACCCGATACTAAGTCAGTATGGCTCTCCTCCGGCAGACGCTGCTAATATTAAACGACACGACAAAGAGTGCGTGCGAGAGAGACAGAAAATCAGTCTGAGCGTGACGTCGGGCGCTGCGTAGCCAGTGCAAATTGATTTGTTCCTTTTGGCTATAAAAATTATCTGATCTGGTCCAGATTCAGCAATCTGATAGATATGGTCGTTATCTATGATTTTTAGTTTTCTCGAATGTGCAATATTGTGGATGCAACAGATTTTCGTTTTTTGTGTGGGCGGAAGGGGGTGGGTCGAAATTCTGAGATATACGTTTTATAGTGAGATCTAACAGAAGTGCGGATACCAAATTTGGTTTCTCTAGCCTTAATAGTCTCTGAGATTTGTGGATGCCCCAGATTTTCGTCCTTTGCGGGGCGGAAGGGGGTGTGGCGAAATTTTGACACAAAATGGTCAAGGTCCGATATCACAGGTGTGTGGATACCAAATTTGGTTGCTCTGGCTCTTATGGGTTCTGAGATCCTTGAACTCATATTTTGCAATTGGCAAAACCGACCATGAAACCTGTGTGTTAGAGAGAGACAGAGCGAGAAAGAATGAAATTGTTTTCTTGATTCTGGCTATAATAATTATACGATCTGGTTGAGATCTTACATTCTAAAACATATAGTCATCCTCTACGATTCTGCGTTTTTGGTTTTATCGTATCTTTAAAAATGTGGATGCCTCAGATTTTCGTCCTTTGTGGGGGCGGAAGTGGGCGGGGCGAAGTTTTGAAATATTTTTGTAGCAGTGAACATATCACAGAAGTCTGGATCCAAAACATCGTTGCTCTAGCTCTTATAGTCTTTGAGCACTAGGCGCTGAAGGGGACGGACAGACGGACAGACGGACGGACGGACAGACGGACAGACGGACGGACGGACAGACGGACAGACGGACGGACGGACAGACAGACATGGCTCAATCGACTCGGCTATTGATGCTGATCAAGAATATATATACTTTATGGGGTCGGAAACGATTCCTTCTGGACGTTACACACATCCACTTTTACCACAAATCTAATATACCCCAATACTCATTTTGAGTATCGGGTATAAAAACTGTAAAGTTTGTATGCAGCTGTGACAGACAATGGTTCTAAGACTGGCACTAACAAATCCATCATGAAAAAGTAGCTCTTAGTCGTTCGGTATAGGGGGATCCAATATAGGAATCCTGTCCGATTTATTCGCTTCTAGCTCTTGCTTAAGCCGGTTGTGTTTTTTTCTTGCTCCCGCATTCTCCGCCCTTTGCCACAATATCACACAACATTGTTGTGTCTTTGTTTTGATTTATTATCGCATCTCTTTAATTTGATTCTACCTTGTGTTAACCACCAGTGTTTTGTTTGTAAACAAGTGTTAAATATAAATTCAATATTGCAACGTAACACATCGGACTCGTGCAGGCAATTTGTTATTGTTTTTTTGCCCAGTCTGCTTTTCGTTATCGCTTCTTCGGTGTGCACTGTTCTCGCGCATCAGCGGTTGCATCGCCCACACTCTCTCGTGAGCATAAGCGGGCTTCTCGCATTGTTGCTCTCACTCTCTCTGGATTGCCTATACTCTCCCTCTCTGTGGACTTTTCTTTTGTGTCTCTGCTTTGGTGAGTTTACTGCTCGTTTTCTGCACTTCGTTGGATCATCTGCTTTGAATTATTGCCGCTGCAGCTGATTGTCTGGCTCGCTCTGCTGTCTGCTCTCCTACTTTACCTGCTATCTCACTCCGTTCTTCTTTTATTCGTGCACAGTGATTCTACTACTGTCCATAATGGCAATTGTTTGCAGTGCAAAGAAATGTGAATTCGGTGGTGTTATCATTGGTGGTTCATTTCTTAGCTGCTGGCTGTGCGACAATTTTGCCCACATAAAATGTGCTGGTGGTGGAAATTTTGGCCGGCTGAATGATCTGATCTCGAAACGCATGGGCCTGTCTTGGTCATGTCTGGCTTGTCGGGAGATTGAGGCCGAAATGCGCACATTTATGAGACAGACTCGAACTGGGTTTCTGGATGTCCGGAAACAATTTGTGGCTCTCAACGAGAAATTTCTTGCCCTTGAATCACAGTTTCTTGGGCTCAAACTCTTGAGCGAATCGCCTAGACGGAAAATTCCGCATATTGTTACCAATCTCTTGCAACCTAATCCGATTGGTACGCCTGCCTCCCACCTTCATCCATCGGAAGCATTTCCGTGTAGTCATGCCACGCCGTTGTCTGTAAATCCGCCAACGGTGGTTCCGGAGTTCTTTACACCGAGCAATGTGCTTCCTTCGAGCACCCAACTCCCCAACAGCATCAATCCCATCCCTGCAGTTTCTGTGGCCGTCACTTCTAACGCGGAGAGTGCTCCTTGTGCGGGTGTGCTGGTTGCTGAAGACGTCTTGCCAATTCCTGCTCCAATTCCTGCTCCAATTCCTACTCCAATTCCTGCTACAGCCATTGCTGCCAATTCCTCTGCCCTTGTACCGAGATCTCTTTTAGGAGTGGCTCCACCATCTCGATCTCGCTCGGGACTTCAACTTAAAGCAGTGGTCCCTCGGAAAGCAATATTTGTTTCTCGTCTTATTCCTGAGGCTACAACGGAGTATGTTAAACAACATCTTGCCGCTAAACTTAACACTTCGCCTGTTGATATAGTTGTGACTAAATTTACATTTAAACATAAGCGCAACATATCATCCTTTAAAATTCTTCTCCCTGATTCTTTACTATCCTGTTCTCTAGAACCGTCAATATGGCCTGAGCATACAATTGTGCATGAGTTCCTTCTCAAAGATTCGAACTCGAATCCAAGAATTACCGAACATGCTCCAAAAAACTGATGTACTATTTTTCCATGCACTATCAGAACGTTCGCAGTTTGCTGGGAAAATTGCGTCAAATTCATACTAATAGCGCGTCCTTTGATTTCTATGCCATCGCGTTTACCGAAACCTGGCTTAACTCCTCTGTCAATGATCACGAAATTTTCATTGATAGTTACACTATTTATAGAATGGACCGCCCATCTTTTGAAGGTTGGGTTCTGATTGCAGTTAAATCTGTTTTCTCATCTGAGTTATTCCCATCCAATAACATTCATGGAATTGAATTTGTTGCAGTCAAAGTTCGTGTTGGCTCCGCATTTTTCTATTTAACCTGCTCTTACATTCCTCCCAGGTCTGATGATGAGCTTTACTTACACCACCTTTCAGCAATTAATAATGTTGTTTCTACATTAGGGTGCAATGATCGAATTATTGTCATGGGGGACTTTAACCTCCCATTTCTTTCTTGGCTGCCTTGTGATGACGCTAACCTGTTGTTTCCCAATTGCCATAATGACTCTATCAATGGGCTAAAAACATTAGGGACAGACTTCTTGACCTTGTTTTTGTTAACGATGGTTCTCTTGCTACTGTATCTAGAGCAAGCCCAATATCTCTCCCTGAAGATCCTTACCATCCAACTTTGTTGATATCACTGGAGTGTACACAATCTGGAGGTGCTGACAGTTCCATGGCTCCTTGTCACATAAAGTGTTTTCGCAAAACAAACTTTATTGATTTAGATCTACATCTCTCGTGTGTTGATTGGTCGTTTCTTTATTCATTACCGAACATAGATGCAACTGTTAACTCGTTTTATAGTTCTATTTACTCCGCCCTTAATACGTTTGTTCCAGATATCACTGTACCTGTATCGTCCAAGCCTCCCTGGTTCTCCAAGTATTTGTCATACTTAAAAAATAATAAATCCCGGCTCTATAAAAAGTACCAGAAGTCGGGCTCCACGTTGGCCTTAGCTCTATACTCCTCCGCTCGCTCTCTGTTCCTTGCCGTCAATAGTCAGTGTTAGTCAGTATTTGCTTCTAGCTCTTGCTTAAGCCGGTTGTGTTTTTTTTTCTTGCTCCCGCATTCTCCGCCCTTTGCCTAAATATCATACAACATTGTTGTGTCTTTGTTTTGATTTATTATCGCATCTCTTTAATTTGATTCTACTTTGTGTTAACCACCAGTGTTTTGTTTGTAAACAAGTGTTAAATATAAATTCAATATTGCAACGTAACACATCGGACTCGTGCAGGCAATTTGTTATTGTTTTTTGCCCAGTCTGCTTTTCGTTATCGCTTCTTCGGTGTGCACTGTTCTCGCGCATCAGCGTTTGCATCGCCCACACTCTCTCGTGAGCATACGCGGGCTTCTCGCATTGTTGCTCTCACTCTCTCTGGATTGCCTATACTCTCCCTCTCTGTGGACTTTTCTTTTGTGTCTCTGCTTTGGTGAGTTTACTGCTCGTTTTTTGCACTTCGTTGGATCATCTGCTTTGAATTATTGCCGCTGCAGCTGATTGTCTGGCTCGCTCTGCTGTCTGCTCTCCTACTTTACCTGCGATCTCACTCCGTTCTCTTATTATTCGTGCACAGTGATTCTACTGCTGTCAATAATGGCAATCGTTTGTAGCGCAAAGAAATGTGAATTCGGTGGTGTTATCATTGGTGATTCATTTCTTAGCTGCTGGCTGTGCGAAAATTTTGCCCACATAAAATGTGCTGGTGGTGGAAATTTTGGCCGGCTGAATGATCTGATCTCGAAACGCATGGGCCTGTCTTGGTCATGTCTGGCTTGTCGGGAGATTGAGGCCGAAATGCGCACACTTATGAGACAGACTCGAACTGGGTTTCTGGATGTCCGGAAACAATTTGTGGCTCTCAACGAGAAATTTCTTGCCCTTGAATCACAGTTTCTTGGGCTCAAACTCTTGAGCGAATCGCCTAGACGGAAAATTCCGCATAATGATACCAATCTCTTGCAACCTAATCCGATTGGTACGCCTGCCTCCCACCTTCATCCATCGGAAGCATTTCCGTGTAGGCATGCCACGCCGTTGTCTGTAAATCCGCCAACGGTGGCTCCGGAGTTCTTTACACCGAGCAATGTGCTTCCTTCGAGCACCCAACTCCCCAACAGCATCAATCCCATCCCTGCAGTTTCTGTGGCCGTCACTTCTGACGCGGTGAGTGCTCCTAGTGCGGGTGTGCTGGTTGCTGACGACGTCTTGCCAATTCCTGCTCCAATTCCTGCTCCAATTCCTGCTGCAATTCCTACTCCAATTCCTGCTACAGCCATTGCTGCCAATTCCTCTGCCCTTGTACCGAGATCTCTTTTAGGAGTGGCTCCACCATCTCGATCTCGCTCGGGACTTCAACTTAAAGCAGTGGTCCCTCGGAAAGCAATATTTGTTTCTCGTCTTATTCCTGAGGCTACAACGGAGTATGTTAAACAACATCTTGCCGCTAAACTTAACACTTCGCCTGTTGATATAGTTGTGACTAAATTTACATTTAAACATAAGCGCAACATATCATCCTTTAAAATTCTTCTCCCTGATTCTTTACTATCCTGTTCTCTAGAACCGTCAATATGGCCTGAGCATACAATTGTGCATGAGTTCCTTCTCAAAGATTCGAACTCGAATCCAAGAATTACCGAACATGCTCCAAAAAACTGATGTACTATTTTTCCATGCACTATCAGAACGTTCGCAGTTTGCTGGGAAAATTGCGTCAAATTCATACTAATAGCGCGTCCTTTGATTTCTATGCCATCGCGTTTACCGAAACCTGGCTTAACTCCTCTGTCAATGATCACGAAATTTTCATTGATAGTTACACTATTTATAGAATGGACCGCCCATCTTTTGAAGGTTGGGTTCTGATTGCAGTTAAATCTGTTTTCTCATCTGAGTTATTCCCATCCAATAACATTCATGGAATTGAATTTGTTGCAGTCAAAGTTCGTGTTGGCTCCGCATTTTTCTATTTAACCTGCTCTTACATTTCTCCCAGGTCTGATGATGAGCTTTACTTACACCACCTTTCAGCAATTAATAATGTTGTTTCTACATTAGGGTGCAATGATCGAATTATTGTCATGGGGGACTTTAACCTCCCATTTCTTTCTTGGCTGCCTTGTGATGACGCTAACCTGTTGTTTCCCAATTGCCATAATGACTCTATCAATGGGCTAAAAACATTAGGGACAGACTTCTTGACCTTGTTTTTGTTAACGATGGTTCTCTTGCTACTGTATCTAGAGCAAGCCCAATATCTCTCCCTGAAGATCCTTACCATCCAACTTTGTTGATATCACTGGAGTGTACACAATCTGGAGGTGCTGACAGTTCCATGGCTCCTTGTCACATAAAGTGTTTTCGCAAAACAAACTTTATTGATTTAGATCTACATCTCTCGTGTGTTGATTGGTCGTTTCTTTATTCATTACCGAACATAGATGCAACTGTTAACTCGTTTTATAGTTCTATTTACTCCGCCCTTAATACGTTTGTTCCAGATATCACTGTACCTGTATCGTCCAAGCCTCCCTGGTTCTCCAAGTATTTGTCATACTTAAAAAATAATAAATCCCGGCTCTATAAAAAGTACCAGAAGTCGGGCTCCACGTTGGCCTTAGCTCTATACTCCTCCGCTCGCTCTCTGTTCCTTGCCGTCAATAGTCAGTGTTAGTCAGTATTTGCTTCTAGCTCTTGCTTAAGCCGGTTGTGTTTTTTTTTCTTGCTCCCGCATTCTCCGCCCTTTGCCTAAATATCATACAACATTGTTGTGTCTTTGTTTTGATTTATTATCGCATCTCTTTAATTTGATTCTACTTTGTGTTAACCACCAGTGTTTTGTTTGTAAACAAGTGTTAAATATAAATTCAATATTGCAACGTAACACATCGGACTCGTGCAGGCAATTTGTTATTGTTTTTTGCCCAGTCTGCTTTTCGTTATCGCTTCTTCGGTGTGCACTGTTCTCGCGCATCAGCGTTTGCATCGCCCACACTCTCTCGTGAGCATACGCGGGCTTCTCGCATTGTTGCTCTCACTCTCTCTGGATTGCCTATACTCTCCCTCTCTGTGGACTTTTCTTTTGTGTCTCTGCTTTGGTGAGTTTACTGCTCGTTTTTTGCACTTCGTTGGATCATCTGCTTTGAATTATTGCCGCTGCAGCTGATTGTCTGGCTCGCTCTGCTGTCTGCTCTCCTACTTTACCTGCGATCTCACTCCGTTCTCTTATTATTCGTGCACAGTGATTCTACTGCTGTCAATAATGGCAATCGTTTGTAGCGCAAAGAAATGTGAATTCGGTGGTGTTATCATTGGTGATTCATTTCTTAGCTGCTGGCTGTGCGAAAATTTTGCCCACATAAAATGTGCTGGTGGTGGAAATTTTGGCCGGCTGAATGATCTGATCTCGAAACGCATGGGCCTGTCTTGGTCATGTCTGGCTTGTCGGGAGATTGAGGCCGAAATGCGCACACTTATGAGACAGACTCGAACTGGGTTTCTGGATGTCCGGAAACAATTTGTGGCTCTCAACGAGAAATTTCTTGCCCTTGAATCACAGTTTCTTGGGCTCAAACTCTTGAGCGAATCGCCTAGACGGAAAATTCCGCATAATGATACCAATCTCTTGCAACCTAATCCGATTGGTACGCCTGCCTCCCACCTTCATCCATCGGAAGCATTTCCGTGTAGGCATGCCACGCCGTTGTCTGTAAATCCGCCAACGGTGGCTCCGGAGTTCTTTACACCGAGCAATGTGCTTCCTTCGAGCACCCAACTCCCCAACAGCATCAATCCCATCCCTGCAGTTTCTGTGGCCGTCACTTCTGACGCGGTGAGTGCTCCTAGTGCGGGTGTGCTGGTTGCTGACGACGTCTTGCCAATTCCTGCTCCAATTCCTGCTCCAATTCCTGCTGCAATTCCTACTCCAATTCCTGCTACAGCCATTGCTGCCAATTCCTCTGCCCTTGTACCGAGATCTCTTTTAGGAGTGGCTCCACCATCTCGATCTCGCTCGGGACTTCAACTTAAAGCAGTGGTCCCTCGGAAAGCAATATTTGTTTCTCGTCTTATTCCTGAGGCTACAACGGAGGATGTTAAACAACATCTTGCCGCTAAAATTAACACTTCGCCTGTTGATATAGTTGTGACTAAATTTACATTTAAACATAAGCGCAACATATCATCCTTTAAAATTGTTCTCCCTGATTCTTTACTATCCTGTTCTCTAGAACCGTCAATATGGCCTGAGCATACAATTGTGCATGAGTTCCTTCTCAAAGATTCGAACTCGAATCCAAGAATTACCGAACATGCTCCAAAAAACTGATGTACTATTTTTCCATGCACTATCAGAACGTTCGCAGTTTGCTGGGAAAGTTGCGTCAAATTCATACTAATAGCGCGTCCTTTGATTTCGATGCCATCGCGTTTACCGAAACCTGGCTTAACTCCTCTGTCAATGATCACGAAATTTTCATTGATAGTTACACTATTTATAGAATGGACCGCCCATCTTTTGCAGGTGGGGTTCTGATTGCAGTTAAATCTGTTTTCTCATCTGAGTTATTCCCATTCAATAACATTCATGGAATTGAATTTGTTGCAGTCAAAGTTCGTGTTGGCTCCGCATTTTTCTATTTAACCTGCTCTTACATTCCTCCCAGGTCTGATGCTGAGCTTTACTTACACCACCTTTCAGCAATTAATAATGTTGTTTCTACATTAGGGTGCAATGATCGAATTATTGTCATGGGGGACTTTAACCTCCCATTTCTTTCTTGGCTGCCTTGTAATAACGCTAACCTGTTGTTTCCCAATTGCCATAATGACTTTATCAATGGGCTAACGGATATTTCCCTTGTCCAAATTAATGCCGTTAAAAACATTTTTTTTTTTCATGTGGAAAATTTGTATTTTATTGTAAACAAGTTTACTGCTACCTTTCGTGGCAACTTAATCTAGTTTTACATTTAAGGGGAAAAACAATTGATCACAGGAGATACATACTTAAACTTAATGTGACATATATGGAGTAGGTACATACATTATTTAGAATATTTACAAAAAGTTAATGAGATGTTATAGGAGGGATCTAGTAGGGAGATCCAGTGGATGACTCCTTTTGAGTCTTCTTTTCCTTGGCGGGTTAATTAGACGTCTGGCTAGCGCATTAGGGTGACCACCAAGTCGTTGCAAGTACCTTGCTGCATGTAATTGTATAACATCGCCCACTTTGGGAACCTTTAGGTCCCTCTCGATGTCGCTGTTTCGTATGTACCATGGAGCATTGCATATTCGTCGTAGAATTTTTGACTGAGCAACTCTAATTTTATTTAAGTTGGTTTTTGACGCGATGCCGTAAACTTGAAGTGCGTATTTCCATATGGGGCTGAGGATGGACTTGTATATCGTGACTTTGCTGTACAGCGATAGCTTATTTCTTGGTGCAAGTAGCCACGCCATCTTTCCCGCTTTCGCCATCACAGACTGTCGAACCATGGTAGTATGGGTTTTGATATTTAGTGACCTGTCGAGTACAACACCCAGGTATTTGTACGAGCTCTTGTGCGTAAGTGTGGAGCCCAGCATATTAATGCCTCCGCAAGAAAGTGTTCTCGTAGCAAAAGTAACATTAGCACATTTGCTGCTGTTGATGCCTATGTTCCATTTCTGAGCCCAGACCTCAAAGCTGCTCACATATTGTTGCAGAGCTTCCGTAGCTAGATTTATGCTTGGACTTCTGGTCAGCACTGCAGTGTCATCCGCGTAGGTTGCTATCAACACATCGTCCTCGTCCAACCCAGTTATTACCCTTGAGGAAGGCATATCGGCTGTATATAGGGTATATAACGTTGGTCCAAGAACGCTGCCTTGTGGGACGCCTGCACAGATTGGGCGCTTCGATGATTTTGCTCCATTTACAACAACTCTAAAACTTCTGTCCATTAGAAAGCTACTCACCAGCTGGAATAGCTGCGGCGGCAATATGTTTCTCAGCTTAAAGAGGAGGCCATCATGCCCCACCCTGTCAAACGCTTGATGAATGTCCATAAACACAGCTACCGAATACATTTTTTGCTCCATTGCATCAAGCGCGAAGTTGACCACTCGATGAAGTTGTTCTGGCGTGCCGTGACCTTGTCTAAATCCAAACTGCCACTTTGGAATTCTTTTCTTTACAGGTTCAAGCTGCATGATGCGGTTCAGTATCATTCTTTCCGCCATCTTCCCTAGCGCTGAGAGCAGGCTAATTGGTCTGTAGCCATCGACTTCTGTGTGTTGTTTTTCTGGCTTAGGTACCATGGAGATTAGCGCCATCTTCCAGCAGGTAGGAAAGTGTCCTATCCTAAGAATGCTGTTGAGGAGCAGCACTATAAATATATGCTGATCATGAACCTTTTAGGGTTTTATGCCATAATTATAACTCCCTCTGTCAAACCCTATCCCCTGAACTGTCTCTTAAACTAATTGCATGCAATATTTATAATCATTTAAATTTAGCTAACTTTTAACTTATCCTTTTCCGCCTTTAGTAACGAAGTACCATTATTAACAGATAATTTGTTAATTTAATAAATAAATAAAATAATCATTACCTTTCACAATGTAGTAGTAACTTTCGTAGTGATCCTAAAAAATTCTATTCGTTCGTTAATTCTAAGCGCAAGTCAAACGTTTTTCCTCCGTCCCTTCATTACCAGAACAAAACAGAAGCTTCTGCTGTTGGTATTGCAAATTTATTCGCTAACTTTTTCCAAACAACGTACTCGTCTCATATTTACAACGCATCCACTCCGTATACGTACCAGCTACCTCAAGCTAACAGCATTTTTCTGCCCTTTTTCGAGGAAAGCGTTGTTCTGGAAGGTTTGTCATCTATGGACATATCGGGTCCAGATAAGGTACCAAGTTGCATCTTAAAACACTGTGGCCAGTCCCTTTGCAAGCCCTTGACCTTTCTCTTCAACCTCTCCTTGGAACAGTCTTGTCTCCCAGTAATTTGGAATGAGTCCTACATCATTCCGCTTCACAAAAAAGGTTCAAGATCAAACATTGAAAACTATCGTGGTATCGCAAAGCTTTCCGCCATCCCGAAGCTTCTTGAGTTCCTGGTCACCCGGCAACTGCAACATCTTTGTTGCCGCTTGATATCTCCGTCGCAACACGGTTTTTTCAGACATCGTTCAACATCGACTAACCTTCTTGAGTTTTCTAACCTAATCCACCGTGGTTTTCAAATTGGTTTGCAGACGGATGTAGTTTTTACGGACTTCAGCAAGGCATTCGATTCTGTGAACCATGCTCTGCTTATTCAAAAGCTCTCTTTATTAGGGTTCCCAACGAATCTTCTAGATTGGATTTTGTCCTATCTCTCTAACCGTACTCAACGTGTTTTGTTTTCTAACGTGTTGTCAAATACTGTTAATGTTACTTCAGGTGTGCCACAGGGAAGTCATCTGGGCCCGCTTCTGTTTATTTTATTTGTGAACGACCTTCCTCAAGTTATAACATACTCTACTACACTAATGTATGCTGATGATGTCAAAATCTGTCTTTCTTACTCTGATTGGTATTTGCACACACGCCTTCAACTTGATCTAAGTGAACTACTATTGTGGTGTTCAACTAATCTTCTTTTTCTGAACCTTTCCAAATGCAAACTTATGACATTTTACCGTCGCGCTCCTCATTTTGTCTCATATGTTCTAGGAAATCATGTCCCTGAGCGAATTTCGAGTTCAAATGACCTCGGAGTCCTTTTTGATCATAAGATGTGTTTCAACACCCATATAGCTGCAACTGTAAATAAAGCTAAGGGTGTTTTAGCGTTCATCAAGCGTTGGTCCAAGGAGTTTGACGACCCGTACGTTACGAAAGAACTGTACATCTCGTTAGTACGTCCTATATTGGAGTATTGTTCTTGTGTGTTATTGAATCCGTGCAAAAGCAATTTTTAATTTTTGCCCTTCGGAACTTTAACTGAGACTCGGGTAGAATCTTGCCACCCTACCGGTCTAGGCTAAATCTTATCGACCTGCCGTCGTTGCACCATCGCAGAATATGCAATGGCGTAATGTTCGTGATGTTATAATCATTTAAATTTAGCTAACTTTTAACTTATCTTTTTCCGCCTTTAATCTAAGTACCATTATTAACAGATAATTTGTTAATTTAATAAATAAATAAAAATTGAAATATCTTGTCCATGGCTCTGTAGTATCGGTAGAACCGTTTGAAATTGTAACTTTGCGAAAAACACTGCTCTATACCGAAGAAAATAGGCTCATAATACGGGTAGTTCCGTTCAGTTAAAAAAAATACAAAAACACATAAAAATACGATAATATTCCTAACAAAAGTAACATCTACTGGAGTGTTTTCGGTTGTGGCTAAACAATGGCATTTCCATTCGCTTATGGGTAATTTCTACAGCGAATCCACATACGTCATTCGGTTTATTCGACGAATGTGGATGCTCCAGTAGAACAGGGGTAGAACCTCCTCTAAAACTGTAAAGCGACTGCTTTGAGGTCGCATCTCTCTCCCTCTCTTAAGTGGAAGGCAGCACCCCCTCCATGTGTGTGTGTGTGTGTCGCTTTTTAATGGGTTTTTATGCTTCTTTTTTATACCCGATACTCAAAATGAGTATTGGGGTATATTAGATTTGTGGTAAAAGTGGATGTGTGTAACTTCCAGAAGGAATCGTTTCCGACCCCATTAAGTATATATATTCTTGAATAGCATCAATAGCCGAGTCGATTGAGCCCTGTCTGTCTGTCCGTCTGTCCGTCCGTCCGTCCGTCCGTCCGTCCGTCCGTCCGGACTGTCACTGCTACAAAAATATTTCAAAAATTTCCAAATTTGGTATCCACACTCCTGTGATATCGGACCTTGACCGTTTCGTGTCCAAATTTCGCCACACCCCCTTCCGCCCACGCAAAGGACGAAAATCTGGGACATCCACAAATCTCAGAGACTATTAAGGCTAGAGTAACCAAATTTGGTATCCGCATTTCTGTTAGATCTCACTATAAAACGTATATCTCAGAATTTCGACCCACCCCCTTCCGCCCCCACAAAGGACGAAAATCTGTTGCATCCACAAAATTGCACATTCGAGAAAACTAAAAACGCAGAATCATAGATAATGACCATATCTATCAGATTGCTGAATCTGGATCAGATCGGATCATTTTTGTAGCCAAAAGGAACAAATCAATTTGCAGTGGCTACGCAGCCCCCGACGTCACGCTCAGACTGATTTTCTGTCTCTCTCGCACGCACTCTTTGTCGTGTCGTTTAATATTAGCAGCGTCTGCCGGAGGAGAGCCATACTGACTTAGTATCGGGTATAACTGTAGAGTTGCGGTGTCCGCAGCAACTCACAACGTTCCCCCTCGTTTTTTTTTTTGTATTCTATTACTTTTATTATGCTTTAATACTAGTTCTTATATAAGGTTAGCAACTAGTTGTGGGGGTCTGGGACTGTGGTTTGTTGGTGGGGTAATGGAGCGTAGCTATGCGGTACGGCCGCAAAGCATTGCTTTGCACAGCCGTTCCTCCTTACTCCTCCGACACTTTCCTTTCCCTCTCCGCTCTCCGTAGTTCCCGCATTATAGTGGCGGCGAACCTAGTGGTGGCATCCCACGCCTTGGGATTCGCTACCATGAGCGGCACGATCCCTCTGACGCTAATGCTGGTGGCTAGCTCATCCATTCAAAGAAGACGTGGTGAGCGTCCTCCACGATACCTCGACCACATGATGGGCACCAGTCCTCCGTTTCGTGTCCAAACCGCTTCAGGTACCATCTGAAGCATTCGTGGCCGCTCAGCATCTGAGTGAGGTGGAAGTCCACCTGTCCGTGCTTCCTCTCCAACCACAGCTTGATATCCGGAATCAGCTGGTGGGTCCAGCGTCCTTTAGTCGAGGAATCCCACTTCATCTGCCACCTCCTGACGGTCTCGTGCCTGGGTGATTCTCTCGACTCCGGTGGGAGGATTGTGGGTGTCCCTGCGAGATAGCTCGTACACCTCGGCCCTTTCCCTCTTGCTCTGCTATTGGGACTAGTCCCGCGATGACCAGGGCTGTGTCGTCAGATATGGTTCTAAACGCGCAGGCGATCCTGATGGCACATAAGCGGTGCGTTGCTTCGACTCCTCGCATATAGCTCGGCACCTTCGTCGCTTTGGACCACACTGCGGCAGAATACAGGAGCTGAGAGGAGACGACGCTGGTGATCAGCTTCCTCCTTGCTTGCTTTGGCCCCCTGGTGTTGAGCAGGATTCGCGAGAGTGCTCGGCAAGTCTGTGCGGACTTTGTGTTGGCGTACTCCAAGTGCTCTCTAAATGAAAGCCTAGTGTCCACCATTACTCCTAGGTATTTAAGAGCGCTTTGCGAAGTAATGTCGTGTCCGCCGACCGACACTCGGGCCGTCTCCACCTTCTTCCTGCTGCTAATCAGAACAGCCTCGGTCTTGTGGGCCGCCAGCTGTAATCCCGCTATGGCGAGCCACGTCTCCACGGCACGGATTGCCCCGTTTGCAGCTGCTTCAACTGCTGCAAGGTCCTTGGCTACCACTACGATGGCGACGTCATCGGCAAACCCGACGACCGTCGTGCCCTCGGGAAGATTCAGTCGCAGAACTCCATCATACATCGTATTCCACAGGAGCGGCCCTAGCACCGACCCCTGCGGGACTCCAGCAGTCACTCTATATGATCTTATCCCTTCGCTCGTCTCGTACAGCAGCACCCTCTCACTGAGGTAGCTGTCCACTATTCTCAGGAGGTATTCCGTGATCCGTAGCCTCCGTAGGGCTTCCATCGTTTTACCCCAGTCCGCAGAGTTGAAATCGTTTTTTATATCCAGGGTAACCAGCAGGCAGTACTGCTTTTGGCCCGCTCTCCAGCGGGTCCCACTTATTGCATTCTCCACTATGTTGGTGACTATGCCAATGGCATCCAGGGTTGATCTGCCTTTCCGGAAGCCATACTGGTTGGGCGACAAGCCGCCGGCATCTTCAATGGCACGGCTGAGCCTACGTGCAATGAGCTTTTCGCATACCTTCCCCGCGTTGTCCAGGAGACAAATTGGTCTGTACGAGGAAGGCTCGCCTGGTGGTTTCCCTGGCTTGTTGAGCAGCAGTAGCTTTTGAATCTTCCACCTATCGGGGAAGGTACCTTCTAGCAGACACTTATTGAAGACCTCGGCGAAGGCGGATGGCTGTAGTGCCAATGCCAGTTTTAAAGCCCTATTTGGGATTGCATCCGGGCCTGGGGCTTTTTTGCTGGGCAGGCTCCTACCGGCTTCCAGGATCTCCGCTTCCGTGATCATTTCGATGCCCGTGATCGGTGCGTCGCTTTCTAAGGGGCCTGGACGCCTCTGTTGCTCGCTGGGGAACAGGGTGGGCACTATGTCCTCGAGGGTGCTGGGGTCCGTTGGCGCCTTGCTCCCGGCACTTAGCCGCTTCATAACGATGTTGTAAGCCCTGCCCCAGGGGTCTTGTTCCGCTGTGTTGCAGAGCTGGAGAAAGCATTCCCGCTTGCTGCTCCGAATTGCATGCTTCAGTGCCTTCCTGGCGGTCCTATACTCCTCATGCGATGTGACGAACCGAGTCGTGCGTCGCGCTCTCTGCATAGCTCGTCTGGCCCTTAGACACGTTGTCCGGAGCGTGTCGATATCGGCGTTCCACCACACGATTGGCTCGTGGTGCCGCATGAATGGCTTCCGCTGTCTCATGCTCCTGTCACAGGCCTCCTCCATTCGCAAGGCGAGCTGGTTGGCCGATTCGTTGGCACTTGTGTCCCCGAGGGCCTCCCACGTCTCGAGGCTTCTAGCCAGAGCGCTGGTGTTGCCCCACGGTTTCTTGCGTCTTCAGCTAGTTCCTCAATGATTCGGGCGAAGGACTCGAGGGGTAGACTGGGCGCTAGGTAGCAGCTGTATACCCATAGGTTGCCAGCTCTCGCGCGCACAAAGTTTGCAGGGATCGCCTCCACATGCCCACAGGGATGCCTTCCCTGTTCTGTCGGTTGCCCAGGATTCGTTGTCACCTGATTTGTACGGCTCGCTGAGTATGGCCAGGTCCGATTTGAGTTCTCTCACCGTCTGCAGGAGCAGATCCTGTGCGGCCCTACAGTGATTCAGATTGAGCTGGATCACTTCCATCCTCTTGTTCCGGCTACCTCTCCTAGCTTCGAGAAGGGACACTGCCGGCTTCCCGATTGATGGCCCCTGTCCTCTCGGCCTCTCCCGGCGCAGACGAAGCAGGTTGCCTTGTTTGGACAGTCTGCTATCTTGTGCCCATTGACGCCGCAGCGAATGCAGCATCCAGTTCGGTCCACCGCACTATGGCAGTTTGGCGCAATGTGCCCAATCTCCAAGCACTTGTAGCACCTAGGCTGCGAGTCGTTCTCCTTGATCTTACATACCGTCCATCCCACCTTGACCTTGCCCTTGCCGAGGACCACTTGAACATCCCTGCTCGGCAGTCCAATTACGGCAGTCTGGGTGTCCCGGTATGATGGGCGTAGGCTTCTCACATTCACCGAGTCGGCTTTGATGGCAAATTGTTCAGCTAAGGCCTTGACAAGGTCCTCCGCGGTTACTAGCGGGTCCAGGTCGCTGATCGCTAGCACCCTCGTCCTCGTGTCTTCGGAAAGGGCTCGTACCTCCGCTACTCCATCCAGTACCGATTCGAGGCTCTCCTTAATCCTTGTTGCGCTTTCTTTATCGCCTCTGTTCAGCTCAAGGAGCAGGTTACCATTTGCGGTACGGCGGACCTTGTTGACGCTCGTACTCAGGTCCTGAAGCTGACCGTCTTCTCTCCGGGTAACCAGGGCCAGAACCTCGCTGTAGGTTTTTCCTTTCGCCTCGACGACCACGGCGTCCGGGCGGTGAGGTTTCCTAGCCGGCTTCTTGGCTGCCCTCGTCTTATTGGCCACCTCCCTCCATCCGCTGACCGGAATCTCGGGGCTCTTAGTCTGGCTCATAACGCTGGGCGTCGCCACGTCTTCTTGTGGCGGCAACGGGGCTTTCTTCTGCGGCCTCCTGGTTGCGTTGGCGCCTTTTGGCTGCCTTGGCCGCGTGGGGGGAGGGGGGGACCCGGATCCACCAGTGGCTGGCTTAGCCTACGCCACGGCTCCGTTTACGCCGCGGCATCCTTCTTCCAGACTGTCGTTGTCTGCTGCTCTTTGTCCATGCTCATGCTCTTGGTGCTCTGTGAGCATTTTGAGCACAAAACTGCGGCGTCGAGGCCTTCCTGCCTGGCGCTTCTGCCCGCTGCTGATGCTTGGCTTGCTTCATTGATGCTCGTGTGAAGCTCCTTCATTCGCACGAACATGTTTCTCGTCGCCATGTTGATGTGGCGCGTATTCTTATCCATCATTCTGCTATGGACTTCATCCAAGATATTTCCCAGCTCTTGGAGGTTTTCGAGGCAGGTTGCCTCCTGGCAGGCCTTACTTCTCTTAGGCGGCGTTTTTCTTTGCAAACTCTCTGGGCTGGCTGGGTTCCGTACCCTCTTAGGGGTCTCCCGGGCGTCCGGGTCCATGCTCTGTAACTCTGCTCCTGGAGCTGACGCAGCTGCTGGCGATCGGGCGAGCTTGCTGCCCTTCCTGAAAGCCAGGTTTTCGTCCTCTTCCATTCCTTTGCTCGATGTTCCAGTTAATTCTGGGTCGATTTTAATTTGAAATTTCAAATTTCGTTTGGCGCGTAACTCTGCTCCGGCACTCCGGCAGCCCTGTTCCGTACGAGGCTGTCCGGCAACACCGTCCGAGCTGCCACCCTGCGCGATCACCTGACTGGCAGCTCAGTGATCAGCTGCTGAGTGGGAGGCTCCCGGGGGGGAACCGTAAACAGAAAAAGAAAGACAAATTTGAGTGAGAAAATTGTCTTGCTTCGACTCCACCAACAATGTGTATAGCGGAAGGCGACAAACAAGAGTTCACCCCTCTCCCCCTCCTGCACGGAGCGCACTGGATATGCCCCTGCAACAGAACGGGTGGTCGGCCAGGGCCGATTTCATACGCAGTACGTACCGGTGCTTCAGTGACCTGCTCTTAACAGCTTTCCTTTCAGTTGCCAGGCGTGGCGCGGATTTTTTTGCCGGAAAACTTGGAGCTCGTGATAAACACAACCGGGTCAACCGCACTGCGTGTGAGTGTGTGTCTGTGTGTCTGTGTACATCAATTTGTTTTAAAATATAGCAATGTTTATACGATATCCAAGCGGATAGATGGTGGCGGGGAGCTCCCTCGAAACTTTGCTGCCATAACGGATATTATAATTATAAAGAATCATGTGTTGGGAAGGGAAGGGAGGCAGACCAGCATTGCTGCCAACACCATACAATTATTAACCATTATCGAGTCGGCTTTATCGTTGTTGTTCTCTCATTTTGCTTGCAGGTAAGATCCAAACCGAACCCGACCGACCCGTATATGTACGTACGTTCGAGTAGTGTGCCCTGAGTGCCATTGAGTGAGGGCAAAAGTCGCAATCGTCGTCGCTGCCGTCGCAGAGAAGTCCTCGTCGAGTATCTCAATCTCGCACTTCAGCCACTTATGGCGTACTTAAATCACAGCTCAATTGGTGCGATTCGAGGCGACTCTGCTCGAGAGCTGGCACAAAGGAGGTCCCGGCCAGAGCTTACCTATGACCAAATGCGGACAGAGAACTCTTTTCTTCTTGGGAGAATGAAAACCACGGCCAACACTATGTACGCCCCAAGCTGAGGGAGGAATACTCCTGTTCCTGTGCTCTTCCAGTCCGCAGCCACTCGAGCGGTGGCAAAGAGAGCGAGGCAAGGGGCAGGGGCCGGCGGTGCCTCCATCTTCAAGAATGCCAGCAATTTAGTGGGCGTGGCCAGGCCCTAGTTGAAACTAACGTCAAAGAAAAGAACATTTGACGCCAGCAAAAATGCTCGCAGCGCGGAATGGGTAAGGGGCAAAAAGGGGAGGACAGTAGGAGGATCGCAGCGAAATATCTCGAGTTCATTTCTGGCCAAATTGACTCTCTGGCTAAAAGGAGAAGCAGCAGCAGGAACCAAACTTAGCCTGGAAGCCAAACAAGCCGCAGAGCCAAACAAGTCTCTATATTTGTGCACCCCTGTAAATGTTTTGGCCCAAACGAAGGCTGGCGTGAGGCGCGTACTTACTGCAGGGTATCCATCAGGTCTGCCCCCCATTCGAATCGATTTGTTTTTCTTCTAGCCTCTGCCAAGACTGTTTTTCTCTACCTTTCGCTGGGGCCCGGGCTCTGTGGCAATTTCTGTTTTCTCGCAGTTTTTCCACCTCGTTTATCGGAGACACCAGCGAGGCCCCAGCCAGCGAGTGTCCTTCAGCTGCAGGCGGCCGTTGCACGGCTGTCTATTGGATGCAAGCCGCCGCTGCTGCCAAGCCTGCCATGTGGCTGGCTAAATTAAAGTAGCAGAAACCCGTTTGCCGATACGGCGCACGTGCAGCAGTCATCGAGTCGCCCCGCAGCCACCCGTTTGGGGAGCAGAAGGAGGGAGCAAAAATGTTGGGGTTTCGCATTTGTTTGGTCGTTCGTTGGTGGCATAATTCGCGCGCCAGGCGACGCCCCAAAACGTACACAGATGCTGGCCGGTGGGTGGTGGCGGCTGGCTCTGGTGGGGTGTCGTGTGTCTCTTTGTCTCTGGGGGGAGCTGCCATCGATTTACGAGCTGTGAGATTTCATGCATTGCCGCCTTTCCCGACCAATTGGCAGCATTTTTTTCCCCAATTGTTTGCTGCCGAACACTTGGCATCATGGCCCTGGTCCCTGGTCGCTGGTCTCTGGCTTTATGGCCAGCTGATAGGGAAATCGTTGCCACATCGGTAGCTAGGGGCCCCAGCTGAAATTTCCCTAATTAAAGGCCCAAAGAGTAGATAAATTCTAGGGATAAATTGTACGTATACCTATACTTTAGAATAGTGGGTGAAAATTCTTTAAAATCCTTAATAAATTTGGTTTTGGCATTCCTTTGGTTGTGCTTTATTCCCTGCTCTATATTCAAGTGAAACATATTTTTTTTTAGACATAATTTTGTGCGGCTGAGAAGCGCTGCTCTCTTTTACCTCAAGCTCTGGACCGTAAATAAAGGGCAGCCAGGCCACGCCGCAAGTCTGCCCACTTTCCTGGCCAGGGCTTTCACGAGAGGGAGCTGCCCCAGAGATTGATTTAATGCACCGATGGGGGATAGAGAGAGGGAGACTGAGCCAAGAACGGAGAACGGAGACAGAGCTCTCAGATGCTGCCCAAGCGCGTTCCGTTGTCAAATATGACTGCGGTCAGTTTTTGCAACGGGGAATTGCTGCAGCAACTGGCCTGACTCTTCCACTGACTCTGCCCCTGCCACGGCAGCTGCTGCTGCATAAATTTACGTACTCAAGTTGCTTTTACCATTTGTGGGCACCCTTTTTGCCTCCATTTACCGTAAGCTGCTGCTGCCATTAAGCCACTAAGCCACTAAGCAGCTAAATTCAAATCGAGAGACGAGCACCAAAGAACATTCATCCATAGCTTGGGCCCTGCTGTACATGCAGTGCACTCCAGGTAAAAATAGCAAACAGAATGTTAATCTTTGACAGTTATGCCAGCTGCTTCGAATACTAGACTAGTTTTCCCCATATTTCCGTCTGTATCGCGTATCTCTGTTTAATTTCACATTTGGCCAGCAGCTGGGTTTTATCAGCCAGCAGTGGTAGGCCATGTGTGCCGCTGCTGCTGCTGCTACTCGGAATAGCCTGAAAATATTGTTGACCCCCACCACCAACCCCAAACACACAAATTTCACGCCTGAAACTGCGGCATTTTTGCAAATCTTGAGAGTTTTCCGATTTTGTTTATGGAGCGCAACGATTTGAAGTGAGCTCCCATTTGCCGCATTCCGACGTTAATTGCATTGCTGACTGATAGATTTTGTTGTACCCCTGCAGGGGGGCATTATTGGCATTGTTCAGAGTCTACGCTTTAAGGAGTATGTGTCAGAGATGGACTAGCAGATAAGAACAGATTTCCTCTATATTGAACAAGGCGACGTCGTCCGCTGTCTTGAGGACCATCCCCATCTCTCGGCTCTCAGAGAGACAAGCGCTTGAAAGAGAGAGCAAACGTTTAAAGTGCTGAACGTTTGCATCGCACTGACAGTCGGATGGTCCTCGAAAGAGAGAAGATGTGGCGACGACTCCACCTTATTACTCTGTCCACACTCTCCCCCGATCTCTCTCAGCCACTAATACAATAAAAACCAATAAAATAAGCTCGAAAGAGAGATGCTCTCTGCAAATAGGGGAGCTTCGTGTAATAGTCTTTATTTTGTAATCTATGCGTATGCTTCAGTCGATGGCCAAGTTGATTGCCACTGCCACACGACACCAATGGGAAGGTCTCACAGCTCATCTGAATCGCATCTGTTTTGATTTGATCTGTTCTGATCTGCTTTGATAATTCGATTAGGCGACCAAAGGGCTAAGGCCCCGAGCTGTCATCTGGGGTTGAGGTGACAACTCCCATCCACTCGGCTAATTGCGGCATTGCTGCCTTGCTGCCTCTCTATCCACACCTTTGTTGCGCTTTCTTTCCTGTGGCAACTGGCGGCTGCAACTGTTGACCGATTGGAGTCTATTTGGGTCACATGAAGCTGCCAGCCAGCACTAGGCTGGACGGCTGCACCACACATCATGCCTCGTGCCGCTGGCCGCCTGCCGGCTGCCGCTTGCCACTTACTGCCTTGCATCGTGTTGAGGTGCACTGAGACGGAAGTTTGTTTACCAACTTGTTTGCCAGTTTGTTTGTCGGTTTGTCCGCTCGTCCCCTTGCTGTTGCATTGATTGGCCGAATGGCTGCCAGCATTGCTAGCGGACATGGACACGGACACGGACACAGAGAGGCCATGGCTATGGCTGCAGTCCGAAAGTAAATCTAGAAAGAGGTCAATGGGCATGTGGCTTGGATGGAAAGGGAGTGGTGCAGGATGGAATTGTTTTGTGCCTAGATGGAACATGGAACAGGGCATGGCATTGTTTCACTTGTCGAATTTAGATTAAAATTCTTGTGCTCAAACGAAAAGTTAAGCAAATAAATTCCATTGCCTTGGCCAAGATAGAGAGAACGTTCGAAAGAAAGAACAAATGGGAGAAATAAAGCCCAATGCGGATTGGATTGGATTGGAGCTACGATCAGATCGGATTGGAGCGCACGTTTGCCATCAAATCGATTAGCGATTTGAGTGCTCAAGCAAATGATCAGTTCAGTGAAAGAGGAAAATGATCGCTGGACATAGACACGTTGCCCATGTCCGAGGCGACTCTTGGCTTGGATCATCATCATCAGCATCGTCATGATCACATTGTCATTATCACTAACAGGCCTCGCCGTTTTTATACCCGATACTCAAAATGAGTATTGGGGTATATTAGATTTGTGGTAAAAGTGGATGTGTGTAACGTCCAGAAGGAATCGTTTCCGACCCCATAAAGTATATATATTCTTGATCAGCATCAATAGCCGAGTCGATTGAGCCATGTCTGTCTGTCCGTCTGTCCGTCCGTCCGTCTGTCCCTCTGTCCGTCCCCTTCAGCGCCTAGTGCTCAAAGACTATAAGAGCGAGAGCAACGATGTTTTGGATCCAGACTTCTGTGATATGTCACTGCTACAAAAATATTTCAAAACTTCGCCCCGCCCATTTCCGCCCCCACAAAGGACGAAAATCTGTCGCATCCACATTTTTAACGATACGATAAAACCAACGAGGGGGAACGTTGTGAGTTGCTGCGTACACCGCAACTCTACAGTTATACCCGATACAAAGTCAGTATGGCTCTCCTCGGGCAGACGCCGCTAATATTAAACGACACGACAAAGAGTGCGTGCGAGAGAGACAGAAAATCAGTCGGAGCGTGACGTCGGGCGCTGCGTAGCCACTGCAAATTGATTTCTTGCTTTTGGCTACAAAAATGATCCGATCTGATCCAGATTCAGCAATCTGATAGATATGGTCATTATCTATGATTCTGCGTTTTTAGTTTTCTCGAATGTGCAATATTGTGGATGCAACAGATTTTTGTCCTTTGTGGGGGCGGAAGGGGGTGGGGCGAAATTCTGAGATATACGTTTTATAGCGAGATCTAACAGAAGTGCGTATACCAAATTTGGTTACTCTAGCCTTAATAGTCTCTGAGATTTGTGGATGTCCCAGATTTTCGTCCTTTGCGGGGGCGGAAGGGGGTGTGGTGAAATTTGGACACGAAACGGTCAAGGTCCGATATCACAGGAGTGTGGATACCAAATTTGGTTGCTCTGGCTCTTATAGGTTCTGAGATCCTTGAACTCATATTTTGCAATTGGCAAAACCGACCATGAAACCTGTGTGTTAGAGAGAGACAGAGCGAGAAAGAATGAAATTGTTTTCTTGACTCTGGCTATAATAATTATACGATCTGGTTTGTTTTGGCTGATTCGGGCTACGCTCTAGAGAGTTTTGTTCTGACTCCTTATAGGAGCGCGGAGATAGCCACCTATCAGCACAGATTCAACATAAAGCATACTGGAGCACGAAATATTATAGAACGCACCATTGGAGTCCTTAAAAGCCGTTTCCGTTGCTTGCAACGCACTTTAAATTACCCACCAATATTTTGTTGCCAAATTATAAATGTATGCTGTGCCCTGCACAATATTTGTAGAAGACGTAATGTCTTAATCGAGGAGGATGTTCGATTTGACGACCCTTTAGACACTGAAAATGAATTCGACGACACTGAAAATAATGGATCATCTATACGCGATGAAATAGCTCAGGCCATTCCTTATTAAAATGCAAAATTTTTCATGTTTTCTTCTTTATGTCATTCGATATTCTTTATAACTAATAAAGCTAAGTTTCACAAAAAAACTAATAGGAAACTAATTATTTCGCAAATTTGTCCAAAATTTGGCTAAATTTGTCTACAAGCGCCTTTTGGACCTCGAGCTTCTCCTTCTCTAACGATTCCATTCGTTCGAAATGTTCCGAAATTTTCTTGGAAATTGCCGACA
Organism: Drosophila miranda; assembly: GCF_003369915.1. Classification (NCBI taxonomy): domain Eukaryota; kingdom Metazoa; phylum Arthropoda; class Insecta; order Diptera; family Drosophilidae; genus Drosophila; species Drosophila miranda. The sequence goes on from NW_022881603.1 coordinate 29,499,037, forward strand.
TTTCATCCAGCTGAGCAGCGCAGAGATCGTTGAGGTCCATGGTCTGCGCTGGTCTAGTTCGACGGCGCTTCGGCATGGGCTCCTCCTTCTCTGAGGGTTCGTCCTTCTCTGGGGGTTCCTCCTCAATGGGGTCTTCCATCACGCACTTAACCCCAGTGTCGGCCTCCTTGGTCGTACGGGGGGAAGTCCATACGCTGGCCCACCTACTCCTTCCACCATTTCGTAGAGGCCACATAGCTTGGCCACTTCCTCCTCCAATTCCCCAAGCGATTGCTGAGCGAAGGGCCCTCCACCTGTAGCTCGAGTTTCTGATTACTCGTAATCAGTAATATAATATCTGGAGTAAACCCTCGTCTCCCAGCCATATTTAAGTGTATCCCATGTTCGTTTTGCTTCGTTCTGGTTTTTGTTTATTCCTTGTTTTTGTTGTTTGTTGGCTTGCCATGCAGCCAGCCGCATTCCTTCCTTGCTCTCCTCCCCCTTTGCCTCCTTCTGCCTCGACAGAATTTGTCGCATGTTTTCTGCCCAGACAGCCGTGGAGAGGGGAGGGCTTACAGAGGAGTCTACTTATACAGTCATAATCGGAATATACACGGGTATGCCACAGATGGATGTACATACATACATATGTATGTTCTCTGTTTGGGTTTTTGTTTTTAATGTCTGCTTTTGCTTGTTTTTGTTTGTTGCTGCCGGGTCTTGTTTCTATGTAAATATTGATTTTCGCCAGTTCTGTGAGGAATTTCCAGCATGAAAACCGAATGAAAAACGATACTCTGTGGCTGGGAAGGAAATATGCTTTCGGGGTATAAAGCAGCTTGCTAGCAATCCAGTTGCTGCTTGTCAAACTGTACAGTTGAAGGTGTACTGTGTAGCAGCAGAAAATCTCCTCTAATAAGTCTTGAATAGTGGAACTCTGCCACTACTTGGAAAAGTCTTGGAAAAGTTTGCTATGCTGGGAACCGAAACCCACCGCCAACCGCACCCCCGTCATGCAACAAAAGACGAGGCATGACATTTCCAGCGACATGAAAATATCTTTGCAGCATGATTCTGTCATGGTTTCTGGTCTGGCCCGAGCTTGGCTTCGCTTTTGAAGTTCTCGGGTCGGGGGCAGGGACTGCTGCCACATTCCATGCAACTTTGTCAACGGTTAATCCTCTGAAAGGTCTCCTTTCTCTTCTTCAAGTTAGAGCAGCAGCAGCTCCTCTCCGTCTGGTGCCCCCTGCTGCCTCTCACTGGCATTTTGCAGATGGAAGTTTTAATGCAAATGCCTTTCACCAGCACTCACAGGAGGTTTATAGTGCCTGCCGCCCCTCTGTGTCTCCCCCGCTTGCATCCATAGCGTGTGCATCGACCGTGTGGCATGTCCGCATCCTTTGACTGCAACTAAATTCCTGCAATTTCCTCTCTTAGCTCACCTTTCGACGCTGTCTGTCGAACGAATGTCATGCCCCTTTGTGCCTAGTCCTGGCACTCCTCGCAGCATTCCTGCAGCACATCCCATCCCTTGGCTGTTTGTCTAAATGCAGCAAAGTGTAAGAAATATGAATGGCTTATGGGCGTAGCGCGATGCGCTGCCACCACGCCCCTTCAACTCGCACGAGCAGGCAATATGCAGCATGCAGCATGCAGCAAGTTCAATGCACTTGACTGTGATAAATGTTCAGTAAGCGGCCCTAAAAGAAGTCTTCAACTTCAACACTTTCTTCTCTACAGAGCTCCAGCTCCATTCTCAGCCTCATCTGAAGCGCTAGCTCCAGTTTATTTGGCTAGAACCGATTCTGTTTCTCTTTCTGTTTCTGATGCTGTTTCTGATGCTGTTCTGGTGCTGTTCTGATGCTATAGACAAACATGACAAGACAAACATCTTGGGCACCGCCACCAGGCAGACATACACCTAAAAGGAGGCGCACTTTTGCCCACGAAATATCTAGCGAAACGAAAAACTAGTTTCGAAACTTCTCTGCGGCAACTACTTTATATGATAACCAAGCTGTGCAAGCAGAAAGAGGAGGAGGAGGAGCAGGAGAGTGCTGCAGTGTAGTCCTAAGGGTTCCCACTCAGCCTAGAATCCGGATGGGATGGGATCCGATGCCATGCGATGGGATGTTGCTTGTAAAGTTTGCTGAATAGCTTTGACTTTGAAGCAGCGCCAGCTGCAGGCGGCAGGCAGCCGAACACGTCATTGACCTCCGCGAGACGGGAGTGTGCTCTGTTCTGTGCACTGAGCAAAAATCCAGGGTCCCCGAAGCCAGCGAATACTTTCTCAGCTGGCAAAAGCCGAAAAGGCAATCAACTTGAAATTAATTACAGAAATCCGCATAAATTAATGTGCAACACCCAAATAAACCAAATGTCAACTGAGAGGGGTAAAGGGTACCCCCTCCCCCCGCCCGAGTAATACAGAACCAAGAACATTCCCAAGTCCAGTGCCGAAGTGCACGAAATTGGCGGAGAAAATCGAGCACGAAACTCATTTCCAGGCGGACAGCCGGTTTGGGGTTCGAGTCGGCTTCGTTTCAGTGGAGCCAGGCATTGTTCGAGAGTCAGGCAAACTCCAATTCAAAGTGTGGCTGCCCGGCTGGGCTGGGGCTCTGTGGCTAACCACAGGCATCCTCCTGCTCCCTCCTCCAGCTATGCTGCTGCTGCTGCTGCTCCCTTTTGGCCAAACGAGCTAAATTTATAAGATGATGTGACCAAGTCCAAGACCAAGACCAAGACCAAGTCTTGACTCGTGTGCCGGTGTGCTTGTGCGCTGGAGGAATACATAAATTGATGCCGAAGCCTCACGTTGGTGCCTGCAACTTGAGAAGTCGAGGCATCAGCGGAATCGGATAATGTGCCAGAACAACAAAGACCGCTGCTGCACAATAGGCAGAGGAAGTGCAAAAGCTGAAGCCCCCGTAAATCTAGCGCATAATAAAAGAAACGGAATTTTGGCACTTAAAAGTTCGCCAAGACCTATCGGGAGCTAATGCAGAGGAAGTGCTCCCATTTACCCCTAATGACATTGAGCATAGCCTTCCCTATGCCTTCCCGAAGCTACGATTATCTTTGGCTAAATAAAGAAACCCAAATGATTCAGGGACGGACTCTGACGCACACTTTAAGCTATATTTGTGCTCAAAATGGGTATCTTTTGTCCCACATAAAAGACTGTATTTGCACAAGTGTGTATAATATATTTGCTTTTAATTGAAGCAAATACCGAATACCGAACACCGAAAGCGGAATTTCTCTCTCTAGAAATTTCTAGACAACAGCCATCAAAAACACCCCAGCAAGACTAAAGCAGACTCACGTCTCGCACACGGCATGTATTTTGTTTTTGCACTCTCGGTCACTCTACTCTTCAGTTTTCGCTTGTGCGTGTCTGCCTGGCGCCAGTCTCCGACGAATAAACCTTGAAGCCTTGAGAGCAAAGGCCTTCAAAGGTGGCCTTTTTCCTCTCATTTTTACACACTTTTTACTCAACTCTGGCCCATAGTGCAGCATCTCTGCATTGCCCGTTTCCGTTATCATTTGGGATCTTCTCTGTTTTTCTTTTTCTGTCTTTTTGTCAAAAATTCTGTTGTGGAGGGCGCATCCCTCCACGCAGTTTGGCCCCCTTTGGATGCCCTTCACAGTATCCCCAAAACGTGGACGTTTTTTTATGAGCCGTCTTACGGATTGGAAAATCGGAATCAGAACTCATAAAAATGCAATTTGCGCAAACAACTTGACTTTGAACCACAACCTCCTCCCCCGCCGGTCTCCCAAGGAGGGGTAGGGCAGGGCCCGGCAGGGCAACCCTCGAGAGCCGGAGGTTGGACCACTCCCTCGACGCTTGACAGCCTGGCGGCAGGCGGGCTCATGGGGGTCTAGGGCAGCGACGTGTCTGCAATTTGCATGTGCATGACTGAGGCTCAGACTGAGACTGGGACTCCGACTCCGACTGGGACTGAAACTGAGACTCGGATGGGTGTGATTTCGGAAGGGAAAAGGAAAAGGGATGGTGTGCACGGGGTGGTAGAGAGGGTGGCGCCATAAAAACCATTTGGCGCAAAGCAGTTAACTTGTTTTGTTGCTTCTGAAGGAGAGGGTGAGTGGTGTGCGGCATGTACGAGGGGACTGGGGCTTTACTGACACTTTTGGGGCGTGTTAATTTGTGTGGTTGAAATTTATGCGACCCAGGGGTGGGTTTTCCCCACGAAGAAGACCTGCTGCATGCGGCCGTATACTCGTCTACCCGTAAATTGTATCTGGGAAACAGCTATATCAGCAAAGTCCTGGGCTACGTGATAGGCAAGGGACACTGCATTGAACTGGGGATAGTCTTGCAGCCTTTTGCTAGTCTCTCGTTAAACTGTTCTCAGGGCTCCACTGGCTAATGATTTTGGCAGATTGATTGATTGTAGAACCAACAAATACGCACCTAAGAACTACAAATTAAGGCAAGGGAACCCTGACCCAGTGGCCTGCCCTGTCCTGGGGGGATGGGGCATTCAATCAAAGAAAGTGACAGCCTAAGAAGTATTCCCATTCCACGGAACTGTCATGCTCTGTTTCGATGTTTTTTGTATTAACTGATGCATTAGCCAACACTGGAAAATGGGGGAACCTTCGACGGGAACTCTTCTTCTCTCTAATGGCAACATTTGGCACATTATGAGACAACATGCAACTGCCTGGGGGCTCAACTCAAGGGATCACACCTACACCCACATACACCCACACACACGCAGTTTGCATAATTAATGCAGCGGCAAACCCGTTATACACTTGAGCAGAGGGAGTCCTCTCTTTCTCCCCCTCTCTCTCTCTCTCTCTGTCGCTCTGCCGAAGAGAAGAAGGGAGTTTTTTGTTTAATTAAAACAAGAAATTGCCACTTAAAGGCAACGCAACGGTAAATAATGACAGTCTCTCTCCCGTCCCCCGTCCCGTGCCTATCCCGTGAGAGGCAGTCGCTAGATGGCGCTCATTAGCGAGGACATTGTGAAGGATTCTGTGTACAGGGTACAGCATCCTATATACACACACATACAGTATATGTCTATGTATATGATGTATGTTGTACTCTTTTATGAGAAGGAAGTTCGCCCACTGGCAAGCCGGAAGTCCTTTGTAGGACTCTCGCGCACACACGACTTGAGCACGCGAATGGAGCACCTGATTCGCACATAGAAACACTCTTACCTTTGCACTCACCCTTATCCTCTGTTGTTTTTGTTGCAGGAACTTAAGGAGAGCTTCAACTACGGCCTCTTCGCCCCGCCCTCGAACGGGAAGGCGGGAAAGTTTCTGGATGAAGAGCGTCGGCTGGGCGACTATCCATTCAACGGCCCCGTCGGCTACTTGGAGGTGAGTGTGCGTGGATTGATCCCTCTTAAATGCTCCTCCTTTGCTTCCTTTCGTGCAGCTCAAGTACAAGCGACGCGTCTACAAAATGCTGACCCTGGACGAGCGCCAGCTGAAGGCCCTGCACACCCGGGCCAATCTGCGCCGATTCCTCGAGTGCATCAACGGGGGGCATGTGGAGAAGATAGCCAAGATGTGTGCCAAGGGACTGGACCCCAACTTCCACTGCTCGGAGAGCGGCGAAACGCCGCTGAGCGTGGCCACCGGTGCCAAGAAACCGAACAAAGTGCTCATTGCCTTGGTCAATGGCGGGGCCCTGTTGGACTACAGGACCAAGGGCGGGACCACGGCCCTGCACCGGGCTGTGGAGCACCACTCCCTGGAGGCGGTTAGGTTGGGATGAGTCTCCAAATGCCACACGATCCATATACTAATCATCTACCTTCCTTTCAGTACCCTCCTGGAACTCGGGCCTCGCCCAACTACCGCGACGGGCGTGGGATCACGCCCCTGTACATCTCGATAACCAGAAAGTGCGAATCGAAGATCACGGAGAGCCTGCTGCACGACCACGCGACGCTCGGTATCCAGGATAGCCAGGGCTGGAACGAGGTCCATCAGGTCAGTCGGTGGCGGTCCTTTGAAAACGCCAGTCCCGTAGACTCCCAGATTCGTAACTGCCAATGCTTATCCTCCTCATCGAATCTCTGGTGAAGCCCCCGCCCGCATTCCCCCGGCTGGTGTCTGTACCCCTGCCCCCAAAGTGCTGAATGCCAATTAATATTTGAATTCTCTCTCTTTACTTTCTCTCCTCTCTCTAACTCTAAAAAACAAAAACAAACGCAAAAACAAAAACAAACGCTTTCTAACTCTTTTGTAACCCGCGGGTTGTATCTGTATCTGCATCTGTATCTGCAACTGTATCTGCATCCTTCCGCCCTGTTCAATCTGCAATCCGCAATCCGCAATGAGACAGGCCTGTCGGCACGGCCTGGTTCAGCACTTGAAACACCTCCTGTTCTACGGTGCTGACATGGATGGCCGCAATGCGTCCGGCAATAGTCCGCTGCATGTGTGCGCCGTCAACAACCAAGAGGCTTGTGCCCGAATGCTTCTCTTTCGCGGCGCCCAGCGCGTCGCCCAGAACTTTGCCAACCAAACTCCCTATCAGGTAAAAAGTCAACCGTATATCTAGAATGCAATTATGCTGCTACTGTAGTTACGCTTGCAGTCTAGCCTTTAAGTATCTTATATTTACATTTAGTTTCAATTGGTTTTGGGTAGTGTGGATGGTGCCTGGTCATCTAATGCCAATGTCTCTCTCGATCTCCCTCTCTCTCTCTCTTCCCTAGGTGGCTGTCATAGCTGGCAACTTGGAGCTGGCCGAAGTCATTGAGAAGTACAAATCGGAGGATATTGGTGAGTGCATTCTCCATTGCTGCATTGCTACATTCTCTATTCTCCATCCAACATCCTCCATCATCCACTCCGAACACTCGACTCGTACTCGCAACAGAACTTCATGGTCATTTTACTCATATACCCACTCATATTCATATATTCGAATGGAACTGAAACAGTTTACAGTTTATATATTTTTATACCCGATACTCAAAATGAGTATTGGGGTATATTAGATTTGTGGTAAAAGTGGATGTGTGTAACGTCCAGAAGGAATCGTTTCCGACCCCATAAAGTATATATATTCTTGATCAGCATCAATAGCCAAGTCGATTGAGCCATGTCTGTCTGTCCGTCTGTCCGTCTGTCCCTCTGTCCGTCCCCTTCAGCGCCTAGTGCTCAAAGACTATAAAAGCGAGAGCAACGATGGTCTCCAACCAAATTTGGTATCCACACTCCTGTGATATAGGACCTTGACCATTTTGTGTCAAAATTTTGCCACACCCCCTTCCGCCCCCCCAAAGGACGAAAATCTGGGGCATCCACAAATCTCAGAGACTATTAAGGCTAGAGTAACCAAATTTGGTACACACACTCCTTCAAGATGTCACTATAAAACGTATATCTCAAAATTTCGCCCCACCCCCTTCCGCCCCCACAAAGGACGAAAATCTATTGCATCCACAATATTGCAGATTCGAGAAAACTAAAAATGCAGAATCATAGATAATGACCATATTTATCAGATTGCTGAATCTGGATCAGATCAGATCATTTTTATAGCCAAAAGGAACAAATCAATTTGCACTGGCTACGCAGCGCCCGACGTCACGCTCAGACTGATTTTCTTTCTCTCTCGCACGCACTCTTTGTCGTGTCGTTTAATATTAGCGGCGTCTGCCGGAGGATAGCCATACTGACTTAGTATCGGGTATAACTGTAGAGTTGCGGTCTCCGCAGCAACTCACAACGTTCCCCCTCTTTGTATTTGTTCTCTCTCTCTCTCTCTTTCTCTCTGTTTGGATTTGTTTACTCTCTACTCAATCTATTACTTATTATATTGTACAAATCGGTCGTACCCGTATAGTTTCCTTCCCTCCTTTCCCCCACCCCCTTGAGCATTCATTCATATCATTCATCAATCAACAAACATCAATCAGGCCTCCTTCATATCAATGTAAAATAATATTCACACATTTTCGTAACTCGTATTTCGTATTTTGCATTTTGCATTTGCTTGTTTGCGATACATACTCTTTGCTCTATGATTGTTACTCTTAATGTTTACCCACTGTTACTGTTACCGTTACTGTATCCAAATAGTATCCAATATCTGTATGTACCACAATCCATTCCATTCAACCGTGTCTCTCTCTCTCATATCACGTCACGTTTCGTAGCGAAGTTTGTTTGTTCTTTGGCAGGACATTACTAGAATGTCCTTGACCGAATGCTTTATTTGTAAGATTCGTGTACCTGTCAGACAGTAAGTACGAGTAAGTAATCCTCCAACGACAAGGGTCCACCGTCTTAGAAACCCCCAAAAGAATAGATTGAGTAGAGCTCCAACATTTCTCCGATCATCGAACAGAGAGGAGGTGGTGGAGGAGCAGGAGGAGTGGGGCTTGCGACTAACACACACACACACACACACACACACAAACACACACACAGTTTTGAGTTTGAGTTTCCAAGTGCGGTCGTGTTTGCAAGCGAGCTCCGAGTTTTCTACAAACAAAATCCGTATCACGCCTGGAATCAAAACAGAAGACGGTTCAAGTCAGGCTTTCAGCGTCCCGTACTCACTGCGCATGGTGGCTGGCGGCGGAGACTTCCCAGTTGGTTGCAGGGGCAAACGCAGACGAGCAGATAGGCCAGGGGGGGTGATCGTTGGTTTTGGCGCATTTCTCTATCCATCGTGTTGGTGGTAGGAAAAATAAAAACAACTTTCACTCAAATCGCTTCACTTGCCTCGATTTATATTCACGGATCAGCTGATCGAGCAGAGGTGCTTACAGCACGGAGTTGCCGGACAGCGTAGGACAGTCATAGGGTTGCCAGATAGGGCCAACCAGTTTGAAAGTTGAGCGCCAACCGGAAAATCGCGCGGGCCCCAAATTTTAAATTTTAAATTTCTAATTTCAAAATCGAGTATTTGGCAGTTATAAACAGGAAGAATGGAGGAGGAGGAAAAGCGGGTCTTTGAGAGGAGAACTAGCCTGCAGCGTTCCCCACCACAGTGGCAGACGCCCCGAGGCATTTGGCCCAGGGAGCAGGCAGTTGAGAAGCCGGCCCAGCTAAGCCTTGGTACCGGAACTCCACTTAAGGCGCCCCTTAGAGTTCTGCCAGCACTGACTGTGTCTGCACCAGCAGAAGTCCCTGTCAATCCCTTTGACTTAAGCAGTGCTTCCACAGACAAAAGCGGTACAGGACCAAAGGCCGACGGAGATCTGCGGTCGATCCTGGCTTCGCTGGTAGAAAAGTCGACGGAATTGTCGAAGATGCTGAGGGACGCCCGTTATCTCAACAAGGAGATGAAAGAGTTGGCGCAGAACGTGGTGAGGATGCAAAAGTCCGCGCTTCACAGCTTCGACGCAAAGTTTCAGAGGAAGGAGAGGGTGGAGCGGCGTGATCAGGAGACGCAGTGCTCCCCTCAACACGATGCGCCGAAAAGGAAGCTGGACAAGCCGACGAGGAGCTCGCCGAAGCGGAGAAACAATATGAGTGGCCATCCCACGTTGCAGTCCCGCGAACAACCGGCAAGGAAGACCGAATCAGCTGCACCTACCGAAGGTGAATGGGAGAAGGTGAAGAGCAGAGCGCACGCCCGGAAGCCAAGGCCCCGTCCGGATGTTATTATCATCGAGCCAAAAGGGGAAATGACTTACGCGGAGATCCTTAACCTCGTCACCCGCAACCAGAGCGAGAAGATGAAGAAGGTCGGCGAGAGTGTGAGCAGAGTGAAGCGAACAGCCAAAGGTGCTCTTCTATTGGAGCTCAAAGACGCCTCGAAGGAGACCGCGCAGCTGCTTCGCGAGGACATAGGCACTGTCCTAGGAGGCAAGGCGGAGGCGCGAGCACTCACCCAGCAGACGAGGCTAGAGATGCTCGACTTGGATGAGATGGCTACCTCGGAGGACGTGAGGAAGGCCTTCAGCGAGCAAATGGGGATTACACTCGATGTGGACGCCATTAAGAGTTTGCGCCCAGGCTTTGGTGGTACCCAGCGGGCTATTATTTGCCTGCCGGCGACCCTTGCGACGAAGGCGCTATCCGTTGGTAAGGTTAAAGTGGCATGGTCCGTCTGCCGCATACGGGAGCGAAATCTTCCGTTAAAGTGCTTCAGGTGCCTTGAGATCGGCCACGTTGCACTTAATTGCAAAAGCTCTGTAGACAGAAGCGGGTGGTGCTTCCGCTGTGGGTCTGAGGAGCACAAGATAAGCGACTGCCACAATGAGGCAAAATGCTTCCTTTGTGTCGGAAAGGGCAAGCCCCACTCACACGTAGCTGGTAGCCACAGGTGCCCCATGGCACCCAAAGAGAAGGCAAGTCAAAACGCTGGACATGGTTAGGTTTTACCAAATAAACCTAAACCATTGCGAGGCTGCCACAGATCTGCTCTCTCAGTCGGTGCGTGAAATGAGATCGGACGTTGCAATAATTAGCGAACCATACATTTCCCCCGAGGATGGATTCTGGGTCCAAAGCTCCTCAGGAAAAGCAGCAATATGGGCTTGCGGTAAGCCTCCTCTGCGGCCCTCAGTGTGCGCTGAGTTCCGACATTTCGTCAGGGCAAAACTGGGGAACTTATGGATTTACAGCTGCTATCTCCCCCCAAGCTTGAGCCGTCATAGCTTCGCTGCGGCGATGGACGAATTGGCCGACGACGCCAGGCACCACAAACCAAATGTGATTGCTGGCGACTTCAATGCTTGGGCCCAGGAGTGGGGCAGTGACATCTCCAGAAGCAGCAGCTCGGACGCCATATACAAGGGACACGCACTGCTTGAGGCCTTCGCTGCGTTGGACGTAGCATTGTTGAATCAGGGGACCGCGAATACCTTCAACAGGGGTGGCTCTGGGTCAGTCATCGACCTTACATTCGCCTCTAGCAGCCTTTCCCCTCTGTCCACCTGGCGCCTGGGGAACCACTATACGGCCAGCGACCACGAGGCAGTGGTGTTCTCGATAGGCGGAGAAGGTGGTTGCAGACTGACCAGGGCAACGCAGACAAACCGGAGAGCAGCCTACAATCACGAATCAATGCGGATTCCAAGGTTCTTGGAGGCGCTGAGGAATATGGAGGTCGGAGGCTCAGCTCAACAGATGGTCAACCAGCTTCTGGAGTCCCTACTGCTCGCATGCGATGCCAGTATGAGTCGCAAGAGGCCATTCAAGGGTAAGCAATCGCCGACCTATTGGTGGAATGACGAGATCCAGGAGGCCAGACGCACTTGCCTGTCAGCTAGAAGGCGATATCAACGGGCTCGCAGAAGGAGTGGCACTAGCTGGCCAAGGCTACAGGCGGAGTACTGCGGAGCTAGAAAAGCGCTAAAGAACGCCATCAAGGAGAGCAAGAGGGAGTGCTTCCTGCAGCTTTGCGACTCAGCCGAGAAGGATCCGTGGGGACGTGCCTACAAGACGGTAATGAAGCGAATTCATGGCAGCAACGCGGGGTCGCCGTCTGACCCAGACCAGTTGCGGACGATTGTTGAGGCATTGTTCCCATCCGGGGCTCACGGTCTTGCCAGCAGTGCCGTCGCACACCAGCCTGCATACTCGGTCGAACCGGTCACGGAGGACGAAATCGTCGCCCTGGCCCAAAGCTTAAGGGCCAAGAAGGCTCCAGGCCCTGATGGAATCCCCAACCGTGCGGTAAAACTGGCGATGGCATACAACCCGCACGAGTTTGCTAAGGCATTCACGCAGTGCCTGCGGGAAGGACTATTTCCGCCGCAGTGGAAGTTGCAACACCTGGTGCTCTTGCCAAAGCCAGGAAAGCCGCCGGACGATCCCTCCTCGTTTCGACCGATTTGCTTAATCGACTCGCTGGGGAAGACTCTGGAACAGATAATCCGTAGAAGACTAGACAACGCCGTCGAGGATGCTGGGGGACTTTCACCAAACCAATACGGCTTCAGGAGTGGGAGGTCAACGGTGGACGCCATAGGCAGGGTAGTTGACATAGCCTCCAAGGCAGTGGAGGGAACTCGATGGAAGGGCGGCAAGAAGGAATACTGCCTGATTGTCACCCTAGACATCAGGAACGCCTTCAATACGGTGAAGTGGGAGTGCATCCTGGACTCACTTAACCGGCGCGGTGTACCCCAATACCTTCAGGCAATCGTAAGGAGCTACTTCGCGGGAAGACTGCTGGAGTATAATACGGAGGCCGGCGCGCAGACTCACGGCATAACGGCAGGAGTTCCCCAAGGATCAGTGATGGGTCCCCTATTATGGAACATTGCCTACGATGGAGTCATGAGATTAGCTCTCCCAGGCGGATGTCAGCTAACCTGCTACGCAGATGATGTCGCCCTGACGGTGGTGGCCAAGCACCTGGACGTCGTCGAAGCAAATTGTGACACCGCAATCCAGCTGATTGCAGACTGGCTCCGCTCTGCGGGACTAGAGATAGCCGCTCATAAAACCGAGGCAGTATTGGTGAGCACCCGTTCGACTGTGGAGACCGCTCACATCAGGGTTGGCGACCAGAGACTATTGTCGAAACGAGCCATTCGGTATCTGGGCGTGATGATCGACACCAGGCTCAGTTTCCGTGAACACCTAAGCTACGTCCAGGAGAAAGCGGCAAACACGAGTCGGGCGCTGTTCCGAATACTGCTGAACACCCGTGACCCGAAGCAGGAGAGGAGGATTCTGCTGACCAGTGTAGTCCGCTCAGCCATGACCTACGCAGCAGACGTATGGGCGGATGGAATTAAAGTTGCCAGCTACGCTAGGGGCGTAAAAGCCACTCATCGCCTCTGCGCGCTCCGGATCTGCTGCGGCTTTCGGACCATATCCGACGACGCTGCCCTAGTCCTGGCGGGTGTCCTTCCAATTGACCTTCTGGTGCTTGAGGAGAGGGCCGTGGCCGAGGCCATCCGGGCCGGCGCGGCAAGGAGAGACGCGCGCAAGCAGGCCCGTGAAGGAAGCCTCAGAGCATGGCAAAGCCGCTGGGACGGCTCTGATAAAGGACGGTGGACACACCGCCTGATTCCGGATGTCCGATATTGGATCGGCAGGCGACACGGTGTGGTCAATTTCCATTCCACACAGCTTCTGAGCGGACACGGCTGCTTCAGCCATTACCTTTGGAGGTTCGGCCACGAGAACTCGCCGAACTGCTCGTGGTGCGGCGACGCCACTGAAGACGCTGAGCACATCATTTTTCAATGTGGGCGGACAGCTCACGCCGAACAACCTGATCGAGAAGATTGTGGCAGACCCCATGGTATGGTCGGCCTGGAGCAACTTTGCAGCCGGCGCCATGAAGGAGCTGCGTAGGTGCGAGCGCCGAAGGAACGAGAGTGGCTAGGAGGAACCATGGTCCCTGCGAAGCAATGCTTTGCGGCCGTCCCGCAGAGACCCGGAACTTCCTGCCGGTCTCTCCAACTCAATACAGCTCCCTGTCTAGCTTTAGTTAAGTCCCAGGCTTATAAAATTTAATAAAATTAAGAGTTAATACAAAAAAAAAAAAAAGAAAAAAATACAAACACACACACACACCGAACCACTTGCACCACAGCTACATATACACACACACACATGTCCATATAAAGAGAAATACTATCCTTACTATCCTTACACCACAGTACCCTTCCGCGGACCGCCGCGCTACAATCCGAAGCGGCGCTCGGGCATCGGCTGGCTGAGCGCCAATGGAGCCGCCGGGGCTGCTCTGCTGGCTGCGGCTGGCGGTGGTCTTGGTGGTGCAATGATCAGTGACAGTGCCCATCCGAATGGCCTCGGAAACGAAAACGGAATCGGAAACGGAACGGGCAATGCCAGTGTTGGCGGTGGGGGTCTGATGATGATGATGATGCAGCATCAGAACCACCAACAGCAGCAGCACAACCACAATCCCCATCATCTGCACCACCAGCACCAGCACCAGCTTCAGCTGCATCAGCATCAGCTGCAGCTGCACGGCCCGCCCTCGCCGTGCCCCTCGGAGCACATGCTGGGCGGCTACAGTTCGGCCAGCTCCAGCCTCTCCGAGGGCTCCTCGGGACACCGTTCGCACGAGGACGACATCAGCATTGTCACAGGTAATAAATCACTTCCGTCTCTTCCTTTTTAATTTGCCTTCAAGCTTATGTTTAAGTTTAATCTTTTGAGTTCCCAAAAGATATAATAGCTCGAACACAACGAGCGGCTAAGTATATACTTCTTATACTCCTACAATACATATACATATATATATATATATGGGCATGCATTTTAAGTAGATTTTTCATACCAAAGAAAAGTACAAATTGCATGTTTTATTTATACGATTCCTCTGTGGATATTGATTGAATGTTAGCAAAGGGATGCCGTGATCCTGATTCCATTTCTGATGCAATTAAGGAACACTGTTGCCATGATTCACTCGCACATCATACCGTCTCGTTTCGTTTCGTTTCCTTCGGATGAATCACACAGTTCCGCAACGCATTGTTTCTTCAACCGCTTTGCCTCCACATGCCAGAGGCTTCTGTGTCCCCCATCACCCCACACAAACGCAAACAAAAAGTGCATGTCTTTCGAATGAGTGGCCCCGCACTCTGACCCAAACGCTGACTCTCATTCTGACTCTTTCTTTGCCTCCGCACAGACAAATCCCTGGGCGATACGAGCGACATCATCAGCGACTCGTCGGGCGTGGGAACCAACTCGGACTCGGCCGCCTGCTCGATTGGACACCCCAGCACCAATGTCGTGTGCATGGAGCCGTATGTCGGCAACACAGTGGGGCACATCCGGCTACAGCCCGGCGACGTCATCGAAGTGGTGGGCAGCACCGACTGCGGCCTGCTCGAGGGCTATGTGAGGGGCACCAATCAGTCGGGCTTCTTCCCCGCCGACTGCGTCCAGGAGGTGAATCTGCGCCAGAAGCACATCACCAACGTGATGACCGCCAGCACGGGCATGCCCGCCCCCAACCAGCAGGCCCCACTGCAGCACCAGCAGCAGCAGAAACAGCAGCAGCACCAGCAGCAGCCCTCCTCCTCGGCCTCCTACCAGGGATCGCCGCAGCTCAGCCTCGGCGGGCACTCGGGCAGCTCGAGCACCCTGCTGCAGCAGCCCCACCATTCGCCCTCGCTCTCGATGACCAGCAACGGGTCCTGCCAGCAGCCACAGCAGATGGCAGAGAGTAACGGGGGAGCAGGCGGTGCCCCCATGGGCTGCCACAACAACAACAACAACTCCATTGGACAGTACAGCAGCGCCACAGCGCCGCGCATCAAGAAGAGGTACGGGGTCCAGTCTCCGAAATCGAATCCAACCTAAATTAATCCATATCTCTTGCAGCGCCTACAATGCCCCACGTTCGGTGGTGCTGCACCGCGCCAAGCGCGGCTTCGGCTTCATTTTACGGGGGGCCAAGGCCAGCTCCCAGCTGATGCAGCTGCGACCCTCGGAACGTTTTCCGGCTCTGCAGTATCTGGACGACGTGGATCCGGGCGGAGTGGCCGACATGGCCGGCCTGCGGCCGGGCGACTTCCTGCTGACCATCAACGGGGAGGACATGAGCGCCGCCTCGCACGAGCAGGTGGTGGAGATGATCCGCTCGGCGGGAGCCCTGGTCAACATGACGGTGATATCGCCGCAGTTCCCCCACCAGATGCAGGCCACTGTCCAGTGCCTGCCCAGCGGGGCCAGGGCCGGCAGCCAGCACTTGTCGAGTGGCCCGAGCACTCCGCAGACGTCGCACCGCCAGTGCGCCACATTGCCGCGCAAGATGTCTATGGGACCGGGCAGTCATGGCGGCGGCTCCTCGGCCGGAGGGAGTGTGCGGATGGCACCCATGCCACCGCGAAGGGACCCTAAGACGACGCTGAGCGTTGGACGGGCCAGGGCCAAGTTCATGGTGGCTGGCCTCGAGAACGGCGGCGAGAAGGAGGACGATGTGCAGCACACCAAGTCCATTTCGGTGGAGTCCATTGCCACGTCCATTGCGGCGTCCGTGGCCACAAGCAACGGCAACGGCAACAACAATCAGACAGGACCCGGCACCCCCGTCCAGCTGCGGACGGCCAGCATCAAGGCCCGGCCTACATCGAGTCGAATCACGGCCGCAGAGCTGGAGGAGCTCTTCCAGCGGCAGCAGGGCGATGGCAGTGCCGCCAATGCCAGCCGTTATGCCACCATGATGACCAGCTCCCGGTTCCAGTCGGGCACGGACAGTGGCGCGGCCACGCCTCCCGCCACGAGCGGATCCCCTATGAGGAGCGGACCCCTGGTCTACGGCAGTGTGGCGGAAATGAAGCGCAAGACGGCCAGGAGCAAGCACGGAGGGATCATTGGCAGCGGCAGCGGCGGCACTCTGCGTGGCAAGCCAGTGGCCACGCCCACAGTGGGTGGGGCTGGGGGAGTAGGCGGCGCTGGAGGACGCGACTTGAAGCGATTCCACTCCACGCCCGACCTGCACGGCGCCCAGCTGCACGGCTCAGTCTCGTCCATCTGGCAGGCGGCCGACAAGGGTCATCACTCGCAGGACGATGTGGCCACGCTGGACGCCTCGCTGCAGCGTCTCAACACCATGGAAGCCAAGGGGGCAGTCGGCGCAGTGCTTCCGCCACCCAATCATACCCCACCGCCGCCGCCTGTCGGCCAGGTGGTCAAGGTGGAGACCCGAAGCAGCGTCTCGGAGTACGAGAGCACCATCTCCTTGCAGCAGAAGCTGAAGAAGCGGACCGAGAACGATGCCGTGACCAGTGCGGCCATCGATGGCGTACAGAGCAGTTTCAATCCCTCAGCCAACGCCAAGATCTATGCCTCGCCCCAGGAGCTGCGCAACGTGATGGCCTGGAAGCTGCGTCAGGCGCAAGAGAAGCCGCCCCAAGAGACCTCCTTGAGCTCTCAGCAGCAACAGCAACAGCCACTGCCACAGGTACAGCCACAGGCCCAGCACCAGGTCAGCCAATATGCAGCACCCACACAGATGCGTCCGCAGCAGCAACAACAGCAGCCTCAGCAGCAGCCCACTGGAGCGACCTCCCACTATGCGGCGCCTCAGGTGCAGGTGCCAGTGCAGCAACAGCAACAGCAGCCGGAGCCCCAGTCCCCGCCTGCACCACCGCCACCACAGTCTCAGTCACAGTCTCAGTTGCAGTCCCAGCCGGCGCCTGCTGCAGCTCAGCAAGCAGCACAGAATGAAAATGGGAATGGTGGTGGTGGAGGTGGAGCCCCGCCTATCCCCGAGCCGGACTACAGCTGCAGCGAGTCGGATGGGGAGGACGAGAACTCGATTCTGGTGGCACGCAACACGAAGCTCAACGAGAAGATAGCCCTGTTCGATGTGCCCGAGACCAGCGGCAACAGTCAGACCAGGTAAGCGAAGTCGAACCCAAATCAGTGGCGCATCTCTAGAGATCTACATTAAAGCCGGAGATCAAGTATCGGTTTGTACACAGTGCCCAAAGTCGCATATCAGCTATAGTACTCCTTGAACCCCACCCGAGATGGGCGTGTGAATGAGTTGAGTTATCCTTCGAGTGGTTTTTTATAGAAAGTCCTCGACTCTAATAGAATTGGCAAAGTCTTAACTACCTAATGGATACCTGATTATATCCGGTGCTTGCATATGTCTCTCTTTGGACTTTGGACTAGCATTCGGACCAAAGCCACGCCCTTAGACTCCTCCTTCACATACGAGAACGTACACCTTATCATCGTGCGCAAATATATCTTTAGATGTCGATATGTCAACCCTAAGTTAAGTCCTCTTTCAGCTGAATCTTTTCTAGTATTTCCACGTAACTAATTGTATTGGCAACACATTCCATAGGAGTGCCAACTCATAGATTCCCGATCATGTCCGGTGCTTGCATCCATACGAATTGAAAATTAAAGTTTTACTCAAATATGCATGGCTAATATAATATAATACCTATGTAGAAATGGTATTATCCTTTGAAAAATAAACCCGAAGCTGAATAATTAAAGTCGCTTTGTAGGGCAGGGTTCACACAGGTTTTTATACCCGATACTCAAAATGAGTATTGGGGTATATTAGCTTTGTGGTAATAGTGGATGTGTGTAACGTCCAGAAGGAATCGTTTCCGACCCCATAAAGTATATATATTCTTGATCAGCATCAATAGCCGAGTTTATTGAGCCCTGTCTGTCTGTCCGTCTGTCCGTCCGTCCGTCCGTCCGTCCGTCCGTCCGTCCCCTTCAGCGCCTAGTGCTCAAAGACTATAAGAGCTAGAGCAACGATGTTTTGGATCCAGACATCTGTGATATGTCACTGCTACAAAAATATTTCAAAACTTTGCCCCGCCCACTTCCGCCCCCACAAAGGACAAAAATCTGTGCCATCCACATTTTTAAAAATACGATAAAACCAAAAATCGTAGAGGCTGACTATATATTCTAGAGTGTAAAATCTCAATTAGATCGTATAATTATTATAGCCAGAATCAAGAAAACAATTTCATTCTTTCTCGCTCTGTCTCTCTCTAACACACAGGTTTCATGGTCGGTTTTGCCAATTGCAAAATATGAGTTCAAGGATCTCAGAACCCATAAGAGCCAGAGCAACCAAATTTGGTATCCACACTCCTGTGATATCGGACCTTGACCATTTTGTGTCAAAATTTCGCCACACCCCCTTCCGACCCCCCAAAGGACGAAAATCTGGGGCATCCACAAATCTCAGAGACTATTAAGGCTAGAGTAACCAAATTTGGTATCCGCACTTCTGTTAGATCTCACTATAAAACGTATATCTCAGAATTTCGCCCCACCCCCTTCCGCCCCCACAAAGAACAAAAATCTGTTGCATCCACAATATTGCACATTCGAGAAAACTAAAAACGCAGAATCATAGATAATGACTATATCTATCAGATTGCTGAATCTGGATCAGCAAGAAATCAATTTGCAGTGGCCACGCAGCGCCCGACGTCACGCTCAGACTGATTTTCTGTCTCTCTCGCACGCACTCTTTGTCGTGTCGTTTAATATTAGCAGCGTCTGCCGGAGGAGAGCCATACTGACTTAGTATCGGGTATAACTGTAGAGTTGCGGTGTACGCAGCAACTCACAACGTTCCCCCTCTGTCTAAATAGTCTTTTGGTTTAGCTAAGAAGGCATCTTGAGGATTTCTGATTTTTCTGGGGGATTGTCTTCCCTTATCTGTGGCTGGAAGTCGCACGAGTTTTAATTACAGACCCGTCGACCTCACCTACCATATTCTCACCCTATACCTGCCACGTATGATGGTATCTGGGACCTGGGCGGAGACTTGTTTTTTGGGTGCCTCTGAACTGAACTGCAGATTTGCTAATTTTCCCTTTGTCTCCCACTCAGTGGCAGCAGCTCGAACTCCGGCAGTGCGTCCATCTCACATTCGCTGTCGGTGGAGGAAATCCAACGCATACGCAGTAATCTCAAGACCTCCAAGTCCTCGCCCAATGGCTTCGCGAAGAAGCCTGACGAGGAGCAACAGCAGCAGCAGCAACAACCACAGCCATCTCCAGGTCCAGGCGAAGATGAGTGCGACACTAGCAGTTCTGGTGTAAGCAGCGATCAAGATGGTCTGATGGCCATAGCAGGAGGAGGAGGAGGAGCTGCAGCAACAGCGGCAGTCGCCAAGCCCACTGACACCATCAAGAAGAAGCCGACAGTGACCATTGTGGAAGAGCCGAAGACTATACCCGATCAGCCCATGGCCTCCACCAAGCCCATGGCCAAGACAACAATCAGCATTGGAGCAGCAAGTGGACGATCCACCACCAAGCTGACTGTCAAGCAGTTGGTGCAACAGCAGCACGTTCCCGTTATACAGCAGCATCAGCAGCAGCTTATCACCAAGCCGACAGCCACTGTGGCTACAATGGCCAGCAACATCAACATGAAATCTCTCGGCGGCAACAATGCCACATCAGTGATGAGTCCACAGGTTCTGGGGCGCATACCCAACGTGCATCATCATCAGCAGCAACAGCAGGCGAATCCCAACCAGAAATTAATAGCCACGCAGCAGCAGATCCTGCAGCAACAGCAACAGCAGCTGGCCCACCAGCAACATCTGCAGCAGATCCTCAAGGCGAAGGCAGCCGCCGCCGGAGGAGCTAGCAACACGGCCGCCCTGGTGGCCAAGCATCAGCAGCAGTTGCACAAGGGAAACAGCGGCCACGAGTCGGAGATGGAGCAGCGTTCCGACCTGGAGGATGACGACGGAGACCTGAGCCCCTCGCCGCCTGCCAAGGCCTTCCAGCGGCACAACTCGCTCACACGCAAGCAGGCGGCGGCCATTGCCATGCAGCGGGGCGTGACCCGCACCTCGGCCGTCTCGCTAATGCAGTTGCCGCCGCCACTGGAGGCCGACAGCGATGGTGAGGTTCCGCAGCACACATTGCAACGCCAGCATCCCCATCCACACCCACACCAGCTCCAGCAGATCCAACACCAGCAACAGCAGCAGCAGCAGCAGATGGCCACGCATATTGTGGGCGTCTTGCCTAGCGGACAGTTGGTGGCTGTTGCCTCTGCTGCTGTTGCTGGTGGTCCAGGCGGGGCGACTGTAGCGCAGCCTGGCAACAACAATATGCAGCTGTGCACCGAGAACTTGGTCCTGGCGCCGCCGCCGCAGTTCTGCGATTGTAACGATGCCAAGCACGCGCCGCAATCGCAGCCGCATCTGCCTGGCGGCCAGTATCATTCTCAGCAGCATCAGCAGCAGCAGATTCAACAGCAACAGATTCAACAGCAACAACTCCAACAGCAACAACAACAGATGCTGCACCACTATCAGCGTCTGTCAGGCGGCACTTTGGGACGAGTTCGCATCGTTGGCTTCATGCCCAAGGCCAATCACCATCGGCTGCACTAGGCTGAGCTGGAAGAGCTGCACGAGCTGCGGGAATCAAATCTAACATTTGCCAAATCGTTAAGTCGTTAATTAGAGTTAGTCAACTGTCATTGCCATTCACTGCCTGCACCCGAGGAAAGACGCCACAAGTAGAGAATTAAGCAACACGAAGGCATAGAATACATAGCAGGCATAGCAATGGATCCATTTCAGACACAAATCAAATCGTTGCTACTTCTGTATATTCACAGCAAATACACAACATTCAAGTTCAAAGCGCTAAACCCACAAGAAAGTAATTATAAATGCAAATATTGCCAATAGAGACGGATGTTAGGTGCGTGCATGTGTGTCGTGTCCGATTTGTCGAGGCAGTGCCCAGTACCAGAGGGAAGCTAAACGAAACACAATCTTAAATTACTTTTATTATATTTATTGAGTGTGATATAAATTTATGTAGGCTGACCGAGAGCAGCAACTAAACAAAAATATTTCTAATCCGACAGAAAGTGTGCGCGTTTGTATGCAATATTGTATTATGTTAGTCACCAAAACCACACCCAAATGCCTGTTCCAACCATTGAAAACAAACTGAATCGAACTGAATGTATTCGTTTCTCTAGTTTGCTTTAGATCTGCACAGTGTCGATGAAATGCCCCAATAGAAGTAGCCACGTATATATGTATGCATAGCCGATTTAGTTCGTAATGTTGAGGGGGCCGCCAGGGCAGGTTCATTTCTTCAGTATCCATCCATTGATCAATCGAGTTCGTGTTCGTGTTCGTATTCGTATTCGTGTTCGTGTTCGACTAGTGCACAAAATATTTAAGCGACATTAACATTATTAATCCAATACACAACTAGCGCAGGTTTTATATGCCTAAAAAAACGGGAGAATGCGATAGACAATGCAACAATAAGATTTGTATTTGAGCATTTAGCCAAATTTCCAGTCAAGTCAAGTCAACTAAATTAAATACTAAACCGATACTAAAACTTGTAATGTTTTTAAACATGAATATAACACGATATACCATAGCCTCGGACATTTTATAATATAAAAAGAAGAAGAAGAAGAAAAACAAAAACAATTTGGAAATCCAAAACGAAAACAAAACGTAAATTTTTGCTCGTAAAATTTACAGATTTTTACTTTAATAGATTTTTTGTACAATTGTTTTTTAGAGAAACCCTTAAACTTGCCGAATGAGGAAAGTCGCGTATTATATTGAAAGAGGTTCTCACATATTTGCCAGCGCTTAACGCAAATATCGTCATTGGCAACCAAAACTTACAGAATGCGTTTTCACGAGTAACAATTATTATATAACTAAGGCTGATCTTATTGCATAATTCATACTAAAACACAACCACAGATAAAGATATAGATACGATACAGGCTCTGAAGCAGAAACAGAAACAGAATTCACAGAATCACACATTTATAGATGAGACAATTGAATAATAACGAAGAACTCCAATCACCAAACAAGCGATTGATACATTTACACTGTTGAAACGAGGCTGCAGGCTCTTTGAGATATGCAAGAATTGAGTGGTAATACGAGTATAGTGAAATCTTTCGAATTGTCAGGCCGCACCTTTTCCCTAGAATCTAAGTGTTGAAAAGTTAGTACCCATAAAGCTAAACCATAAACATAATACAACATACAAGTAATTATCGGCAGATCTAGCATCTAACCAGATTTTATCACACTTTTTAGTTCTCGCAATAGTTGCTAATTATTTGTAAATTGTTTTAGTTCAAGCCCACGCCACACATACACCCCCTTACATACGAGTATATACAGAAACATGTATGATTAGCCGTCAAGCTTGCTAGTTACTAAGTTAAACTGCCTGGGATATCCATGTGGATTGCTCAGTTAAGTCCTACACACGTCTAGATACATACATT
Source organism: Drosophila miranda (assembly GCF_003369915.1). Lineage (NCBI taxonomy): Eukaryota > Metazoa > Arthropoda > Insecta > Diptera > Drosophilidae > Drosophila > Drosophila miranda. Next base: position 29,521,726 of record NW_022881603.1, read on the forward strand.
CTTAAACCTATATTATGCGCATTATATGTAAACCGATTACGTTCAGCTGTTCAGCTTTCAATTGCGAATGCCGGAAGCTATACGAGTATAAACGAATATTGAATATGCATACACCACAATGATAATGTTAAACGATTAAAGCACACTCCCCTACACACACCCACACACACTTTAAAAGCATATATTTAAAATTATGGCAAATATCTATCATAAGTCATCAAATATGCAATTATGTATTATGAACATGCGTATGAAGAATCAATAAATATGAATGAAAACTATTTCAACTGTTTGCTGAGCAGAAATTCCATCTTAAATTCGAACTTAAATATAATTAAAATGCTGGTATCTTTCTGTACGCTATATGTTGGCAATATAACGCATGATCTTATCAATCGATTGGCATCAGAAAAAAGATATCTATATTTTTACGATTTTTGCAAGAAACATCTAATAGTTGCATCATTAAAAAAAATGGAGAACGTTTGATTTTTATAATTCATGGCATACTTTGGGGTTTCTGCCATGTAGGGCATATATATTCTCACGAATCTCGGAAAAAATCATTATTAAACTTCCATAAAATCATTTTCGTAGTCGACATTCTGGAATCTGGATTCTCCTGATCGTGGGAGAGTGGGTACTTTTATTGGATGTGCTAATAATTAAAATTATCGTGCATTTAATTAATTATGGCTAATAGGGTCAATAAGCAAATCGTTGAGCATTGTTCTCCAAATCGTGAGAATATCTTTGGGATATAATACCTATGTAGAAATGGTATTATCCTTTGAAAAATAAACCCGAAGCTGAATAATTAAAGTCGCTTTATTAGGGCAGGGTTCACACAGGTATTTCTAAATAGACTTTTGGTTCCGCTAAGAAGGCATCTTGAGGATTCCTGATTTTTCTGGTGGGGGATTGTCTTCCCTTATCTGCGGCTGGAAGTCGTACGACTTGTAATTATAGACTCGTCGACCTCACCCACCATTTTTTCACCCTATTGTTTTTTGGGTGCCTCTGAACTGAACTGCACATTTTCTAATTTTCCCTTTGTGTACCCCACAGTGGCAGCAGCTCGAACTCCGGCAGTGCGTCCATCTCACATTCGCTGTCGGTGGAGGAAATCCACCGCATACGCAGTAATCTCAAGACCTCCAAGAAGAACAGCAACAGCAGCAACAACCACAGCCATCACCAGGTCCAGGTCTAAGTCCAGGCGAAGATGAGTGCGACAGATGGTCTGATGGCCATAGCAGGAGGTGGAGGAGGAGCTGCACCCGCAGCAGCGGCAGTCGCCAAGCCCATCTGCCAAGTGGCCAGTATCATCCTCAGCAGCCTCAACAGCAGCAAATTCAACAGCAACAGATTCAACAGCAACAACTCCAACAGCAACAACAGCTTCAACAGCAACAGCTTCAACAACAGCAACACCACAATCAGCGTCTGTCAGGCGGGGCTGACGCTGTAGCCGTTGGCACTTTGGGACTAGTTCAAATCGTTAGTTGCTAATTTTTTCGTACATTTTCTTAGTTCCAGCCCACGCTACACATACACCCACTTACATACGAGTATATACAGAAACATGTTTGATTAGCTTGCTAGATATTAAGTTAAACTGCCTGGGATATCCATGTGGATTGATCAGTTAAGTCCTACACACGTCTAGATACATACATTCTTAAACCTATATTATGCGCATTATATGTAAACCGATTACGTTCAGCTGTTCAGCGTTCAATTGCGAATGCCGGAAGCTATACGAGTATAAACGAATATTGAATATGCATACACCACAATGATAATGTTAAACGATTAAAGCACACTCCCCTACACACACCCACACACACTTTAAAAGCATATATTTAAAATTATGGCAAATATCTATCATAAGTCATCAAATATGCAATTATGTATTATGAACATGCGTATGAAGAATCAATAAATATGAATGAAAACTATTTCAACTGTTTGCTGAGCAGAAATTCCATCTTAAATTCGAACTTAAATATAATTAAAATGCTGGTATCTTTCTGTACGCTATATCTATATAACGCATGATCTTATCAATCGATTGGCATCAGAAAAAAGATATCTATATTTTTACGATTTTTGCAAGAAACATCTAATAGTTGCATCATTAAAAAAAATGGAGAACGTTTGATTTTTATAATTCATGGCATACTTTGAGGTTTCTGCCATGTAGGGCATATATATTCTCACGAATCTCGGAAAAAATCATTATTAAACTTCCATAAAATCATTTTCGTAGTCGACATTCTGGAATCTGGATTCTCCTGATCGTGGGAGAGTGGGTACTTTTATTGGATGTGCTAATAATTAAAATTATCGTGCATTTAATTAAATAGGGCTAATAGGGTCAATAAGCAAATCGTTGAGCATTGTTCTCCAAATCGTGAGAATAAGTCGATAGCCAAAACATGAGTGACATAAATGTTTTTCAAGTGGCACAATTCCTTTTTCAAGCGTTTGTCATTGTTGCTAATTGACTGTCTGTTGCGAACCAGAGCCCGAAAGTGTTAGGCATAAAGGTCGTGTAAGAGACCCGATAGAGATGACTACTCGCAATAGTATTATTGGAATAACTGATATTCAAAAACTGAAGATCAACATCAAGATGACGCTTAAGCTAAGATGCTGTTCATTGTGGCCCACCACAATGGAAGGTATTCCTTCCATTCCTCAGGCAATTACATTTCGTTTTGCCAATAATTTAGTTCTTGTTTTTGCCTTACATTGGGTTCTTTAATATTCTGGGGTCACAAAAACGATTGACCTTTGCTGACAAGTGCAAACACCGGACCTAATCGGGAATCTAAAGGTTTAAAGGCGTTGCCAATTCGTTTAGGGAAGGGAATAGAAATATTCTATAAATATTCTCCTCACTGGAGAATTTTCCTTTGGAATGGGCAGAAAATAGACTTAAGCCGAGAATCCTTTCAGGAGAAAGGTTATTTATCTTTGGGATATAATACCTATGTAGAAATGGTATTATCCTTTGAAAAATAAACCCGAAGCTGAATAATTAAAGTCGCTTTATTAGGGTAGGGTTCACACAGGTATTTCTAAATAGACTTTTGGTTCCGCTAAGAAGGCATCTTGAGGATTCCTGATTTTTCTGGTGGGGGATTGTCTTCCCTTATCTGCGGCTGGAAGTCGTACGACTTGTAATTATAGACCCATCGACCTCACCCACCATTTTTTCACCCTATTGTTTTTTGGGTGCCTCTGAACTGAACTGCACATTTTCTAATTTTCCCTTTGTGTACCCCACAGTGGCAGCAGCTCGAACTCCGGCAGTGCGTCCATCTCACATTCGCTGTCGGTGGAGGTCTGATGGCCATAGCAGGAGGTGGAGGAGGAGCTGCACCCGCAGCAGCGGCAGTCGCCAAGCCCATCTGCCAAGTGGCCAGTATCATCCTCAGCAGCCTCAACAGCAGCAAATTCAACAGCAACAGATTCAACAGCAACAACTCCAACAGCAACAACAGCTTCAACAGCAACAGCTTCAACAACAGCAACACCACAATCAGCGTCTGTCAGGCGGGGCTGACGCTGAAGCCGTTGGCACTTTGGGACTAGTTCAAATCGTTAGTTTCTAATTTTTTCGTACATTTTTTTAGTTCCAGCCCACGCTACACATACACACACTTACATACGAGTATATACAGACACATGTTTGATTAGCTTGCTAGATATTAAGTTAAACTGCCTGGGATATCCATGTGGATTGATCAGTTAAGTCCTACACACGTCTAGATACATACATTCTTAAACCTATATTATGCGCATTATATGTAAGCCGATTATGTTCAGCTGTTCAGCGTTCAATTACGAATGCCGGAGTATAAACAAATATTGAATATGCATTGGCATCAGAAAAAAGATATCTATCTTTTACACCATTAAATTTGCAAAACATCGCCGATGGGGTTCGATTTTTTATTTTTTTAGTACGACTGGTTAAAGTATATGTTAAATCATGCCATACTTTTGGTGTTGGAAAAAAATGGAGAACGTTTGATTTTTATGCCCGATACTCAAAATGAGTATTGGGGCATATTAGATTTGTGGTAAAGTGGATGTGTGTAACGTCCAGAAGGAATCGTTTCCGACCCCATAAAGTATTGATTGAGCCATGTCTGTCTGTCCGTCTGTCCGTCCGTCCGTCCGTCTGTCCGTCTGTCCGTCCGTCCGTCCGTCCGTCCGTCCGTCTGTCCGTCCCCTTCAGCGCCTAGTGCTCAAAGACTATAAGAGCGAGAGCAACGATGTTTTGGATCAAGACTTCTGTGATATGTCACTGCTACAAGAATATTTCAAAACTTTGCCCCGCCCACTTCCGCCCCCGCAAAGGACGAAAATCTGAGGCATCCACAAATCTCAGAGACTATTAAGGCTAGAATAACCAAATTTGGTACACATACTCCTTTAAAATGTCACTATAAAACGTATATCTCAAAATTTCGCCTTACCCTCTTGCGCCCCCACAAAGGACAAAAATCTGTTGCATCCACAATATGGCAGATTCGAGAAAACTAAAAACGCAGAATCATAGATAATGACCATATCTATTAGATTGCTGAATCTGGATAAGATCAGATCATTTTTATAGCCAAAAGGAACAAATCAATTTGCACTGCCTACGCAGCGCCCGACGTCACGCTCAGACTGATTTCCCCCTCGTTTTAATTCATGCCATACTTTTGGGGTTTCTGCCATATAGGGCATACATATATCGGGAAAAATCATTATTTAATATTCGAAGTCGATATTCTGGAGTCTGGATTCTCCTGATCCTGGGAGAGAAGGTACTACTGCGTAATTACTGTGCTAATAATTAAAGTACTTGCTTTTTCTGTACGCTATATTTCGGCTATACTAGTGCTTTCAATTAAATAGGGCTAGATAATTTATACATTATAATTACTTTATACATATGTACTCGCTTACTTTAAACACGTCGCAAATCGTGCTTTTTGCCTCTGGCAACCCGTCTGGTTAGTTAAAAATTGTTCCCCAGCGACATCGGTTCTGTTCTAGAAACGCGATAACGCTACCGGGAGGGGGTCAATAAGCAAATCGTTGAGCATTGTTATCCAAATCGTGAGAATAGGTCGATAGCCAAAACACGAGTGACATAAATGTTTTTTAAGTGGCACATTTCCATTTTCATGCGTTTGTCATTGTTGTTGATTGACAGCGATTAGAGGTTGTAGAACCAGTTCAAATTGACACAACACAACATATTCATATTCATTCATATTCATATTCATATACGTGCTTACGTCAATTACAATAGTTTTTCCATCAGAGACTGTAACAACTGCTGCATGACTCAGCACTTGCCCAGCCGTGGAGGCACTTGCCTGATAAGACCGCCCAGTGAGAGTGCATGAAATTGAACAGAGCATCTTATCAAGGAACAAACATTGTAGCTACGCATAATTCGGAGAATGTCTGTTGCGAACCAGAGCCCGAAAGTGTTAGGCTTAAAGGTCGTGTGAGAGACCCGATAGAGATGACTACTCGCATGCCAACAGTATTATTGTAATAACATATTTCAAACCTAGAAGCATGATTTGCCATGCTTCGAATAAAAGTCAACCGCTATCGTGGTTCGTAATCAAAATTTACAGCCGCCCCACAGAAATAACTATTAATTGATTGGTAAATGAAACGATAATTTGACTATAATTTGAGCACATAAATCGGTGTGGAGTGGGTGGCGGGAATCAGTGTAGGGTATCCTAGCGCTATCGCTAGATCTTACTACAATTTCTGATGGTCTGTGTCAAGTGCGTCGACGCTTAAGCAATTATCAATACTTATGTTTATCTCCCCGAAGTGGGGTTCTTAAACTGTTAACAGCAGTATAGGATTACCAAAGCGCCCGCCCTCCGCACGAGTAGACGTAGACGGGTCGCTTCGATGATAAGGATAAGTATCAGTATTGTATACTGAAATTCGTTTGTCGTTATTTCGCTGTCATTTAGTAGCTGGAGAGCCATCGACAGAGTCGCTAGTACCGGGTACTTTTCTGTCAGATCCGTGGAGTGCTTGTACTAATAGACAATTGTAAGGAAGCGATCCTGGGCTGGGGTACATATCTCAGTCTACTCCAGGGTCGAAATTACAGTAATATTTATAATTTGCCGGGACTCCGTATTTCGGACCGACGATGGGGGACGGGGCCGCAGTCCCGCGGACGGGAGCGATCGTAGCGTGGGACGGGGCAGTTGGTTTCACCGAGAACACTCCGGTTATCGCCGAATAGCGCCTTCAGGGCCCCACCGAACTCAGAATCAATACGGAGGTCTTTACTATGCGATAATACCGACAGGTGTCGCCGAGAGTACCTAGGCTATCGCCGGACAGTACTATCGGGACCCCGCCGGCCTGAGAGTTACTACGAAGCGGAAAGGGGGACTATGCTATGCGGGAATACCGACAAGTATCGCCGAGAGTACCTAGGCTATCGCCGGACGGTACTTACGGGACCCTGTCGGCCTAAGAATTACTACGACGCGGAAAGGGGACTTTGCTATCGCCGAGAGTACCTAGGCTATCGCCGGACGGTACTCACGGGACCCTGCCGGCCTAAGAATTACTACGACGCGGAAAGGGGAACTTTGCTATGCGGGAATACCGACAAGTATCGCCGAGAGTACCTAGGCTATCGCCGGACGGTACTAACGGGACCCTATCGGCCTAAGAATTACTACGACGCGGAAAGGGGAACTTTGCTATGCGGAAATACCGACAAGTATCTCCGAGAGTACCTAGGCTATCGCCGGACGGTACTTACGGGACCCTGTCGGACTAAGAATTACTACGAGGGTCAGGGATATCGACGAGCATCACCGAGAGTGCCTAGGCAATCGCCGGATAGCACTTACGGGACACTGTCGAACTAAGAATCACTACGGGGGTCAGGAATATCGACAGGCATCGCCGAGAGTGCCTAGGCAATCGCCGGATAGCACTTACGGGACACTGTCGAACTAAGAATTACTACGGGGGTCGGGGATATCGACAGGCATCGCCGAGAATGCCTAGGCAATCGCCGGATAGCACTTACGGGACGCTGTCGAACTAAGAATTACTACGAGGGTCGGGGATACCGGCAAGCATCGCCGAGAGTGCTTAGGCAATCGCCGGATAGCACTTACGGGACACCGCCGAACTAAGAATTACTACGAGTACGAGAATACCGACGCGTTTCGCCGAGAGCGCTTAGGCAATCGCCGGATAGCACTCACGGGACACTATCGGCCTAAACATTACTGCGAAAGTCTTTATCATACAGGGCAGGTATCGCCGAGAGGGTTTAGGCAATCGCCGGACAGCCCCTTCGGTACCCAGGGAACTACGGGGATCAGGCGAGACACCAACAGGAGTCACCGGGGGGCGCTTAGACGATCGTCGGATAGCGGCCTCGGGACCCTGCCGGGTCACAAACTACTGGAGGGAATCATGCGGAGGGAACAACGACAGGTATCACCGAGAACGCCTAGGCAATCGCCGGACAGCGGCCTCAGGATCCTGTTGGGCTACGAACTACTGGATGGAATCACACAGACTCGGGCAAGAGGCGGGAGGAAAGGCAGAGAAGATGAAGCCCCGGGCCTCCAGGTTCCCTAGTGTATAGATTGTTGGAGGTCGTGCTATGTTTCTGTTATATTCGTTACATTTCACTTTATTCTTGCTTGGTTCCCTACCTATCGCACCGCTCAGCAGCCCGTATACACGTCTAGAGACTAGCTTACCCCTGAACTCCCACGCTTGTACTCGTCGAAAGCCTCCTCTTTCCCGTGGGTGCAGCGTAGATGCAGGATCTCCTCTCCGTAAGTGTAGTATCGATGCAGAGTCTTCTCCCCGTAAGCGCAGCGTCGATGCCGGATCTTCCCGTGTCACTGATAGCGTTGGCGTGGACTCGGGCCGCCACGTGTTTTTACTTTTTCCAAGCCACTCGAATTTTTCCGCGAACACGTCCGACTCCTACGACTGCTTCCAAACGACTTTTTCTTCCACGTTTTCCCAGCTCAGAGCCGGCGTTCTGCTGGCTCTCCGATCCAGCGTCGTCGTGGGCGGCTAGCGTCGTCATCTTCCGCGGCGGCAGAGGGCTGGCGTCGTCGTTCGGCGTCTACGCTGCGCCGGTGACTTTCGTCTCTCTGTCTCGCTGCTGGCGCGTCGTTACTTCGCTTTAGTTTTCCGCGTCTCTCTTCTGCCGTTGCTGCTGTGGGCTTACCGTTCCAGAGCTTCGTTGCTGCGTCGACGCTGGCGGCTTATCTTTTCGGCGCTTCTCGTCTTCGGCCGTCGCTGAATTGATGCTGTTGGCTACCGTTTCGGCTCTTGGTGTATTTCTCTCTCTCTTTGGCTTCCGCTGCGTTGTTGTTGTCGGGTTTTGTTTCTTGGTGTATTCCTCCCCGTTTTGGCGTCGGTGCCGTTAGGTTTCGGTTTTTGGTGTATTCACGCCGTTGCTGCGTCGATGCCGTTGGTTTTCGGTCCTCGGTGTATTCCTCTCTCGTTTTGGCTGCTGCTGCGTCTTTGTTGTTGGGTTTTTGCTCTCTCGGTGTATTCACGCCGTTGCTGCGTCGATGCCGTTGGTTTTCGGTCCTCGGTGTATTCCTCTCTCGTTTTGGCTGCTGCTGCGTCGTTGTTGTTGGGTTTTTGCTCTCTCGGTGTATTCACGCCGTTGCTGCGTCGATGCCGTTGGTTTTCGGTCCTCGGTGTATTCCTCTCTCGTTTTGGCTGCTGCTGCGTCGTTGTTGTTGGGTTTTGGTTCTGAAAAGCCTGTGGCGTCCACCGTGATCGCGACTTGACCCCCCTTTAAAGAAGATAATAAGCCACGTGGGGCTTAGAGACCCCTCGGGCCGTATAATATATAAAATTAATGTTATGTAGCCTTCGTGGCCTTCCCCCTCCTTAACCTAAAACTGAAAAGTCAATAAAGAAAAGTCAAAAATCTTAATTCTAATAACGTAATCTCGGGTCCCTCCAATGGTAAAATGACGGCGAACTGATGGGCGGAAAAAATGTGGGTGGAGCGTACGCTCCCTCACATCCACTCCATACTTCGGGGTGCCGAAGAGTGACGGTGACGGCCCGGCTGCGGGTAATCTTTATGCGGAAGCAAGTGCCGTCATGGACCTCCAGTCGCCGGACTCCCAGTCGGTAGGCGCGATCGCGTAAGAATACGGTGATGTTGGATATGAGGTCCCGGGGCAACTGTCGACCTGGCGCGTTGGTCCGCCATTGGGGGGAGCCTCTGCCCATTCCGGGTCGTCCTGCACCGCGGCTACCGTAGGGTGGAGTCGGAGGATCTGCAGCAGGGCGGCCATCTCGCCATACTCCAGCGGGAGGCTCTCTTCGGAGTCGAAGTCAACTACTCCCTCATCGGGACGTTGTGGGGGTAGTCCGGCGTGGGCGGCTACGAGGGGAGGCGGGACGTCATCTGACACCGATGGGTTGGCTGGTGCCCACTGCTGGTTCGCCTGGGGCGCGAAGCCCAGGCTCATGAGGGACCTGGAATCGGACCGAATTCGTCCTCGTCGTGTACTGCTAGAGGGGTGGCTGCCCGACCTTGACCGGCCAGGTTCCACTCGGCCCAAAGGGGCGAGTCCCATTCGTTCCCGCGAGCCAGTGGGTGTCTGTTCCCTTCGTCCTGCAGCGTGGACGCCAGGCTTTGAGCGTCGCGTATTATCGTCTCGTGCTCGTCGGTGTCCGTTGTCGCGTTGTCGTCGTCGATGGCAGCCCCATAACTCCCGAACCAACGGCGATTCAGGGCGGCGACGTCGTGACTGGGCGCCGAGCGGAAACCTGCGGTTGCGAAGCGGCCATCGGGCTCTACTTCCTTTTCGGCGTCAGTCCCCGGGTCCTGGGTTTGTTGGTCGATCCACCCTTGGATGGCTGCCGCGCGCTGGCACCATGGCATCCTATTTTGTTGTCGAAGTGTCGCCTCTCCGACCCGCCTCAGCTGGGCGGATGGCCCATTGGGGTCGACGATCCAGCCGCGAGCCCGGTGTGTCGTTGGTTCGTCGGCAGGTGCCGGGACTTCAGGCTGCTGGTCTCCGCTAGGGTGTCCCGTCGTATCACCATTTGCCCCTAGGGGCCGAGCTTGCCTTCCGTCTCTTAGACGCTTCATGTCTTCAGTCGATTCTAGGGAGAAAATGCCTGTCGGTTAGAACCTGCCTGTCTTAACTAGAAGTATTAATACCCTCCCCCTATCCTGCTTGAGTGGTGCGAGTAAGAAGTTGTTTACATTGGGTGTAGTACTTATCTAATCCCATAAGGGGATGTATACGTAGCTTACGGTTTCGTGGGTCGCGCCCCTTACGGGGCGAGGACTTGACGGTAGCGCGCTACCGCAAGTGGCCCTTGCGAAGTCGGCAGGTCATTCAGGTCTTTCCAACATCGTTGGGTTCTCCTCGGGGTGGTCCACTCCGTGGAACGCCTTTAAGTCGGCTAAACCTGTAGTCGAGGTTCACGGTAACTGGGTTGGTCGAGTCTGATCTTCGAAAAGGGTTGCGTTGTCGACCGGCCGCGGCATCGGCTAACGGGGCGAGTTGATATTTCGTCCTGTGTGTGTCCAGCGGTGTCGCAGTCGTCTTCGTCGAATCTTCGTTGCTTTGGGTGTTCTTCGAGGCGGACGGTTTGGCCCTGGGTGTGTCCAGCGGTGTCGCAGTCGTCTCCGTCGAATCTTCGTTGATGGTCCTGACGCGGTCGTATCGAATCGTGGGTTGGGTTCGAGTGGCGTTGCTGGGTCTGGCGTGTTCGAGATCCTTGGGCGTTGTCATGGTTACGTTGCTGGGTCTGGCGTGGTCGAGATTCTGGTGCGTTGTCATGGTTACGTTGCTGGGTCTGGCGTGGTCGAGATTCTGGTGCGTTGTCATGGTTACGTTGATGGGTCTGGCGTGGTTGGGATTCTGGTGCGTTGTCATTGGTACATTGCTGGGTCTGGCGTGGTCGGGATTCTGGTGCGTCGGCTTCGTCCGGGGGGTCGCTGTTGGATTGGTCGAGCGGGTAGGGGCAGCGGATGCAGTCGCGGGACTTTCGTCACTAAAAGTAACCATGCGGGGCCGAGTCGAGGATGATGTGGGGATCGGTTTGGTTTCCCGGATCGCCCGCTGGGTCAACTGCAAGTACGCTCGTCCGCATTGTATTATGGCCTGGACGCCGCAAAGGAAATCGAGCCCCAGTATGATTTCGTCCACTACCATGGGTAGGACTAATAGAATCACCCGCGTTTCCTGTTGATCCAGACGTACCTTGACCGAAACTGCTTTCGTCACCTCCTTTGCTGTACCGTCCGCCAGGCGGACGGTAGTCCTTATATTCCGTGCGTTCCCTCCGGTACTTACTTCATGAGCGATGCGTTGACTGACGAACGACCGCGTTGCTCCTGTGTCGAGGGTAGCTGTGTGCGGTACTCCTTCGATGGTTACTAGCGCGGCGATCCTGCCTCCTTCCAAACTTAAGGGATGAGTTACTCCTGGGGGCCCTGGAGGTATGTCTCCGATCGGTTCCCTGACGAGCGGAGACTCGGCCCGTTTCCCGACTCGGATAGCCTAGAGCAGTCGATCGTCCGGATGCCGCGGCGGCCACACTCCCAACAGAATAGCACTCGCCGATTCCGGCATGAACTGCTGAAATGACCTTCCTCCCCGCAATTCCGGCAGGCCCGGCGTGTGTTCACCGGCCGGTCTCCATCCTGGGTCACTACGCGGCTTGCCGTCTCGGCGCTCCGGGAGGGCCCGGTGTCGTCTGGAGGAGCATGCTGTGGGGTGGATAAACCGGGTCCTTGGTATGATGGCGTTCTGGCTTTCGTATTTGGGCGGTCGTTAGCTGGGTGGGTTTGTTCGCGGTCCCGCGTTGTCTCGTACGCTACTATCAATTGGGTCAGTTCTCGCAACGTCTCGAACTCATGTCTACGGGTGAACAGTTGGTATTCCGGCCGAAGGTTCTCGTAGATCCTGTCCAGCTCCCTGTCTGGAGTATACTGAGCTCGTTGCATCATGAGTCGGAGGTCGAACAAGTAGTCCTGAAAGGCTTCTCTTGGTCGTTGGTGACGGGAGCGGATCGTATCTTCCAAGCGCTGAAAGTATCGCGGGGGTAGGAAGAACTCCAAGAACTCCTTCCGGAACTCGGTCCATGGCTTGCCTTGCATCTGGAACGTCCTAAACCATCCTTCTGCCTTGCCAGTTAGTAGCCCGGAGATGGCTCGCGGCAGTTGCGCTGGGTTTCCGCCATATGAGTCGACCCTTTCTTCCAACCGTTCGATGAAAGCCAGCGCATCCGAGTGTCCGTCGAACTTCAGACCCCAATTGCGCAGTTTATCGGCCAGGGCGGCGAAGGAAATTTCTTCCCTTCCGGGTCGCGAAGTTCCGGCTTCCTCGGGGAGGCGGTGCTGTTGGTGATTGTCACCATGTCGCCGGTCAGTCGTGGTTTCAAGCCGGCCAGAGTCGCCGTGAGCTGCACGCGGGAACTCGGGAATTATGATAGATAGAGGCTGCTCCGCACAGATCCCTTCCTTCCGCTCTCGCTGACTCGGTCCCGGCGACGGGGACGTGTTCCTCGGGCTTCTCGGGCTGGGCGCGCTGCCGAAGACCATTCCGAGCTCTTTGATCCGTTTTTCGATGGCAGTCGGATGCTCACCGCGCGAAATAAAGGCCGAGATCCGGCTGCGCAGTTCGTCCACTGTCCCGGTTTCACCGAGGCCGAATTCGGCGGCGATGGCCTGCAATTCGTCCTTGCGCCGATACGAAATCCACTGTACCCCCATGTCGAAGCACGGTGGTCGAACTGGCACTTCGAGGTCTTTCGCGTTTCCGACGGTAGTATCACGTATTGACCCTCCGGTAGAATCTTTTCTTAGGTAACGCACTGAATACCGGAGTCCTTGGGGCTAGTCACGGAAGCGCGGCGTATGCACGGTTAACACGGTTGTCCAGTGGAGGCGTCCTTGGCGTCCTTGCTGCTTGGGGTCCTGGTCGATAGTCCTTGCTATCGTTGTCCTTGGAATTGTCCTGACTGTTGATCCTGGCTAGGCCGGTCGATAGTCCTTGCTGTCGTCGTCCTGGGGATTGTCCTTGTGGTCCTGGTCGTGCTGGGTTCGTTGATTTAAGCGTTGGATGTCGTCCCGTGTTGATGGCTGAACGCTGACTGATCACTTCGAAGGCCGTGCGTTTTTTTCGGCTATAGTTTTGTAGGCTGGGCTTTGAATGATCACGCTGAAGACCGTGCATTGTATGACTGCTCTGAAGACCGGGCGTTGACTGCTCGCGCTGAGGGTCGGGCATCGACTCTTCTCGCTGAGGGCCGGGCGTTGACTACCGGCTATTGTTTTGTAGGCCGGGCATCGAATGATCGCGCTGAAGACCGGGCATCGAATGACTGCTCTGAAGACCGGGCGTTGACTATTCTCGCTGAGGGCCGGGCGTTGACTATCCTCGCTGAGGGCCGGGCGTTGACTATTTGCTATCGTTTTGAGGGCCGCACATGGACTGATCACGTTGAAGACCGGGCATTGAATGACTGCTCGCGCTGAGGGCCGTGCATTGACTATCCTCTTCTGGGTCTGAGTACGAAATATATAGCCGGGCTGGTTGGTCTTCGGGAGGATTCCGGCCTCTACCGCTCACGACTCGCTGTTCGCCGCGTACGTGTCGCTCTCTCTCTAACGATTTCTGCCCAGCTTCGGCTCGGTTCTCTTTCTCTGCCGCCTCGCCGCGGCGCTCTCCTCCTCATGTGGGCGCAGCGGCCACGTGCTGACGCTATTGCTAGCGAGGTTAGGGAAGCCAGCCTCGGCAGTACGTGAATAATGGGCGACCTCACGTGCGGTTTTTTTTTTAGAGATATACAGCTATTCTTCTCCTAATGATTCCGACTGGCCGTGCTTGCGCATGGTACAGTCCCGATTCCCCCTGCTACTCTTTCTTCTGATCGACTGTTCCACTTAGCGCCCCAAAATATAACGGAATCCCGGAGTCCCTGCTCGGGCGCCATCTGTAAGGAAGCGATCCTGGGCTGGGGTACATATCTCAGTCTACTCCAGGGTCGAAATTACAGTAATATTTATAATTTGCCGGGACTCCGTATTTCGGACCGACGATGGGGGACGGGGCCGCAGTCCCGCGGACGGGAGCGATCGTAGCGTGGGACGGGGCAGTTGGTTTCCCCGAGAACACTCCGGTTATCGCCGAATAGCGCCTTCAGGGCCCCACCGAACTCAGAATCAATACGGAGGTCTTTACTATGCGATAATACCGACAGGTGTCGCCGAGAGTACCTAGGCTATCGCCGGACAGTACTTACGGGACCCCGCCGGCCTGAGAGTTACTACGAAGTGGAAAGGGAGACTATGCTATGCGGGAATACCGACAAGTATCGCCGAGAGTACCTAGGCTATCGCCGGACGGTACTTACGGGACCCTGTCGGCCTAAGAATTACTACGAAGCGGAAAGGGGACTTTGCTATGCGGAAATACCGGCAAGTATCGCCGAGAGTACCTAGGCTATCGCCGGACGGTACTCACGGGACCCTGCCGGCCTAAGAATTACTACGACGCGGAAAGGGGAACTTTGCTATGCGGGAATACCGACAAGTATCGCCGAGAGTACCTAGGCTATCGCCGGACGGTACTTACGGGACCCTGTCGGCCTAAGAATTACTACGACGCGGAAAGGGGAACTTTGCTATGCGGAAATACCGACAAGTATCTCCGAGAGTACCTAGGCTATCGCCGGACGGTACTTACGGGACCCTGTCGGCCTAAGAATTACTACGAGGGTCAGGGATATCGACGAGCATCACCGAGAGTGCCTAGGCCATCGCCGGATAGCACTTACGGGACACTGTCGAACTAAGAATTACTACGGGGGTCAGGGATATCGACAGGCATCGCCGAGAGTGCCTAGGCAATCGCCGGATAGCACTTACGGGACACCGCCGAACTAAGAATTACTACGAGTACGAGAATACCGACGCGTATCGCCGAGAGCGCTTAGGCAATCGCCGGATAGCACTCACGGGACACTATCGGGCTAAACATTACTGCGAAAGTCTTTATCATACAGGGCAGGTATCGCCGAGAGGGTTTAGGCAATCGCCGGACAGCCCCTTCGGGACCCAGGGAACTACGGGAATCAGGCGAGACACCAACAGGAGTCACCGGGGGGCGCTTAGACGATCGTCGGATAGCGGCCTCAGGACCCTGCCGGGTCACAAACTCCTGGAGGGAATCATGCGGAGGGAACAATCGCCTAGGCAATCGCCGGACAGCGGCCTCAGGATCCTGTCGGGCTACGAACTACTGGATGGAATCACAAAGACTCACTTTATTCTTGCTTGGTTCCCTACCTATCGCACCGCTCAGCAGCCCGTATACACGTCTAGAGACTAGCTTACCCCTGAACTCCCACGCTTGTACTCGTCGAAAGCCTCCTCTTCCCCGTGGGTGCAGCGTAGATGCAGGATCTCCTCTCCGTAAGTGTAGTATCGATGCAGGGTCTTCTCACCGTAAGCGCAGCGTCGATGCCGGATCCGGGCCGCCACGTGTTTTTACTTTTTCCAAGCCACTCGAATTTTTCCGCGAACACGTCCGACTCCTACGACTGCTTCCAAACGACTTTTTCTTCCACGTTTTCCCAGCTCAGAGCCGGCGTTCTGCTGGCTCTCCGATCCAGCGTCGTCGTGGGCGGCTAGCGTCGTCATCTTCCGCGGCGGCAGAGGGCTGGCGTCGTCGTTCGGCGTCTACGCTGCGCCGGTGACTTTCGTCTCTCTGTCTCGCTGCTGGCGCGTCGTTACTTCGCTTTAGTTTTCCGCGTCTCTCTTCTGCCGTTGCTGCTGTGGGCTTACCGTTCCAGCGCTTCGTTGCTGCGTCGACGCTGGCGGCTTATCTTTTCTGCGCTTCTCGTCTTCGGCCGTCGCTGAATTGATGCTGTTGGCTACCGTTTCGGCTCTTGGTGTATTTCTCCCTCTCTTTGGCTTCCGCTGCGTTGTTGTTGTCGGGTTTTGTTTCTTGGTGTATTCCTCCCCGTTTTGGCGTCGGTGCCATTAGGTTTCGGTTCTCGGTGTATTCACGCCGTTGCTGCGTCGATGCCGTTGGTTTTCGGTCCTCGGTGTATTCCTCTCTCGTTTTAGCTGCTGCTGCGTCGTTGTTGTTGGGTTTTTGCTCTCTCGGTGTATTCACGCCGTTGCTGCGTCGATGCCGTTGGTTTTCGGTCCTCGGTGTATTCCTCTCTCGTTTTGGCTGCTGCTGCGTCGTTGTTGTTGGGTTTTGGTTCTGAAAAGCCAGTGGCGTGCGCCGTGATCGCGACTTGACCCCCCTTTAAAGAAGATAATAAGCTACGTGGGGCTTAGAGACCCCTCGGGCCGTATAATATATAAAATTAATGTCATGTAGCCTTCGTGGCCTTCCCCCTCCTTAACCTAAAACTGAAAAGTCAATAAAGAAAAGTCAAAAATCTTAATTCTAATAACGTAATCTCGGGTCCCTCCAATGGGAAAATGAAGGCGAACTGATGGGCGGAAAAAATGTGGGTGGAGCGTACGCTCCCTCACATCCACTCCATACTTCGGGGGTGCCGAAGAGTGACGGTGACGGCCCGGCTGCGGGCCCGTCATGGACCTCCAGTCGCCGGACTCCCAGTCGGTAGGCGCGATCGCGTAAGAATACGGTGATGTTGGATATGAGGTCCCGGGGCAACTGTCGACCTGGCGCGTTGGTCCGCCATTGGGGGGGAGCCTCTGCCCATTCCGGGTCGTCTTGCACCGCGGCTACCGTAGGGTGGAGTCGGAGGATCTGCAGCAGGTCGGCCATCTCGCCATACTCCAGCGGGAGGCTCTCTTCGGAGTCGAAGTCAACTACTCCCTCATCGGGACGTTGTGGGGGTAGTCCGGCGTGGGCGGCTACGAGGGGAGGCGGGACGTCATCTGACACCGATGGGTTGGCTGGTGCCCACTGCTGGTTCGCCTGGGGCGCGAAGCCCAGGCTCATGAGGGACCTGGAATCGGACCCTCCGTCGTCGCGTTGGGGTCCTACTCCTTCCCCTGCATCGCTTGCGTGGGACACGTCGGAGTAAAGTGGTCCAGCACCGTCTCCGAATTCGTCCGCGTCGTGTACTGCTGGAGGGGTGGCTGCCCGACCTTGACCGGCCAGGTTCCACTCGGCCCAAAGGGGCGAGTCCCATTCGTTCCCGCGAGCCAGTGGGTGTCTGTTCCCTTCGTCCTGCAGCGTGGACGCCAGGCTTTGAGCGTCGCGTATTATCGTCTCGTGCTCGTCGGTGTCCGTTGTCGCGTTGTCGTCGTCGATGGCAGCCCCATAACTCCCGAACCAACGGCGATTCAGGGCGGCGACGTTGTGACTGGGCGCCGAGCGGACACCTGCGGTTGCGAAGCGGCCATCGGGCTCTACTTCCTCTTCGGCGTCAGTCCCCGGGTCCTGGGTTTGTTGGTCGATCCACCCTTGGATGGCTGCCGCGCGCTGGCACCATGGCATCCTATTTTGTTGTCGAAGTGTCGCCTCTCCGACCCGCCTCAGCTGGGCGGATGGCCCATTGGGGTCGACGATCCAGCCGCGAGTCCGGTGTGTCGTTGGTTCGTCGGCAGGTGCCGGGACTTCAGGCTGCTGGTCTCCGCTAGGGTGTCCCGTCGTATCACCATTTGCCCCTAGGGGCCGAGCTTGCCTTCCGTCTCTTAAACGCTTCATGTCTTCAGTCGATTCTAGGGAGAAAATGCCTGTCGGTTAGAACCTGCCTGTCTTAACTAGAAGTATTAATACCCTCCAATCCCTATCCTGCTTGAGTGGTGCGAGTAAGAAGTTGTTTACATTGGGTGTAGTACTTATCTAATCCCATAAGGGGATGTATACGTAGCTTACGGTTTCGTGGGTCGCGCCCCTTACGGGGCGAGGACTTGACGGTAGCGCGCTACCGCAAGTGGCCCTTGCGAAGTCGGCAGGTCATTCAGGTCTCTCCAATATCGTTGGGTTCTCCTCGGGGTGGTCCACTCCGTGGAACGCCTTTAAGTCGGCTAAACCTGTAGTCGAGGTTCACGGTAACTGGGTTGGTCGAGTCTGATCTTCGAAAAGGGTTGCGTTGTCGACCGGCCGCGGCATCGGCTAACGGGTCGTGGTGTGGAGCGATGCTGGTTTCCCGTGGGGTCGTTCGCTCTGATTGAGCCGCACTGCTGTCCATTTCTGATTTGGCTCGCGTCGATCGTATTATATTTTTAGCGCCGCCGGGTCCGTCTCGGTCGGGGCTTAGATGCGTTGTCCTTGTATTGCTGCTGGGTCTAGCGTGGTCGAGGCTTCGATGCGTTGTCCTTGTATTGCTGCTGAGTCTGGCGTGGTCGAAACTTAGATAAGTTGTCCTGATGTTACTGCTGGTTCTGGCGTGGTCGTGGCTTAGCTCCGTTATCTTGGTAGGGGTACTCTGGGTGGTTTTCGAGGCAGACGGACTGGCCCTGGGTGTGTCCAGCGGTGTCGCAGTCGTCTCCGTCGAATCCTCGTTGCGAGCCCCAGTATGATGTCGTCCACTACCATGGGTAGGACTAATAGAATCACCCGCGTTTCCTGTTGATCCAGACGTACCTTGACCGAAACTGCTTTCGTCACCTCTTTTGCTGTACCGTCCGCCAGGCGGACGGTAGTCCTTATATTCCGTGCGTTCCCTCCGGTACTTACTTCATGAGCGATGCGTTGACTGACGAACGACCGCGTTGCTCCCGTGTCGAGGGTAGCTGTGAGCGGTACTCCTTCGATGGTTACTAGCGCGGCGATCCTGCCTCCTTCCAAACTTAAGGGATGAGTTACTCCTGGGGGCCCTGGATGGAATCACAAAGACTCACATTATTCTTGCTTGGTTCCCTAACTATCGCACCGCTCAGCAGCCCGTATACACGTCTAGAGACTAGCTTACCCCTGAACTCCCACGCTTGTACTCGTCGAAAGCCTCCTCTTCCCCGTGGGTGCAGCGTAGATGCAGGATCTCCTCTCCGTAAGTGTAGTATCGATGCAGGGTCTTCTCACTGTAAGCGCAGCGTCGATGCCGGATCTTCCCCGTGTCACTGATAGCGTTGGCGTGGATCCGGGCCGCCACGTGTTTTTACTTTTTCCAAGCCACTCGAATTTTTCCGCGAACACGTCCGACTCCTACGACTGCTTCCAAACGACTTTTTCTTCCACGTTTTCCCAGCTCAGAGCCGGCGTTCTGCTGGCTCTCCGATCCAGCGTCGTCGTGGGCGGCTAGCGTCGTCATCTTCCGCGGCGGCAGAGGGCTGGCGTCGTCGTTCGGCGTCTACGCTGCGCCGGTGACTTTCGTCTCTCTGTCTCGCTGCTGGCGCGTCGTTACTTCGCTTTAGTTTTCCGCGTCTCTCTTCTGCCGTTGCTGCTGTGGGCTTACCGTTCCAGCGCTTCGTTGCTGCGTCGACGCTGGCGGCTTATCTTTTCTGCGCTTCTCGTCTTCGGCCGTCGCTGAATTGATGCTGTTGGCTACCGTTTCGGCTCTTGGTGTATTTCTCCCTCTCTTTGGCTTCCGCTGCGTTGTTGTTGTCGGGTTTTGTTTCTTGGTGTATTCCTCCCCGTTTTGGCGTCGGTGCCATTAGGTTTCGGTTCTCGGTGTATTCACGCCGTTGCTGCGTCGATGCCGTTGGTTTTCGGTCCTCGGTGTATTCCTCTCTCGTTTTGGCTGCTGCTGCGTCGTTGTTGTTGGGTTTTGGTTCTGAAAAGCCAGTGGCGTGCGTCGTGATCGCGACTTGACCCCCCTTTAAAGAAGATAATAAGCTACGTGGGGCTTAGAGACCCCTCCGGCCCTATAATATATAAAATTAATGTCATGTAGCCTTCGTGGCCTTCCCCCTCCTTAACCTAAAACTGAAAAGTCAATAAAGAAAAGTCAAAAATCTTAATTCTAATAACGTAATCTCGGGTCCCTCCAATGGGAAAATTACGGCGAACTGATGGGCGGAAAAAATGTGGGTGGAGCGTACGCTCCCTCACATCTACTCCATACTTCGGGGGTGCCGAAGAGTGACGGTGACGGCCCGGCTGCGGGCCCGTCATGGACCTCCAGTCGCCGGACTCCCAGTCGGTAGGCGCGATCGCGTAAGAATACGGTGATGTTGGATATGAGGTCCCGGGGGGGGAGCCTCTGCCCATTCCGGGTCGTCCTGCACCGCGGCTACCGTAGGGTGGAGTCGGAGGATCTGCAGCAGGTCGGCCATCTCGCCATACTCCAGCGGGAGGCCCTCATCGGGAGGGTCCCTCATCGGGACGTTGTGGGGGTAGTCCGGCGTGGGCGGCTACGAGGGGAGGCGGGACGTCATCTGACACCGATGGGTTGGCTGGTGCCCACTGCTGGTTCGCCTGGGGCGCGAAGCCCAGGCTCATGAGGGACCTGGAATCGGACCCTCCGTCGTCGCGTTGGGGTCCTACTCCTTCTCCTGCATCGCTTGCGTGGGACACGTCGGAGTAGTGTGGTCCAGCACCGTCCCCGAATTCGTCCTCGTCGTGTACTGCTAGAGGGGTGGCTGCCCGACCTTGACCGGCCAGGTTCCACTCGGCCCAAAGGGGCGAGTCCCATTCGTTCCCGCGAGCCAGTGGGTGTCTGTTCCCTTCGTCCTGCAGCGTGGACGCCAGGCTTTGAGCGTCGCGTATTATCGTCTCGTGCTCGTCGGTGTCCGTTGTCGCGTTGTCGTCGTCGATGGCAGCCCCATAACTCCCGAACCAACGGCGATTCAGGGCGGCGACGTTGTGACTGGGCGCCGAGCGGACACCTGCGGTTGCGAAACGGCCATCGGGCTCTACTTCCTCTTCGGCGTCAGTCCCCGGGTCCTGGGTTTGTTGGTCGATCCACCCTTGGATGGCTGCCGCGCGCTGGCACCATGGCATCCTATTTTGTTGTCGAAGTGTCGCCTCTCCGACCCGCCTCAGCTGGGCGGATGGCCCATTGGGGTCGACGATCCAGCCGCGAGTCCGGTGTGTCGTTGGTTCGTCGGCAGGTGCCGGGACTTCAGGCTGCTGGTCTCCGATAGGGTGTCCCGTCGTATCACCATTTGCCCCTAGGGGCCGAGCTTGCCTTCCGTCTCTTAGACGCTTCATGTCTTCAGTCGATTCTAGGGAGAAAATGCCTGTCGGTTAGAACCTGCCTGTTTTAACTAGAAGTATTAATACCCTCCCCCTATCCTGCTTGAGTGGTGCGAGTAAGAAGTTGTTTACATTGGGTGTAGTACTTATCTAATCCCATAAGGGGATGTATACGTAGCTTACGGTTTCGTGGGTCGCGCCCCTTACGGGGCGAGGACTTGACGGTAGCGCGCTACCGCAAGTGGCCCTTGCGAAGTCGGCAGGTCATTCAGGTCTCTCCAACATCGTTGGGTTCTCCTCGGGGTGGTCCACTCCGTGGAACGCCTTTAAGTCGGCTAAACCTGTAGTCGAGGTTCACGGTAACTGGGTTGGTCGAGTCTGATCTTCGAAAAGGGTTGCGTTGTCGACCGGCCGCGGCATCGGCTAACGGGTCGTGGTGTAGAGCGATGCTGGTTTCCCGTGGGGTCGTTCGCTCTGATTGAGCCGCACTGCTGTCCATTTCTGATTTGGCTCGCGTCGATCGTGTTATATTTTTAGCGCCGCCGGGTCCGTCTCGGTCGGGGCTTAGATGCGTTGTCCTTGTATTGCTGCTGGGTCTGGCGTGGTCGAAACTTAGATAAGTTGTCCTGATGTTACTGCTGGTTCTGGCGTGGTCGTGGCTTAGCTCCGTTATCTTGGTAGGGGTACTCTGGGTGGTTTTCGAGGCAGACGGACTGGCCCTGGGTGTGTCCAGTTGTGTCGCAGTCGTCTCCGTCGAATCCTCGTTGCTCTGGGTGTTCTTCGAGGCGGACGGACTGGCCCTGGGTGTGTCCAGCGGTGTCGCAGTCGTCTCCGTCGAATCTTCGTTGCTTTGGGTGTTCTTCGAGGCGGACGGACTGGCCCTGGTTGTGTCCAGCGGTGTCGCAGTCGTCTCCGTCGAATCTTCGTTGCTTTGGGTGTTCTTCGAGGCGGACGGACTGGCCATGGGTGTGTCCAGCGGTGTCGCAGTCGTCTCCGTCGAATCTTCGTTGCTTTGGGTGTTCTTCGAGGCGAACGGACTGGCCCTGGTTGTGTTCAGCGGTGTCGCAGTCGTCTCCGTCGAATCTTCGTTGCTTTGGGTGTTCTTCGAGGCGGACGGACTGGCCCTGGGTGTGTCCAGCAGTGTCGCAGTCGTCTCCGTCGAATCTTCGTTGATGGTCCTGGCGCGGTCGTATCGAATCGTGGGTTGGGTTCGGGTGGCGTTGCTGGGTCTGGCGTGTTCGAGATCCTGGGGCGTTGTCATGGTTACGTTGCTGGGTCTGGCGTGGTCGAGATTCTGGTGCGTTGTCATGGTTACGTTGCTGGGTCTGGCGTGGTCGAGATTTTGGTGCGTTGTCATGGTTACGTTGATGGGTCTGGCGTGGTTGGGATTCTGGTGCGTTGTCATTGGTACATTGCTGGGTCTGGCGTGGTCGGGATTCTGGTGCGTCGGCTTCGTCCGGGGGGTCGCTGTTGGATTGGTCGAGCGGGTAGGGGCAGCGGATGCAGTCGCGGGACTTCCGTCACTAAAAGTAACCATGCGGGGCCGAGTCGAGGATGATGTGGGGATCGGGTTGGTTTCCCGGATCGCCTGCTGGGTCAACTGCAAGTACGCTCATCCGCATTGTATTATGGCCTGGACGCCGCAAAGGAAATCGAGCCCCAGTATGATGTCGTCCACTACCATGGGTAGGACTAATAGAATCACCCGCGTTTCCTGTTGATCCAGACGTACCTTGACCGAAACTGCTTTCGTCACCTCTTTTGCTGTACCGTCCGCCAGGCGGACGGTAGTCCTTATATTCCGTGCGTTCCCTCCGGTACTTAC
This sequence comes from Drosophila miranda, assembly GCF_003369915.1. Lineage (NCBI taxonomy): Eukaryota > Metazoa > Arthropoda > Insecta > Diptera > Drosophilidae > Drosophila > Drosophila miranda. The sequence continues at coordinate 29,544,655 of NW_022881603.1, forward strand.
TTCATGAGCGATGCGTTGACTGACGAACGACCGCGTTGCTCCCGTGTCGAGGGTAGCTGTGAGCGGTACTCCTTCGATGGTTACTAGCGCGGCGATCCTCCCTCCTTCCAAACTTAAGGGATGAGTTACTCCTGGGGGCCCTGGAGGTATGTCTCCGATCGGTTCCCTGACGAGCGGAGACTCGGCCCGTTTCCCGACTCGGATAGCCTACAGCAGTCGATCGTCCGGATGCCGCGGCGGCCACACTCCCAACAGAATAGCACTCGCCGATTCCGGCATGAACTGCTGAAATGACCTTCCACCCCGCAATTCCGGCAGGCCCGGCGTGTGTTCACCGGCCGGTCTCCATCCTGGCTCACTACGCGGCTTGCCGTCTCGGCGCTCCGGGAGGGCCCGGTGTCGTCTGGAGGAGCATGCTGTGGGGTGGATAAACCGGGTCCTTGGTATGATGGCGTTCTGGCTTTCGTATTTGGGCGGTCGTTAGCTGGGTGGGTTTGTTCGCGGTCCCGCGTTGTCTCGTACGCTACGGTCAGTTCTCGCAACGTCTCGAACTCATGTCTACGGGTGAACAGTTGGTATTCCGGCCGAAGGTTCTCGTAGATCCTGTCCAGCTCCCTGTCTGGAGTATACTGAGCTCGTTGCATCATGAGTCGGAGGTCGAACAAGTAGTCCTGAAAGGCTTCTCTTGGTCGTTGGTGACGGGAGCGGATCGTATCTTCCAAGCGCTGAAAGTATCGCGGGGGTAGGAAGAACTCCAAGAACTCCTTCCGGAACTCGGTCCATGGCTTGCCTTGCATCTGGAACGTCCTAAACCATCCTTCTGCCTTGCCAGTTAGTAGCCCGGAGATGGCTCGCGGCAGTTGCGCTGGGTTTCCGCCATATGAGTCGACCCTTTCTTCCAACCGTTCGATGAAAGCCAGCGCATCCGAGTGTCCGTCGAACTTCAGACCCCAATTGCGCAGTTTATCGGCCAGGGCGGCGAAGGAAATTTCTTCCCTTCCGGGTCGCGAAGTTCCGGCTTCCTCGGGGAGGCGGTGCTGTTGGTGATTGTCACCATGTCGCCGGTCAGTCGTGGTTTCAAGCCGGTCAGAGTCGCCGTGAGCTGCACGCGGGAACTCGGGAATTATGATAGATAGAGGCTGCTCCGCACAGATCCCTTCCTTCCGCTCTCGCTGACTCGGTCCCGGCGACGGGGACGTGTTCCTCGGGCTTCTCGGGCTGGGCGCGCTGCCGAAGACCATTCCGAGCTCTTTGATCCGTTTTTCGATGGCAGTCGGATGCTCACCGCGCGAAATAAAGGCCGAGATCCGGCTGCGCAGTTCGTCCACTGTCCCGGTTTCACCGAGGCCGAATTCGGCGGCGATGGCCTGCAATTCGTCCTTGCGCCGATACGAAATCCACTGTACCCCCATGTCGAAGCACGGTGGTCGAACTGGCACTTCGAGGTCTTTCGCGTTTCCGACGGTAGTATCACGTATTGACCCTCCGGTAGAATCTTTTCTTAGGTAACGCACTGAATACCGGAGTCCTTGGGGCTAGTCACGGAAGCGCGGCGTATGCACGGTTAACACGGTTGTCCAGTGGAGGCGTCCTTGGCGTCCTTGCTGCTTGGGGTCCTGGTCGATAGTCCTTGCTATCGTTGTCCTTGGAATTGTCCTGACTGTTGATCCTGGCTAGGCCGGTCGATAGTCCTTGCTGTCGTCGTCCTGGGGATTGTCCTTGTGGTCCTGGTCGTGCTGGGTTCGTTGATTTAAGCGTTGGATGTCGTCCCGTGTTGATGGCTGAACGCTGACTGATCACTTCGAAGGCCGTGCGTTTTTTTCGGCTATAGTTTTGTAGGCTGGGCTTTGAATGATCACGCTGAAGACCGTGCATTGTATGACTGCTCTGAAGACCGGGCGTTGACTGCTCGCGCTGAGGGTCGGGCATCGACTCTTCTCGCTGAGGGCCGGGCGTTGACTACCGGCTATTGTTTTGTAGGCCGGGCATTGAATGATCGCGCTGAAGACCGGGCATTGAATGACTGCTCTGAAGACCGGGCGTTGACTTTTCTCGCTGAGGGCCGGGCGTTGACTATCCTCGCTGAGGGCCGGGCGTTGACTATTTGCTATCGTTTTGAGGGCCGCACATGGACTGATCACGTTGAAGACCGGGCATTGAATGACTGCTCGCGCTGAGGGCCGGGCATTGACTATCCTCTTCTGGGTCTGAGTACGAAATATATAGCCGGGCTGCTTGGTCTTCGGGAGGATTCCGGCCTCTACCGCTCACGACTCGCTGCTTGCCGCGTACGTGTCGCTCTCTCTCTAGCGATTTCTGCCCAGCTTCGGCTCGGTTCTCTTTCTCTGCCGCCTCGCCGCGGCGCTCTCCTCCTCATGTGGGCGCAGCGGCCACGTGCTGACGCTATTGCTAGCGAGGTTAGGGAAGCCAGCCTCGGCAGTACGTGAATAATGGGCGACCTCACGTGCGGTTTTTTTTTTAGAGATATACAGCTATTCTTCTCCTAATGATTCCGACTGGCCGTGCTTGCGCATGATACAGTCCCGATTCCCCCTGCTACTCTTTCTTCTGATCGACTGTTCCACTTAGCGCCCCAAAATATAACGGAATCCCGGAGTCCCTGCTCGGGCGCCATCTCTAAGGAAGCGATCCTGGGCTGGGGTACATATCTCAGTCTACTCCAGGGTCGAAATTACAGTAATATTTATAATTTGCCGGGACTCCGTATTTCGGACCGACGATGGGGGACGGGGCCGCAGTCCCGCGGACGGGAGCGATCGTAGCGTGGGACGGGGCACTTGGTTTCACCGAGAACACTCCGGTTATCGCCGAATAGCGCCTTCAGGGCCCCACCGAACTCAGAATCAATACGGAGGTCTTTACTATGCGATAATACCGACAGGTGTCGCCGAGAGTACCTAGGCTATCGCCAGACAGTACTTACGGGACCCCGCCGGCCTGAGAGTTACTACGAAGCGGAAAGGGAGACTATGCTATGCGGGAATACCGACAAGTATCGCCTAGAGTACCTAGGCTATCGCCGGACGGTACTTACGGGACCCTGTCGGCCTAAGAATTACTACGACGCGGAAAGGGGACTTTGCTATGCGGAAATACCGGCAAGTATCGCCGAGAGTACCTAGGCTATCGCCGGACGGTACTCACGGGACCCTGCCGGCCTAAGAATTACTACGACGCGGAAAGGGGAACTTTGCTATGCGGGAATACCGACAAGTATCGCCGAGAGTACCTAGGCTATCGCCGGACGGTACTCACGGGATCCTGCCGGCCTAAGAATTACTACGACGCGGAAAGGGGAACTTTGCTATGCGGAAATACCGGCAAGTATCGCCGAGAGTACCTAGGCTATCGCCGGACGGTACTTACGGGACCCTGTCGGCCTAAGAATTACTACGAGGGTCAGGGATATCGACGAGCATCACCGAGAGTGCCTAGGCAATCGCCGGATAGCACTTACGGGACACTGTCGAACTAAGAATTACTACGGGGGTCAGGGATATCGACAGGCATCGCCGAGAGTGCCTAGGCAATCGCCGGATAGCACTTACGGGACACTGTCCAACTAAGAATTACTACGAGTACGAGAATACGGATAGCACTTACGGGACACCGCCGAACTAAGAATTACTACGAGTACGAGAATACCGACGCGTATCGCCGAGAGCGCTTAGGCAATCGCCGGATAGCACTCACGGGACACTATCGGGCTAAACATTACTGCGAAAGTCTTTATCATACAGGGCAGGTATCGCCGAGAGGGTTTAGGAAATCGCCGGACAGCCCCTTCGGGACCCAGGGAACTACGGGGATCAGGCGAGACACCAACAGGAGTCACCGGGGGGCACTTAGACGATCGTCGGATAGCGGCCTCGGGACCCTGCCGGGTCACAAACTACTGGAGGGAATCATGCGGAGGGAACAATCGCCTAGGCAATCGCCGGACAGCGGCCTCAGGATCCTGTCGGGCTACGAACTACTGGATGGAATCACAAAGACTCACTTTATTCTTGCTTGGTTCCCTACCTATCGCACCGCTCAGCAGCCCGTATACACGTCTAGAGACTAGCTTACCCCTGAACTCCCACGCTTGTACTCGTCGAAAGCCTCCTCTTCCCCGTGGGTGCAGCGTAGATGCAGGATCTCCTCTCCGTAAGTGTAGTATCGATGCAGGGTCTTCTCCCCGTAAGCGCAGCGTCGATGCCGGATCTTCCCCGTGTCACTGATAGCGTTGGCGTGGATCCGGGCCGCTACTTTTTCCAAGCCACTCGAATTTTTCCGCGAACACGTCCGACTCCTACGACTGCTTCCAAACGACTTTTTCTTCCACGTTTTCCCAGCTCAGAGCCGGCGTTCTGCTGGCTCTCCGATCCAGCGTCGTCGTGGGCGGCTAGCGTCGTCATCTTCCGCGGCGGCAGAGGGCTGGCGCCGTCGTTCGGCGTCTACGCTGCGCCGGTGACTTTCGTCTCTCTGTCTCGCTGCTGGCGCGTCGTTACTTCGCTTTAGTTTTCCGCGTCTCTCTTCTGCCGTTGCTGCTGTGGGCTTACCGTTCCAGCGCTTCGTTGCTGCGTCGACGCTGGCGGCTTATCTTTTCTGCGCTTCTCGTCTTCGGCCGTCGCTGAATTGATGCTGTTGGCTACCGTTTCGGCTCTTGGTGTATTTCTCTCTCTCTTTGGCTTCCGCTGCGTTGTTGTTGTCGGGTTTTGTTTCTTGGTGTATACCTCCCCGTTTTGGCGTCGGTGCCGTTAGGTTTCGGTTCTCGGGGTATTCACGCCGTTGCTGCGTCGATGTCGTTGGTTTTCGGTTCTCGGTGTGTTCACGCCGTTGCTGCGTCGATGCCGTTGGTTTTCGGTCCTCGGTGTGTTCCTCTCTCGTTTTGGCTGCTGCTGCGTCGTTGTTGTTGGGTTTTTGCTCTCTCGGTGTATTCACGCCGTTGCTGCGTCGATGCCGTTGGTTTTCGGTCCTCGGTGTATTCCTCTCTCGTTTTGGCTGCTGCTGCGTCGTTGTTGTTGGGTTTTGGTTCTGAAAAGCCAGTGGCGCCCGCCGTGATCGCGACTTGCCCCCCTTTAAAGAAGATAATAAGCTACGTGGGGCTTAGAGACCACTCGGGCCGTATAATATATAAAATTAATGTCATGTAGCCTTCGTGGCCTTCCCCTCCTTAACCTAAAACTGAAAAGTCAATAAAGAAAAGTCAAAAATCGTAATTCTAATAACGTAATCTCGGGTCCCTCCAATGGTAAAATGACGGCGAACTGATGTGCGGAAAAAATGTGGGTGGAGCGTACGCTCCCTCACACAATAGACAATAACATGAAAATCGAGTGGGCTCCCCTACACGTCCCGCTGGCACGACGCCTGCAGACCCTGGTCACGGCGGTTCTCACCGTTACGTTCTTCACGCTGCCCCTTTTAGCCTGCCTCGTTGTTGCAGTCCTGCTGGTAACCATAGGAGTGCTTACATTGGTCAGCTTGCTCATCTGCATAGTGTTTATCTTTCTCAGTTCTATGGGGGCATCATACTCCGCACGTTGCTGCTCATTTATTTTTTTGTTTATATTTTTGTGGATCACAAGAGAAACTACTCCATCTTGGAAGGCAATGGGTAAGTCTGTAAAATAATTATTGTAGAGATAATCGTATCATATTCAAAATCTCCCTTAGCTGGATGATAAACCGTTCGAATCGTCTATATCGGAACTATCGCGACTATTTTCCCGTGGAGCTAGTAAGGACAGTGGACCTGCCACCAAACAGAAACTACATCTTGGCCAGCTTTACTCATGGCATACTCGGGTAAGCAGGCCGACAGATAGCCAATCTTATCGGGCTACTCAAGTGAAGACACATAGAACTGAATATATACATATATGTATTAAAATGATCCCTGAAATAGAACTGGAGTTTGCGTCAACATGGGCCTGGACATCGGCAAATAGCTGGAGTTGTTTCCCCAAATCCGTCCCAAGGTTGGCACCTTGAATCAACACTTCCGAACACCGCTTCTCCGTGAAATTGTGCGCTGGTGGGGAATGGTGTCGGTGTCCAAGGAGTCCCTGGTCCGATTGCTAACCAAATCGAATGATCCAAAGCATGCGGGTAATAGCGATGGCTTCACGTCCTATGCGGTGGCCATACTGGTAGGGGGCGCCCAGGAAGCCATGGACTCGCATCCCGGGAAGTATATTCTGACCCTGAAGAACCGCAAGGGATTCGTCAAAATGGCCATTCGAACGGGGTGAGCTAATGCTGGAAATATGTTATGCAAATACGGAAGTAACCTTCTTTTCCATCCAGATCACCAATTGTTCCCACGTTTTCCTTCGGGGAGGTGGATATATTCGATCAGGTGGCCAATCCACCAGTCTCGTTGCTGCGTCGCGTGCAGTCTGTGGTAAAGAAACTGACGGGAATATCCCCGCTTATACCAGTGGGTCGTGGCATCTTCAACTATTCCGTTGGCGTCCTGCCCCAACGCCGTCGCATCGTCCAAGTTGGTGAGTATCAGCGCAGTCCGTATGAAAGAAAATCCGCAATCTCTAATAAACATTTTGATTCCCCAGTTGGCTCCCCCATCGATGTGGTAAAGAGTGAGCAACCGGATGCCGCCTATGTGGACAAAGTCCATGGTCAAGTCAAAGAGGACCTCGAGAGGATGTTCGATCTTTATAAGGCGAAATATATACCGAACTCAAAGAACAGCAAGCTGGTTATACAGTAACCGCCTCAGATATTCTCAGGACAAAAGTGATCTTCAGTGTAGATGGGTTATGCTTTCTAAGCATTTAAGTACAAACACAACACACACACAAAGTCGAGTTTAAGGATTATGTTTAACGAAAGCATACTATACATATGTTTTGTTGTTTTCCTTTTATTAATTATTACCAATTCGTATTTGGAAAAGCTTAAATTAATTGCGCATTTTGTGCCACGATGCCATGTTCTGATCATTCATTAATTGAATTATCATCTTCCGCCTTGTATATGCTTTAACAACTATAAAGAATTTGGTTTTGGTAAGAGTACGTGCTACGCTAGGAAAGATTCAATCGCAGAATTTCATTAACGTACAATTTAATTTAGTAACACTTATCCAATTTCTTGCTTGTTTTCTTTTTCTTTTTATTTTAATTTTTATTTTCCGTTTTTAAACCCTTAAGCAATGGCAATATTTTGAAATCGTATGGAATATATAAGTTCAATTGGGATGCTAGTTTTAAGTACTTGCAGTTGGTTTAATTTTTCAAAGTTTTCAAGTACTCGTAGACTTTGAGACTTATCTACAAATTTTCAAATATTTTGAAAAGTATTCGCCTATATGGATATTTTATGGTATATTCTTTGAGAAAGGAACACTTGGCATAAATTTGGTTTTCGATTGGAGTTCTCTTGTTGAGCTGAATAGGAGGCAAGGCCGTAAATACATGGATACATTAGCATATATGTACCATATGTTCCATTAAAATAACGATCTCCTAAGCTCTCTTCAAGCGTAACTTTTGAGTAGACTGTACTTTTAAGTAAGTAAGTATTCACGGTAACGCTGATGATTGTTAAGATCTGAATTCTGCTCTCACTATCGCATTCCGGTTAATTGCTGTCGATACAAAATATGTATTTGGCATAATTGTATATATATACATATATGTATGTATGTTTATTGTAGTGGATGATATATATCCTCGACGATTATACATATACATATGTACAACATACATATAAGAACATTTCCAAGAACTATGTCTCTACTTGGTTTCTCGTTTTACAATAGGTACTAGCCAGGCTTCTGCTGCTGCTGCTGCTGCTGCTGCTGCTGGCAATGTGCTGCGGTGTCAGGAAAGCGCATTGCATTGCTTGCATTAGCCCTTCATCTATAGTTCCTCGACTTTACTTTGTTTACTTTGGTGTTTTGGTTTCTTTAAATCAATCACTGAGTGCATTTTGCTTTGCATGTACATAATTGCTATATTAATCAACTGTTGAGTGTTGGCTGTGGATCTATGTATGTATCTCGGAGTACTCGTAGATGTTGGTTTCTCTGGCGGCATTTGCTTATCAATTGGCAATTGAGTGTGTTCAGGATTCGGCGTCTGTCGATTGTGGTGTGTATGCGTATGTGTGCGTGTTTTGTTGTCTGATTGCTGCCAGCGAGAGCGAGTGCCATAATTGATTCGACTAATTACAATACGTATGTATATCTATATAAATATATACTATGTATATTTATGCATACATATACTGAGTTGTATATGGCGACGGCGTGCTCTTGGCTTAGAGTCGGGACTTGGGGTTCCTTTTGAGCGCAAACGGTGCTTGGAAGATAAAGGGGGACGTGTGTGTGTGTGTGTGTTTGTCTGTCCTTCGCCTAAACATATTTTCATATCAAGTTGAACATTTAACATTAACTATTCGTTAGGTTCTTTATTGGTGTTTCGATTCCTGGGAGGAAGGGGCCGTCCTCACGGTGAGCTCTAGTAAGTATCGTATCTACAAAAGGTATGCGTTCCGAGTGTTGATTCGCTTGCGTTTATTCTCCCCTTTGGTTTGTAACTTGTTGATTGTTAGTTTTGTGTGTATTTAGTATATTTATTTATGTATAAATACAATTGAATTTATAGTACGTATGTATTGTATGTATTTATGTGTATATATCGGGGGATCAAACTGCATACGACGCTTTAGGCTCTAGTAATAATACATTAATAATACAATTTGTAATTGCAAAGATAACTAACAATACAATACAATATATATATAGTTAAATATGCGACACTTCAGTTTAAGTTTTAAAAAAGGTTTTATTCTTTCACTTAAACTTAGCGTACATTGGTTAGTTATTTCCCCGACGATGACTGAGGTCTGATGTCTTGAACGGAATTAACTTTGGTTGAATTCTCCGACGGTGTCGCGATTGACGTTTGTCTTGAACAGAACTGAGCTGGCTTCTTAGATGTAGACTATTTATATTATGATGCTCGGCTTGGGATTCGGATTTGGATTCGGAGGCGTTGGCTTCGACTTCGGCTTCGGAGATGGAGTACGTGAGTCGATCGATATGTGGGAAAGGCGGCTTTTGATGAAAGGCTTCCGCTGCGTATGAGCGGTGTTGCATTACTTGGGGGTGGCTGAGAATAGGGCCTCTGATTGGTCAGCTAGGATGGTGTGATTCTTGAGAATCGATTCGTAATTGATCTCTGAAGAGTGGCGTGATTCTGGTGCGGCTGGATTCTAGTGCGGCATCTATTGTTTTATGTTCAACTTCTAGTTTAGGGTGTTTTTTTACATTGCCTGCAATCGGCTACGCGTGGTCCATTTCGAGCGTGAGATTGTTTATGAGGGTTCGAAGCTGAGGGTGTCGTATTGTTTATAGTATTGTGGGTGCAGGGTAATAGACATAGACAAGGGTATGCGGAGCATGGACTATAGATATGTCACTCCCCCATTGTTAGATTTAAGCCTGTCCTCAGGCGATTATCGTTGGATATAGTTCAGGTGCGTCTAAAACTGTGCCTGCTGGGGATTCCTCGTCTTCGTCTAAGGGTGTTTCTATGTGCGGGTCGGTTTTAGGCTTATTGCTTTTACTTAGATTAAACAATTTGTAGCTTAATCCTATTATGATTATGACAAATAGTAGTATTAAGCTTATATGTAATACATTATTTAATCGCGTATTTTCTATTACGATTTCTTTGGTTTGCAAATAAGACAATGGTTTAATTTTTGTTACGTTATTGTTGATGTAGATGCTTTGTGCAAATTCTGGTATGGAGTTGGATATTAAGAATTCGTTTAACTGTACACTGCAATTATGTATTTTTATACCCGATACTCAAAATGAGTATTGGGGTATATTAGATTTGTGGTAAAAGTGGATGTGTGTAACGTCCAGAAGGAATCGTTTCCGACCCCATAAAGTATATATATTCTTGATCAGCATCAATAGCCGAGTCGATTGAGCCCTGTCTGTCTGTCCGTCTGTCCGTCTGTCCGTCCGTCCGTCTGTCCGTCCCCTTCAGCGCCTAGTGCTCAAAGACTATAAGAGCTAGAGCAACGATGTTTTGGATCCATACTTCTGTGATATGTCACTGCTACAAAAATATTTCAAAACTTCGCCCCGCCCACTTCCGCCCCACAAAGGACGAAAATCTGTGGCATCCACATTTTTAAAGATACGATAAAACCAAAAACGCAGAATCGTAGAGGATGACTATATGTTCTAGAGTGTAAAATCTCAACCAGATCGTATAATTATTATAGCCAGAATCAAGAAAACAATTTCATTCTTTTTCGCTCTGTCTCTCTCTAACACACAGGTTTCATGGTCGGTTTTGCCAATTGCAAAATATGAGTTCAAGGATCTCAGAACCTATAAGAGCCAGAGCAACCAAATTTGGTATCCACACTCCTGTGATATCGGACCTTGACCGTTTCGTGTCCAAATTTCGCCACACCCCCTTCCGCCCCCGCAAAGGACGAAAAACTGGGGCATCCACAAATCTCAGAGACTATTGAAGCTAGAGTAACCAAATTTGGTATCCGCACTTCTGTTAGATCTCACTATAAAACGTATATCTCAGAATTTCGCCCCACCCCCTTCCGCCCCCACAAAGGACGAAAATCTGTTGCATCCACAATATTGCATATTTGAAAAAACTAAAAACGCAGAATCATAGATAATGACCATATCTATCAGATTGCTGAATCTGGACCAGATCAGATAATTTTTATAGCCAAAAGGAACAAATCAATTTGCACTGGCTTCGCAGCGCCCGACGTCACGCTCAGACTGATTTTCTGTCTCTCTCGACGCACTCTTTGTCGTGTCGTTTAACATTAGCTGCGTCTGCCGGAGGAGAGCCATACTGACTTAGTATCGGGTATAACTGTAGAGTTGCGGTGTCCGCAGCAACTCACAACGTTCCCCTCGTTATTAATGCGTTACCTTCTACTTTTATTTCTTGGTTTAGGCAATCTTGGTTTAATATGGTTTTTGGTAATTTCCAAGTTAACAATATATTGGGTTCTATGAAACTTATTTGAAAGTTTTGGTGTACTTTGGTGTATGGACATTTTGTTTCTACTTGTTTGACTATTCCTGAAATACATTCGTCATTTATTTTTCGTTTTGATTCTTTTTCATATACCTCGTTTTCTAGAACGTAATAATTGTTTTGCGTTAGGTCAGTGAGGATGTTATTATCTTCATCTGGATATGGGACAATTTTAAGTATAGGAATATTTCTGATCTCTCGTGGGATGTTGGAAATTATTAGTATTTCGTTAGTGTCTGATTTCAACCAGGTAGATGTTTTGATATTTAATAATTTCTCTGAATCGATGTGTTTCAAGTAATCCTGCCTCAATAATTTTGGATTAAAGATCCCTAATCTTGTTAGCTGCATGCCTAATTCAATATCCTCTATGTACTCTGTAAAATGTTGAAGGTTAAATATTAATATCTCTAGTTGCTTATTTCTATCATTATCCTTGTTTAATTTATTGACAACTTCTATGCCAGAATTTACTGCTTGAATTACTAAGTTTAATTTGTTAGCTTGAACACTGTGGCTAGCCAGATTGTTTATTTTCCCTTCTAATTCGACTTTATCATCTTGATCTAATGTTCCAAATAGATATTTATATACTGTGCCTACTGCATTTATAAGGCCTCTTTTGTTTCTTTTGGCTATTTTGATGCCGTTGAATTCACGTTGCAATTTCTCGATTAAATATTGAACTTGGATTACGTTATTAAATTGGGTTGCCTGTTCTAGTAAACTCTGATATGTTTCATCTGTTCTTGTTATATTAATTGTTAGATATTGGTATTCATAATTAATGGGTATGTTAATGGTATTTGTTTTGAATATGAGATATCTGTTCGGGCCAGCCGTAACTTTAACATTATTATTGTATGAGCAGAGAGAGCCGCCTATGTTGTAAAACGTTGACGTTCTGCAGAGCTGCTGCGCTCTCCCGCTAAAGGGGCTCTCTGCCGCCGCCACTTCGGCAACTACTTTGATCTGCTGCCGCCACTTCGGCAATCACTTTGATCTAACGCCGTCGTCTATAGTTTAGTTCTATGCTAACCCCTCTGCGCATTGGTTGCATATCGATCTCGCATAAAGTTTATCTGGCAATAGCAAGCAATCGGCTTCCGCTAAGCCACCAAGATTAAATACGAATTATAAATTTTAACCCAAAATCTCTTTTCATTTTTGAAACACATAGGTGCCAAAAAAGCTTGGTATCTCAAACATTGGTGACCCCGACGTGATATAAAACCATTGCTTAATCGCGTTCCGTTAAAACACTTATTATTTATACAATATTTTGCTGTTGGGTAGTTTAACAACCAACAAATACATTTGGGTGCACGTTGAAAAACAGTTTAAAGTGCAAATTCAGTGAGAGTGCGGCTGGAATATTTATAGACAAATTCCGGTACTTTAAGCGTCGAATCTCTCATTCTCTGCGCAGCTGCAGCCGCTGTTCTTGACTTTTCGTGTCTTGCATTCTATACATCGTCGCTTAAGCGGTATTCCATTTTCCGTTGTTGTGTCGAATTGCAAAACGGTTAACATGGACAACGATCCGAATACAGGCGCGGGCGGAAATATTGTGGTGGCTGATTCCAGACTGAGTCTGTATAAGCGTAAAAGTCAGTCATTATATGATCGATTGCACAGGCTTGGCGAATCCTTCGCGGGGAATAAAATCGATAAGCTGACCGCCGCGGAAGTCGAGGTGCGCCTTGATATGTTGGCAGAAATTCGAGAGGAATTTAATAAGGCCCATAATGAGTTGGAGGCTCTCGATCAAAACGAGATTGGGAGTGAGCTGCGCGAAATCTTCGATACTCTTTTCATATCGTTGAAAGCTGAGTTGCTGGCTGCTGTTGAAGTAAGCCAGTCACACGCCGCTGCCCATTCTACGACTCTGCCAAGCCATTCCGGACATAGTACCATCATCATGGCTCACAAGCAGCGACTTCCTGAGCTGAAGGTGCCTAAATTTTCTGGTGGATGATACGTCGAGTTCTCGGATTTTATGGCAATGTTCAAATCGGTGATTGAAGCGGATGCGGATCTCAGTGACATCGAGAAATTCCAGCACCTTCGCTCTTGCCTCGCTGATGCGGCTTTGGATTCGGTTCGATCGTTAGAGCTCTCCAGTGCCAATTATCGTGCGGCTCTGGATATACTTAATAAACGCTTTAATAACAAAAGACTTGTTTTCCAGGCACACATCAAGAAGATTCTTGGGCTAAAGAGGGTAGACTCGTCTTCTGCTAAAAGGCTTCGGGAGTTTTCGGATGCAGTCAATTTACGCATGCGAGCGTTGCAGACATTGGGAACTGCTGAGGAGATTTCAGGATTCATGGTCATCAACATGCTGCTGCAGAAGTTGGATTCGAAGACGCAAACCAAATGGTAGGATCACACATATTCGGATGCTATACCTACCGCAGAGGAATTCTTCGAATTCTTGCAGCAACGCTGCCAGAAAATGGAGCGGTTGGAATATGCTACAGCGACACACGCTACTAGCGATTAGGTGGGAAAAAACCATTCCTATACGCAGGTTAAGAAAACGTTTGTAGCTTACTCCTCCCGATCTGGCCGTTCAACCGGACACTCTTTCCGCTGCTCAAAATTCTGCTAGCAGCTCGTCTCTACCTTCGTCTACCTCTCTTGCTGACCAAGGTCTTCACTCTGATGTCGTGCTTCTGGCTACAGCCGTGGTTCTCGTAAAGAATCGGTCTGGCGTTTTAGTTCCTTGTCGTGCCATCTTAGATTCAGGATCGCAGCTGCATCTCGTCACATCCAGGTTCGCCCAGCAGCTTCAGCTTAGGAGAACTCAATCGTCTGCACTTGTGTCTGGGCTGGGCGATACCAGCGTTTCTACTGAGGGATTCACCATAAGCATTTGTATGCATTCTCGCACCTCTGCTTACACAACTACACTTACTGCTCTCATCGCCCCCACGATTACCGATTCTCAACCAAGTATTACAGTAAATGTATCCGATCCATCTAACATTCAGCTCGCTGATCCTGCATTTTTCAATCCTCAACGGGTTGATCTTCTCATTGGTGCGAGCGTTTTTTATGATCTCCTCTGCGTAGGGCAAATCAAACTCACCGATGGACTGCCTCTTCTGCAGAAGACCCGGCTTGGGTGGATCGTATCTGGCGGTGGACAGAAGGTACCAAGCTCGGCGCTTTTGGCTACGCACAATTGTCCAGATTCGATAGCTGAGATGGAAGCAAGGTTGGATAAAACTCTTCGTATGTTTTGGGAAGTCGAGAATTGTGTGGAGGCTAGTTTGAATACCAAAGAAGAAGACGATTGTGAAGCACATTTCGTAAGCCCCCTTTCACGGTTGCCATCCGGGGAGTATGCAGTTCGTCTGCCGCTAAATAACAATACTGATCGTTTAGGAGAATCTTATGCTCAGGCTTATCGACGGTTCATCAGTCTGGAGCGAAAACTGGCGCGTAATCCTACACTCAAGGAGCGGTATTCCGCCTTTATGAGGGAGTACATTGATTTGCATCATATGCACCAGTCCTACCCTCTTGGCTCAGCTGCTCTGCGGCAGGAGTTTTACGTGGATGACCTTATTTCGGGCGGTAATTCGGTCGCACAGGTCATGGACAAGATTCACCAAACATCAGCTTTACTGTCCCGTGGTAATTTTAGACTTAGGAAATGGTGCTCCAGGCACCAGGAAGTACTTGAGGGAACCCCTGAAGATGACATAGAGAAGTTCCTAAAGTTTAATGATGGAAGCGACATTGCCAAAACTCTCGGCTTAGCGTGGGACCCTGCTTCGGATCAGCTGCTTTTTGCCTTGTCCGCACTGGACACAAACTCAAAGCCATCAAAGCGATCGGTTTTATCTACGATTGCGCGGTTCTACGACCCTCTTGGATTGATAAATCCAGTCATTGTCAGCTTACCCCTGAACTCCCACGCTTGTACTCGTCGAAAGCCTCCTCTTCCCCGTGGGTGCAGCGTAGATGCAGGATCTCCTCTCCGTAAGTGTAGTATCGATGCAGGGTCTTCTCCCCGTAAGCGCAGCGTCGATGCCGGATCTTCCCCGATAGCGTTGGCGTGGATCCGGGCCGCTACTTTTTCCAAGCCACTCGAATTTTTCCGCGAACACGTCCGACTCCTACGACTGCTTCCAAACGACTTTTTCTTCCACGTTTTCCCAGCTCAGAGCCGGCGTTCTGCTGGCTCTCCGATCCAGCGTCGTCGTGGGCGGCTAGCGTCGTCATCTTCCGCGGCGGCAGAGGGCTGGCGCCGTCGTTCGGCGTCTACGCTGCGCCGGTGACTTTCGTCTCTCTGTCTCGCTGCTGGCGCGTCGTTACTTCGCTTTAGTTTTCCGCGTCTCTCTTCTGCCGTTGCTGCTGTGGGCTTACCGTTCCAGCGCTTCGTTGCTGCGTCGACGCTGGCGGCTTATCTTTTCTGCGCTTCTCGTCTTCGGCCGTCGCTGAATTGATGCTGTTGGCTACCGTTTCGGCTCTTGGTGTATTTCTCTCTCTCTTTGGCTTCCGCTGCGTTGTTGTTGTCGGGTTTTGTTTCTTGGTGTATTCCTCCCCGTTTTGGCGTCGGTGCCGTTAGGTTTCGGTTCTCGGGGTATTCACGCCGTTGCTGCGTCGATGTCGTTGGTTTTCGGTTCTCGGTGTGTTCACGCCGTTGCTGCGTCGATGCCGTTGGTTTTCGGTCCTCGGTGTATTCCTCTCTCGTTTTGGCTGCTGCTGCGTCGTTGTTGTTGGGTTTTTGCTCTCTCGGTGTATTCACGCCGTTGCTGCGTCGATGCCGTTGGTTTTCGGTCCTCGGTGTATTCCTCTCTCGTTTTGGCTGCTGCTGCGTCGTTGTTGTTGGGTTTTGGTTCTGAAAAGCCAGTGGCGCCCGCCGTGATCGCGACTTGCCCACCCTTTAAAGAAGATAATAAGCTACGTGGGGCTTAGAGACCGCTCGGGCCGTATAAAATATAAAATTAATGTCATGTAGCCTTCGTGGCCTTCCCCCTTCTTAACCTAAAACTGAAAAGTCAATAAAGAAAAGTCAAAAATCGTAATTCTAATAACGTAATCTCGGGTCCCTCCAATGGTAAAATGACGGCGAAATGATGTGCGGAAAAAATGTGGGTGGAGCGTACGCTCCCTCACACAATAGACAATAACATGAAAATCGAGTGGGCTCCCCTACACGTCCCGCTGGCACGACGCCTGCAGACCCTGGTCACGGCGGTTCTCACCGTTACGTTCTTCACGCTGCCCCTTTTAGCCTGCCTCGTTGTTGCAGTCCTGCTGGTAACCATAGGAGTGCTTACATTGGTCAGCTTGCTCATCTGCATAGTGTTTATCTTTCTCAGTTCTATGGGGCATCATACTCCGCACGTTGCTGCTCATTTATTTTTTTGTTTATATTTTTGTGGATCACAAGAGAAACTACTCCATCTTGGAAGGCAATGGGTAAGTCTGTAAAATAATTATTGTAGAGATAATCGTATCATATTCAAAATCTCCCTTAGCTGGATGATAAACCGTTCGAATCGTCTATATCGGAACTATCGCGACTATTTTCCCGTGGAGCTAGTAAGGACAGTGGACCTGCCACCAAACAGAAACTACATCTTGGCCAGCTTTACTCATGGCATACTCGGGTAAGCAGGCCGACAGATAGCCAATCTTATCGGGCTACTCAAGTGAAGACACATAGAACTGAATATATACATATATGTATTAAAATGATCCCTGAAATAGAACTGGAGTTTGCGTCAACATGGGCCTGGACATCGGCAAATAGCTGGAGTTGTTTCCCCAAATCCGTCCCAAGGTTGGCACCTTGAATCAACACTTCCGAACACCGCTTCTCCGTGAAATTGTGCGCTGGTGGGGAATGGTGTCGGTGTCCAAGGAGTCCCTGGTCCGATTGCTAACCAAATCGAATGATCCAAAGCATGCGGGTAATAGCGATGGCTTCACGTCCTATGCGGTGGCCATACTGGTAGGGGGCGCCCAGGAAGCCATGGACTCGCATCCCGGGAAGTATATTCTGACCCTGAAGAACCGCAAGGGATTCGTCAAAATGGCCATTCGAACGGGGTGAGCTAATGCTGGAAATATGTTATGCAAATACGGAAGTAACCTTCTTTTCCATCCAGATCACCAATTGTTCCCACGTTTTCCTTCGGGGAGGTGGATATATTCGATCAGGTGGCCAATCCACCAGTCTCGTTGCTGCGTCGCGTGCAGTCTGTGGTAAAGAAACTGACGGGAATATCCCCGCTTATACCAGTGGGTCGTGGCATCTTCAACTATTCCGTTGGCGTCCTGCCCCAACGCCGTCGCATCGTCCAAGTTGGTGAGTATCAGCGCAGTCCGTATGAAAGAAAATCCGCAATCTCTAATAAACATTTTGATTCCCCAGTTGGCTCCCCCATCGATGTGGTAAAGAGTGAGCAACCGGATGCCGCCTATGTGGACAAAGTCCATGGTCAAGTCAAAGAGGACCTCGAGAGGATGTTCGATCTTTATAAGGCGAAATATATACCGAACTCAAAGAACAGCAAGCTGGTTATACAGTAACCGCCTCAGATATTCTCAGGACAAAAGTGATCTTCAGTGTAGATGGGTTATGCTTTCTAAGCATTTAAGTACAAACACAACACACACACAAAGTCGAGTTTAAGGATTATGTTTAACGAAAGCATACTATACATATGTTTTGTTGTTTTCCTTTTATTAATTATTACCAATTCGTATTTGGAAAAGCTTAAATTAATTGCGCATTTTGTGCCACGATGCCATGTTCTGATCATTCATTAATTGAATTATCATCTTCCGCCTTGTATATGCTTTAACAACTATAAAGAATTTGGTTTTGGTAAGAGTACGTGCTACGCTAGGAAAGATTCAATCGCAGAATTTCATTAACGTACAATTTAATTTAGTAACACTTATCCAATTTCTTGCTTGTTTTCTTTTTCTTTTTATTTTAATTTTTATTTTCCGTTTTTAAACCCTTAAGCAATGGGAATATTTTGAAATCGTATGGAATATATAAGTTCAATTGGGATGCTAGTTTTAAGTACTTGCAGTTGGTTTAATTTTTCAAAGTTTTCAAGTACTCGTAGACTTTGAGACTTATCTACAAATTTTCAAATATTTTGAAAAGTATTCGCCTATATGGATATTTTATGGTATATTCTTTGAGAAAGGAACACTTGGCATAAATTTGGTTTTCGATTGGAGTTCTCTTGTTGAGCTGAATAGGAGGCAAGGCCGTAAATACATGGATACATTAGCATATATGTACCATATGTTCCATTAAAATAACGATCTCCTAAGCTCTCTTCAAGCGTAACTTTTGAGTAGACTGTACTTTTAAGTAAGTAAGTATTCACGGTAACGCTGATGATTGTTAAGATCTGAATTCTGCTCTCACTATCGCATTCCGGTTAATTGCTGTCGATACAAAATATGTATTTGGCATAATTGTATATATATACATATATGTATGTATGTTTATTGTAGTGGATGATATATATCCTCGACGATTATACATATACATATGTACAACATACATATAAGAACATTTCCAAGAACTATGTCTCTACTTGGTTTCTCGTTTTACAATAGGTACTAGCCAGGCTTCTGCTGCTGCTGCTGCTGCTGCTGGCAATGTGCTGCGGTGTCAGGAAAGCGCATTGCATTGCTTGCATTAGCCCTTCATCTATAGTTCCTCGACTTTACTTTGTTTACTTTGGTGTTTTGGTTTCTTTAAATCAATCACTGAGTGCATTTTGCTTTGCATGTACATAATTGCTATATTAATCAACTGTTGAGTGTTGGCTGTGGATCTATGTATGTATCTCGGAGTACTCGTAGATGTTGGTTTCTCTGGCGGCATTTGCTTATCAATTGGCAATTGAGTGTGTTCAGGATTCGGCGTCTGTCGATTGTGGTGTGTATGCGTATGTGTGCGTGTTTTGTTGTCTGATTGCTGCCAGCGAGAGCGAGTGCCATAATTGATTCGACTAATTACAATACGTATGTATATCTATATAAATATATACTATGTATATTTATGCATACATATACTGAGTTGTATATGGCGACGGCGTGCTCTTGGCTTAGAGTCGGGACTTGGGGTTCCTTTTGAGCGCAAACGGTGCTTGGAAGATAAAGGGGGACGTGTGTGTGTGTGTGTGTTTGTCTGTCCTTCGCCTAAACATATTTTCATATCAAGTTGAACATTTAACATTAACTATTCGTTAGGTTCTTTATTGGTGTTTCGATTCCTGGGAGGAAGGGGCCTTCCTCACGGTGAGCTCTAGTAAGTATCGTATCTACAAAAGGTATGCGTTCCGAGTGTTGATTCGCTTGCGTTTATTCTCCCCTTTGGTTTGTAACTTGTTGATTGTTAGTTTTGTGTGTATTTAGTATATTTATTTATGTATAAATACAATTGAATTTATAGTACGTATGTATTGTATGTATTTATGTGTATATATCGGGGGATCAAACTGCATACGACGCTTTAGGCTCTAGTAATAATACATTAATAATACAATTTGTAATTGCAAAGATAACTAACAATACAATACAATATATATATAGTTAAATATGCGACACTTCAGTTTAAGTTTTAAAAAAGGTTTTATTCTTTCACTTAAACTTAGCGTACATTGGTTAGTTATTTCCCCGACGATGACTGAGGTCTGATGTCTTGAACGGAATTAACTTTGGTTGAATTCTCCGACGGTGTCGCGATTGACGTTTGTCTTGAACAGAACTGAGCTGGCTTCTTAGATGTAGACTATTTATATTATGATGCTCGGTTTGGGATTCGGACTTGGATTCGGAGGCGTTGGCTTCGACTTCGGCTTCGGAGATGGAGTACGTGAGTCGATCGATATGTGGGAAAGGCGGCTTTTGATGAAAGGCTTCCGCTGCGTATGAGCGGTGTTGCATTACTTGGGGGTGGCTGAGAATAGGGCCTCTGATTGGTCAGCTAGGATGGTGTGATTCTTGAGAATCGATTCGTAATTGATCTCTGAAGAGTGGCGTGATTCTGGTGCGGCTGGATTCTAGTGCGGCATCTATTGTTTTATGTTCAACTTCTAGTTTAGGGTGTTTTTTTACATTGCCTGCAATCGGCTACGCGTGGTCCATTTCGAGCGTGAGATTGTTTATGAGGGTTCGAAGCTGAGGGTGTCGTATTGTTTATAGTATTGTGGGTGCAGGGTAATAGACATAGACAAGGGGATGCGGAGCATGGACTATAGATATGTCACTCCCCCATTGTTAGATTTAAGCCTGTCCTCAGGCGATTATCCTTGGATATAGTTCAGGTGCGTCTAAAACTGTGCCTGCTGGGGATTCCTCGTCTTCGTCTAAGGGTGTTTCTATGTGCGGGTCGGTTTTAGGCTTATTGCTTTTACTTAGATTAAACAATTTGTAGCTTAATCCTATTATGATTATGACAAATAGTAGTATTAAGCTTATATGTAATACATTATTTAATCGCGTATTTTCTATTACGATTTCTTTGGTTTGCAAATAAGACAATGGTTTAATTTTTGTTACGTTATTGTTGATGTAGATGCTGTGTGCAAATTCTGGTATGGAGTTGGATATTAAGAATTCGTTTAACTGTACACTGCAATTATGTATTTTTATACCCGATACTCAAAATGAGTATTGGGGTATATTAGATTTGTGGTAAAAGTGGATGTGTGTAACGTCCAGAAGGAATCGTTTCCGACCCCATAAAGTATATATATTCTTGATCAGCATCAATAGCCGAGTCGATTGAGCCCTGTCTGTCTGTCCGTCTGTCCGTCTGTCCGTCCGTCCGTCTGTCCGTCCCCTTCAGCGCCTAGTGCTCAAAGACTATAAGAGCTAGAGCAACGATGTTTTGGATCCATACTTCTGTGATATGTCACTGCTACAAAAATATTTCAAAACTTCGCCCCGCCCACTTCCGCCCCACAAAGGACGAAAATCTGTGGCATCAACATTTTTAAAGATACGATAAAACCAAAAACGCAGAATCGTAGAGGATGACTATATGTTCTAGAGTGTAAAATCTCAACCAGATCGTATAATTATTATAGCCAGAATCAAGAAAACAATTTCATTCTTTTTCGCTCTGTCTCTCTCTAACACACAGGTTTCATGGTCGGTTTTGCCAATTGCAAAATATGAGTTCAAGGATCTCAGAACCTATAAGAGCCAGAGCAACCAAATTTGGTCTCCACACTCCTGTGATATCGGACCTTGACCGTTTCGTGTCCAAATTTCGCCACACCCCCTTCCGACCCCGCAAAGGACGAAAAACTGGGGCATCCAAAAATCTCAGAGACTATTGAAGCTAGAGTAACCAAATTTGGTATCCGCACTTCTGTTAGATCTCACTATAAAACGTATATCTCAGAATTTCGCCCCACCCCCCTCCCCCCCCACAAAGGACGAAAATCTGTTGCATCCACAATATTGCATATTTGAAAAAACTAAAAACGCAGAATCATAGATAATGACCATATCTATCAGATTGCTGAATCTGGACCAGATCAGATAATTTTTATAGCCAAAAGGAACAAATCAATTTGCACTGGCTTCGCAGCGCCCGACGTCACGCTCAGACTGATTTTCTGTCTCTCTCGACGCACTCTTTGTCGTGTCGTTTAACATTAGCTGCGTCTGCCGGAGGAGAGCCATACTGACTTAGTATCGGGTATAACTGTAGAGTTGCGGTGTCCGCAGCAACTCACAACGTTCCCCCTCGTTATTAATGCGTTACCTTCTACTTTTATTTCTTGGTTTAGGCAATCTTGGTTTAATATGGTTTTTGGTAATTTCCAAGTTAACAATATATTGGGTTCTATGAAACTTATTTGAAAGTTTTGGTGTACTTTGGTGTATGGACATTTTGTTTCTACTTGTTTGACTATTCCTGAAATACATTCGTCATTTATTTTTCGTTTTGATTCTTTTTCATATACCTCGTTTTCTAGAACGTAATAATTATTTTGCGTTAGGTCAGTGAGGATGTTATTATCTTCATCTGGATATGGGACAATTTTAAGTATAGGAATATTTCTGATCTCTCGTGGGATGTTGGAAATTATTAGTATTTCGTTAGTGTCTGATTTCAACCAGGTAGATGTTTTGATATTTAATAATTTCTCTGAATCGATGTGTTTCAAGTAATCCTGCCTCAATAATTTTGGATTAAAGATCCCTAATCTTGTTAGCTGCATGCCTAATTCAATATCCTCTATGTACTCTGTAAAATGTTGAAGGTTAAATATTAATATCTCTAGTTGCTTATTTCTATCATTATCCTTGTTTAATTTATTGACAACTTCTATGCCAGAATTTACTGCTTGAATTACTAAGTTTAATTTGTTAGCTTGAACACTGTGGCTAGCCAGATTGTTTATTTTCCCTTCTAATTCGACTTTATCATCTTGATCTAATGTTCCAAATAGATATTTATATACTGTGCCTACTGCATTTATAAGGCCTCTTTTGTTTCTTTTGGCTATTTTGATGCCGTTGAATTCACGTTGCAATTTCTCGATTAAATATTGAACTTGGATTACGTTATTAAATTGGGTTGCCTGTTCTAGTAAACTCTGATATGTTTCATCTGTTCTTGTTATATTAATTGTTAGATATTGGTATTCATAATTAATGGGTATGTTAATGGTATTTGTTTTGAATATGAGATATCTGTTCGGGCCAGCCGTAACTTTAACATTATTATTGTATGAGCAGAGAGAGCCGCCTATGTTGTAAAACGTTGACGTTCTGCAGAGCTGCTGCGCTCTCCCGCTAAAGGGGCTCTCTGCCGCCGCCACTTCGGCAACTACTTTGATCTGCTGCCGCCACTTCGGCAATCACTTTGATCTAACGCCGTCGTCTATAGTTTAGTTCTATGCTAACCCCTCTGCGCATTGGTTGCATATCGATCTCGCATAAAGTTTATCTGGCAATAGCAAGCAATCGGCTTCCGCTAAGCCACCAAGATTAGATACGAATTATAAATTTTAACCCAAAATCTCTTTTCATTTTTGAAACACATAGGTGCCAAAAAAGCTTGGTATCTCAAACATTGGTGACCCCGACGTGATATAAAACCATTGCTTAATCGCGTTCCGTTAAAACACTTATTATTTATACAATATTTTGCTGTTGGGTAGTTTAACAACCAACAAATACATTTGGGTGCACGTTGAAAAACAGTTTAAAGTGCAAATTCAGTGAGAGTGCGGCTGGAATATTTATAGACAAATTCCGGTACTTTAAGCGTCGAATCTCTCATTCTCTGCGCAGCTGCAGCCGCTGTTCTTGACTTTTCGTGTCTTGCATTCTATACATCGTCGCTTAAGCGGTATTCCATTTTCCGTTGTTGTGTCGAATTGCACAACGGTTAACATGGACAACGATCCGAATACAGGCGCGGGCGGAAATATTGTGGTGGCTGATTCCAGACTGAGTCTGTATAAGCGTAAAAGTCAGTCATTATATGATCGATTGCACAGGCTTGGCGAATCCTTCGCGGGGAATAAAATCGATAAGCTGACCGCCGCGGAAGTCGAGGTGCGCCTTGATATGTTGGCAGAAATTCGAGAGGAATTTAATAAGGCCCATAATGAGTTGGAGGCTCTCGATCAAAACGAGATTGGGAGTGAGCTGCGCGAAATCTTCGATACTCTTTTCATATCGTTGAAAGCTGAGTTGCTGGCTGCTGTTGAAGTAAGCCAGTCACACGCCGCTGCCCATTCTACGACTCTGCCAAGCCATTCCGGACATAGTACCATCATCATGGCTCACAAGCAGCGACTTCCTGAGCTGAAGGTGCCTAAATTTTCTGGTGGATGATACGTCGAGTTCTCGGATTTTATGGCAATGTTCAAATCGGTGATTGAAGCGGATGCGGATCTCAGTGACATCGAGAAATTCCAGCACCTTCGCTCTTGCCTCGCTGATGCGGCTTTGGATTCGGTTCGATCGTT
The DNA here is from genome assembly GCF_003369915.1 of Drosophila miranda. Classification (NCBI taxonomy): domain Eukaryota; kingdom Metazoa; phylum Arthropoda; class Insecta; order Diptera; family Drosophilidae; genus Drosophila; species Drosophila miranda. The sequence goes on from NW_022881603.1 coordinate 29,568,722, forward strand.
AGAGCTCTCCAGTGCCAATTATCGTGCGGCTCTGGATATACTTAATAAACGCTTTAATAACAAAAGACTTGTTTTCCAGGCACACATCAAGAAGATTCTTGGGCTAAAGAGGGTAGACTCGCCTTCTGCTAAAAGGCTTCGGGAGTTTTCGGATGCAGTCAATTTACGCATGCGAGCGTTGCAGACATTGGGAACTGCTGAGGAGATTTCAGGATTCATGGTCATCAACATGCTGCTGCAGAAGTTGGATTCGAAGACGCAAACCAAATGGTAGGATCACACATATTCGGATGCTATACCTACCGCAGAGGAATTCTTCGAATTCTTGCAGCAACGCTGCCAGAAAATGGAGCGGTTGGAATATGCTACAGCGACACACGCTACTAGCGATTAGGTGGGAAAAAACCATTCCTATACGCAGGTTAAGAAAACGTTTGTAGCTTACTCCTCCCGATCTGGCCGTTCAACCGGACACTCTTTCCGCTGCTCAAAATTCTGCTAGCAGCTCGTCTCTACCTTCGTCTACCTCTCTTGCTGCCCAAGGTCTTCACTCTGATGTCGTGCTTCTGGCTACAGCCGTGGTTCTCGTAAAGAATCGGTCTGGCGTTTTAGTTCCTTGTCGTGCCATCTTACATTCAGGATCGCAGCTGCATCTCGTCACATCCAGGTTCGCCCAGCAGCTTCAGCTTAGGAGAACTCAATCGTCTGCACTTGTGTCTGGGCTGGGCGATACCAGCGTTTCTACTGAGGGATTCACCATAAGCATTTGTATGCATTCTCGCACCTCTGCTTACACAACTACACTTACTGCTCTCATCGCCCCCACGATTACCGATTCTCAACCAAGTATTACAGTAAATGTATCCGATCCATCTAACATTCAGCTCGCTGATCCTGCATTTTTCAATCCTCAACGGGTTGATCTTCTCATTGGTGCGAGCGTTTTTTATGATCTCCTCTGCGTAGGGCAAATCAAACTCACCGATGGACTGCCTCTTCTGCAGAAGACCCGGCTTGGGTGGATCGTATCTGGCGGTGGACAGAAGGTACCAAGCTCGGCGCTTTTGGCTACGCACAATTGTCCAGATTCGATAGCTGAGATGGAAGCAAGGTTGGATAAAACTCTTCGTATGTTTTGGGAAGTCGAGAATTGTGTGGAGGCTAGTTTGAATACCAAAGAAGAAGACGATTGTGAAGCACATTTCGTAAGCCACCTTTCACGGTTGCCATCCGGGGAGTATGCAGTTCGTCTGCCGCTAAATAACAATACTGATCGTTTAGGAGAATCTTATGCTCAGGCTTATCGACGGTTCATCAGTCTGGAGCGAAAACTGGAGCGTAATCCTACACTCAAGGAGCGGTATTCCGCCTTTATGAGGGAGTACATTGATTTGCATCATATGCACCAGTCCTACCCTCTTGGCTCAGCTGCTCTGCGGCAGGAGTTTTACGTGGATGACCTTATTTCGGGCGGTAATTCGGTCGCACAGGTCATGGACAAGATTCACCAAACATCAGCTTTACTGTCCCGTGGTAATTTTAGACTTAGGAAATGGTGCTCCAGTCACCAGGAAGTACTTGAGGGAACCCCTGAAGATGACATATAGAAGTTCCTAAAGTTTATTGATGGAAGCGACATTGCCAAAACTCTCGGCTTAGCGTGGGACCCTGCTTCGGATCAGCTGCTTTTTGCCTTGTCCGCACTGGACACAAACTCAAAGCCATCAAAGCGGTCGGTTTTATCTACGATTGCGCGGTTCTACGACCCTCTTGGATTGATAAATCCAGTCATTGTCAGGTGCAAAATCTTCCTTCAGCAGCTTTGGAGAGAAAATTTGGATTGGGATGAAAGCCTACCCTCAGCGTTGCATTCAACTTGGATGGACTTGAGAAATAGTTTGGCAAGCATTTCTCGGATCTCATTTCCTCGCTTGGTTCTTCGTTCTAGTGTGGCTACAGAAGTTCACGGATTCTGTGATGCCAGCTTGGAAGCATATGGCGCTTGCGTGTATGTCGTGTCCAGGGAAGCCCAGTCTTTGAGCCACGTTTTGTGCTCAAAGTCGCGAGGGGCGCAGCTAAAGACTATATCGATTCCTAAGCTGGAATTAAGTAGAGCCCATTTGCTTGCGAAAATCATGCAGAATGTAAAGGACATGGGAATCTTTACAGGTCGGTTCTATTGCTGGTCGGATTCGTCAACAGCATTATCTTGGATTAGGGACGAGCCAGCTAAATTTCAAGTTTTCGTGGCAAATCGAGTGGCATCAATTCAGGAGTTGACGGCAGCCATGGAATGGCGCTAAGTTCCCACCTCTTTAAATCCTGCTGATATTCACTCGAGAGGCTCGCTTCCCAACCATCTTATCCAGTCGCTCTGACGGCCCATCCTTTTTGCTAGGCTCCAAGGATAAGTGGCCTGTATCTCCATCTAACAACATAGCAACTTTGGAGCTTCGCAAGAGAGGATTGCTAATCACGTCTCCACATGCCGATCTCACGTCCGGATGCAAATTTGCGAATTCATTCTTTCGCATGCAGCGCACATTCGCCTACATGCATAAATTTATACATCGTCTTAGGCATCCAGGACTCACCGTTTCTGATATTCGGCAAGGAACGCATCTTCTAATTCGACACATTCAGCTGGCAAATTTGTGGATGGACATAAAGGAGATTCGGCGCAATGGTCAAGTCATGAAATCCAGTTCTATTAGTTCGCTCAACCCGTTCATCGATCATTCTGGACTACTTAGAGTTGGAGGTCGTCTTGGCAACTCATCGCTAGGATTTGACGCTCAGCACCCGCTCATTCTGCCAAAGGGACATTCCATTACCTTTGCGCTGATAAGATATTATCATGAAAGAAACCTCCATGCCGGACCTCGCGCCTTGCTATCCAAAATTCGGCTGGAATATTGGCCCATTGGAGGTGTTAAGGCAGTGTCAAGGGTCGTCAGCAGATGTGTGAGATGCTTCAGGACTAGGCCGCGCATGGTCGAACACATCATGGGAGACCTACCTAAGGAACGTTTGGAAGGATCTCGAGCTTTTGAAGTCACTGGAGTAGATTACTGTGGACCTTTTTTCTACCGATCAGAAATCCGCACGAGGCCTCCGATCAAGTGCTACATTAGCGTATTCATCTGTTTCACTTCTAAGGCTATACACATGGAGCTCGTAAAGGATTTGACCACCGCATCATTTCTAGGCGCACTAAAGCGTTTTACTTCCACTCGAGGAAGGCCAAGTCAAATTTGGTCGGACAATGCGACAAACTTCGTTGGGGCCAAGAACGAGCTTCTGGAGCTAAAGAAGCTTTGTCTGAGCGAACCGCATATGAAGGAGGTCCACGAATCCTGCTTGGCTGACTCGATCGACTGGCGTTTCATCCCACCTCGCTCTCCGCATTTTGGCGGGTTGTGGGAAGCGGCCGTGAAGACCGCAAAATATCACCTGTACCGCTCAGTTGGACCATCTGTGCTTAGCTTCGACGAGCTGCGCACTCTGATCTGTCAGATCACTGCAATTGTTAACTCTCGCCCTTTGCTCTCGCTTTCAGAAAATCCTGATGATTTAGACGTTTTGACTCCTGCTCATCTGCTTTTAGGCGGCCCCCATGAGCAAATCCTCGATCCTGACCTAACGAAGCTGAACTACAATCGTCTGGATGGCTGGCAGCGGGTCACCCCACAGCAAATATTTTGGAGCCGTTGGCGCGAAGAGTATCTCACTCTTTTGCAAGAGCGCGCGAAGTGGCGTACCCCCACGCAAAACATCTGCAAGAACGACCTTGTTCTGGTGAAGGACGAAAATCTTCCTCCAATGCGTTGGCCACTGGCTAGAGTGGTCGATGTCGTTTTGGGCAAGGACGGAGTGTGTCGCGTCGCTGACCTGAAGACATCCTCAGGAAACATCAGGAGGGCCGTCACTCGGCTATGTTTGCTGCCCCTTAAGGAATCTGTTGAGAGACTAGCTCCCAACGGGGGGAGTATGTTCGGGCCAGCCGCGGAAGAATAACCGTAACTTTAACATTATTATTGTATGAGCAGAGAGAGCAGCCTATGTTGTAAAACGTTGACGTTCTGCAGAGCTGCTGCGCTCTCCCGCTAAAGGGGCTCTCTGCCGCCGCCACTTCGGCAACTACTTTGATCTGCTGCCGCCACTTCGGCAATCACTTTGATCTAACGCCGTCGTCTATAGTTTAGTTCTATGCTAGCCCCTCTGCGCATTGGTTGCATATCGATCTTGCATAAAGTTTATCTGGCAATAGCAAGCAATCGGCTTCCGCTAAGCCACCAAGATTAGATACGAATTATAAATTTTAACCCAAAATCTCTTTTCATTTTTGAAACACATAGGTGCCAAAAAAGCTTGGTATCTCAAACATTGGTGACCCCGACGTGATATAAAACCATTGCTTAATCGCGTTCCGTTAAAACACTTATTATTTATACAATATTTTGCTGTTGGGTAGTTTAACAACCAACAAATACATTTGGGTGCACGTTGAAAAACAGTTTAAAGTGCAAATTCAGTGAGAGTGCGGCTGGAATATTTATAGACAAATTCCGGTACTTTAAGCGTCGAATCTCTCATTCTCTGCGCAGCTGCAGCCGCTGTTCTTGACTTTTCGTGTCTTGCATTCTATACATCGTCGCTTAAGCGGTATTCCATTTTCCGTTGTTGTGTCGAATTGCACAACGGTTAACATGGACAACGATCCGAATACAGGCGCGGGCGGAAATATTGTGGTGGCTGATTCCAGACTGAGTCTGTATAAGCGTAAAAGTCAGTCATTATATGATCGATTGCACAGGCTTGGCGAATCCTTCGCGGGGAATAAAATCGATAAGCTGACCGCCGCGGAAGTCGAGGTGCGCCTTGATATGTTGGCAGAAATTCGAGAGGAATTTAATAAGGCCCATAATGAGTTGGAGGCTCTCGATCAAAACGAGATTGGGAGTGAGCTGCGCGAAATCTTCGATACTCTTTTCATATCGTTGAAAGCTGAGTTGCTGGCTGCTGTTGAAGTAAGCCAGTCACACGCCGCTGCCCATTCTACGACTCTGCCAAGCCATTCCGGACATAGTACCATCATCATGGCTCACAAGCAGCGACTTCCTGAGCTGAAGGTGCCTAAATTTTCTGGTGGATGATACGTCGAGTTCTCGGATTTTATGGCAATGTTCAAATCGGTGATTGAAGCGGATGCGGATCTCAGTGACATCGAGAAATTCCAGCACCTTCGCTCTTGCCTCGCTGATGCGGCTTTGGATTCGGTTCGATCGTTAGAGCTCTCCAGTGCCAATTATCGTGCGGCTCTGGATATACTTAATAAACGCTTTAATAACAAAAGACTTGTTTTCCAGGCACACATCAAGAAGATTCTTGGGCTAAAGAGGGTAGACTCGCCTTCTGCTAAAAGGCTTCGGGAGTTTTCGGATGCAGTCAATTTACGCATGCGAGCGTTGCAGACATTGGGAACTGCTGAGGAGATTTCAGGATTCATGGTCATCAACATGCTGCTGCAGAAGTTGGATTCGAAGACGCAAACCAAATGGTAGGATCACACATATTCGGATGCTATACCTACCGCAGAGGAATTCTTCGAATTCTTGCAGCAACGCTGCCAGAAAATGGAGCGGTTGGAATATGCTACAGCGACACACGCGAGAAGCTGGTAGGTGGGAAAAAACCATTCCTATACGCAGGTTAAGAAAACGTTTGTAGCTTACTCCTCCCGATCTGGCCGTTCAACCGGACACTCTTTCCGCTGCTCAAAATTCTGCTAGCAGCTCGTCTCTACCTTCGTCTACCTCTCTTGCTGCCCAAGGTCTTCACTCTGATGTCGTGCTTCTGGCTACAGCCGTGGTTCTCGTAAAGAATCGGTCTGGCGTTTTAGTTCCTTGTCGTGCCATCTTAGATTCAGGATCGCAGCTGCATCTCGTCACATCCAGGTTCGCCCAGCAGCTTCAGCTTAGGAGAACTCAATCGTCTGCACTTGTGTCTGGGCTGGGCGATACCAGCGTTTCTACTGAGGGATTCACCATAAGCATTTGTATGCATTCTCGCACCTCTGCTTACACAACTACACTTACTGCTCTCATCGCCCCCACGATTACCGATTCTCAACCAAGCATTACAGTAAATGTATCCGATCCATCTAACATTCAGCTCGCTGATCCTGCATTTGTCAATCCTCAACGGGTTGATCTTCTCATTGGTGCGAGCGTTTTTTATGATCTCCTCTGCGTAGGGCAAATCAAACTCACCGATGGACTGCCTCTACTGCAGAAGACCCGGCTTGGGTGGATCGTATCTGGCGGTGGACAGAAGGTACCAAGCTCGGCGCTTTTGGCTACGCACAATTGTCCAGATTCGATAGCTGAGATGGAAGCAAGGTTGGATAAAACTCTTCGTATGTTTTGGGAAGTCGAGAATTGTGTGGAGGCTAGTTTGAATACCAAAGAAGAAGACGATTGTGAAGCACATTTCGTAAGCCACCTTTCACGGTTGCCATCCGGGGAGTATGCAGTTCGTCTGCCGCTAAATAACAATACTGATCGTTTAGGAGAATCTTATGCTCAGGCTTATCGACGGTTCATCAGTCTGGAGCGAAAACTGGAGCGTAATCCTACACTCAAGGAGCGGTATTCCGCCTTTATGAGGGAGTACATTGATTTGCATCATATGCACCAGTCCTACCCTCTTGGCTCAGCTGCTCTGCGGCAGGAGTTTTACGTGGATGACCTTATTTCGGGCGGTAATTCGGTCGCACAGGTCATGGACAAGATTCACCAAACATCAGCTTTACTGTCCCGTGGTAATTTTAGACTTAGGAAATGGTGCTCCAGTCACCAGGAAGTACTTGAGGGAACCCCTGAAGATGACATAGAGAAGTTCCTAAAGTTTAATGATGGAAGCGACATTGCCAAAACTCTCGGCTTAGCGTGGGACCCTGTTTCGGATCAGCTGCTTTTTGCCTTGTCCGCACTGGACACAAACTCAAAGCCATCAAAGCGGTCGGTTTTATCTACGATTGCGCGGTTCTACGACCCTCTTGGATTGATAAATCCAGTCATTGTCAGGTGCAAAATCTTCCTTCAGCAGCTTTGGAGAGAAAATTTGGATTGGGATGAAAGCCTACCCTCAGCGTTGCATTCAACTTGGATGGACTTGAGAAATAGTTTGGCAAGCATTTCTCGGATCTCATTTCCTCGCTTGGTTCTTCGTTCTAGTGTGGCTACAGAAGTTCACGGATTCTGTGATGCCAGCTTGGAAGCATATGGCGCTTGCGTGTATGTCGTGTCCAGGGAAGCCCAGTCTTTGAGCCACGTTTTGTGCTCAAAGTCGCGAGGGGCGCAGCTAAAGACTATATCGATTCCTAAGCTGGAATTAAGTAGAGCCCATTTGCTTGCGAAAATCATGCAGAATGTAAAGGACATGGGAATCTTTACAGGTCGGTTCTATTGCTGGTCGGATTCGTCAACAGCATTATCTTGGATTAGGGACGAGCCAGCTAAATTTCAAGTTTTCGTGGCAAATCGAGTGGCATCAATTCAGGAGTTGACGGCAGCCATGGAATGGCGCTAAGTTCCCACCTCTTTAAATCCTGCTGATATTCACTCGAGAGGCTCGCTTCCCAACCATCTTATCCAGTCGCTCTGACGGCCCATCCTTTTTGCTAGGCTCCAAGGATAAGTGGCCTGTATCTCCATCTAACAACATAGCAACTTTGGAGCTTCGCAAGAGAGGATTGCTAATCACGTCTCCACATGCCGATCTCACGTCCGGATGCAAATTTGCGAATTCATTCTTTCGCATGCAGCGCACATTCGCCTACATGCATAAATTTATACATCGTCTTAGGCATCCAGGACTCACCGTTTCTGATATTCGGCAAGGAACGCATCTTCTAATTCGACACATTCAGCTGGCAAATTTGTGGATGGACATAAAGGAGATTCGGCGCAATGGTCAAGTCATGAAATCCAGTTCTATTAGTTCGCTCAACCCGTTCATCGATCATTCTGGACTACTTAGAGTTGGAGGTCGTCTTGGCAACTCATCGCTAGGATTTGACGCTCAGCACCCGCTCATTCTGCCAAAGGGACATTCCATTACCTTTGCGCTGATAAGATATTATCATGAAAGAAACCTCCATGCCGGACCTCGCGCCTTGCTATCCAAAATTCGGCTGGAATATTGGCCCATTGGAGGTGTTAAGGCAGTGTCAAGGGTCGTCAGCAGATGTGTGAGATGCTTCAGGACTAGGCCGCGCATGGTCGAACACATCATGGGAGACCTACCTAAGGAACGTTTGGAAGGATCTCGAGCTTTTGAAGTCACTGGAGTAGATTACTGTGGACCTTTTTTCTACCGATCAGAAATCCGCACGAGGCCTCCGATCAAGTGCTACATTAGCGTATTCATCTGTTTCACTTCTAAGGCTATACACATGGAGCTCGTAAAGGATTTGACCACCGCATCATTTCTAGGCGCACTAAAGCGTTTTACTTCCACTCGAGGAAGGCCAAGTCAAATTTGGTCGGACAATGCGACAAACTTCGTTGGGGCCAAGAACGAGCTTCTGGAGCTAAAGAAGCTTTGTCTGAGCGAACCGCATATGAAGGAGGTCCACGAATCCTGCTTGGCTGACTCGATCGACTGGCGTTTCATCCCACCTCGCTCTCCGCATTTTGGCGGGTTGTGGGAAGCGGCCGTGAAGACCGCAAAATATCACCTGTACCGCTCAGTTGGACCATCTGTGCTTAGCTTCGACGAGCTGCGCACTCTGATCTGTCAGATCACTGCAATTGTTAACTCTCGCCCTTTGCTCTCGCTTTCAGAAAATCCTGATGATTTAGACGTTTTGACTCCTGCTCATCTGCTTTTAGGCGGCCCCCATGAGCAAATCCTCGATCCTGACCTAACGAAGCTGAACTACAATCGTCTGGATGGCTGGCAGCGGGTCACCCCACAGCAAATATTTTGGAGCCGTTGGCGCGAAGAGTATCTCACTCTTTTGCAAGAGCGCGCGAAGTGGCGTACCCCCACGCAAAACATCTGCAAGAACGACCTTGTTCTGGTGAAGGACGAAAATCTTCCTCCAATGCGTTGGCCACTGGCTAGAGTGGTCGATGTCGTTTTGGGCAAGGACGGAGTGTGTCGCGTCGCTGACCTGAAGACATCCTCAGGAAACATCAGGAGGGCCGTCACTCGGCTATGTTTGCTGCCCCTTAAGGAATCTGTTGAGAGACTAGCTCCCAACGGGGGGAGTATGTTCGGGCCAGCCGCTGAAGAATAACCGTAACTTTAACATTATTATTGTATGAGCAGAGAGAGCCGCCGATGTTGTAAAACGTTGACGTTCTGCAGAGCTGCTGCGCTCTCCCGCTAAAGGGGCTCTCTGCCGCCGCCACTTCGGCAACTACTTTGATCTGCTGCCGCCACTTCGGCAATCACTTTGATCTAACGCCGTCGTCTATAGTTTAGTTCTATGCTAGCCCCTCTGCGCATTGGTTGCATATCGATCTTGCATAAAGTTTATCTGGCAATAGCAAGCAATCGGCTTCCGCTAAGCCACCAAGATTAAATACGAATTATAAATTTTAACCCAAAATCTCTTTTCATTTTTGAAACACATAGGTGCCAAAAAAGCTTGGCATCTCAAACAATATCCATTCCTTGAGTTGATGGGATCTATCTCTATATTCTGTCCGGAAGACTGTAGGACGGTGAACATTAGTAAGATTATAATCTTAATCATGTTGTAGCTCCGGATTCCCAGTACTCTCTTCGGGTACTCTGCAATTATCGTATTTACTTTTATTAGATTTTTTTTCTTTTGAATTTCGTTTTATAGTGGGTGATTTTCCTCCCTCTATTTTTCTCTTCAAAGTGCTTTTCGTCTACCTGCCTAATTTCCCCTGTTCTTTTGAACGGGTTGGTTGTTTTTGTTTTAACTAGGGGTGCATTTTTGTAGCGTGTGTCTACTTCAAAGTCGATTCTATCGTTATTCAAATGATTGATCTTCCTAACTTTATTCAGTTGGGTGTTATGATCTGGTAGTCCGGCGTACAGGAAGATATCGGCTGGGGATCTTTTTGTAGTATTATGAACCGTTTTATGGTTATAAGTGTATAGAATTAACTCGAATTTTGTGAGCTTGTTTTCTATGTTATCCTCACTTGAAATTATTCTTAATTTTTCATTGATCGTTTTATGTAGTCGTTCTACATCAGAAACTCCGTTTTTACTGGTAGTGATTTAGATTTTCACATTTTCCGCATTCAACCATGCTTGCAATGCTGCGCACATAAAGGCTGAATCTTTGTCGGCTTTAATTCCCTGTGGATTGCCCATTTCGTTAAAGACTTCAATGATGGCTCTCTTGGTTTCTAACCAGTCACGACTCTTAACTTCTATAAGGGTAGCGAATTATGCGAATTAGCGAATGCATGATAGGAATTGTTGATTGCCTACCAAATAGAAATCCATGACATACTTTTCTCTGATATTTTGTATTTCAGGGGTGATTTCGAAGGTTAGATTGGTGTTACGATGCTCTGTTTTAGCAACGTTGCACGTAGGACATTCATTGATAATATTTTGGATTAACTTTTGATAATCGGGGTAGTAGAATTTTCCTTTAAACCAATTAGTGGTCTTTTCGATACCTGGGTGAAGTAGCTCTTTATGATTCTTCATTATTTGTTCTTTGAATTCGGAGTAGTTCGGAATATTTATGAGTTTGGTACTGGATTTAATCAGTTTAGTGAAGTGATTTGGACTGATTATCTCCAGGAATGCCCTTTGGAACAGTGGGAAGTCTACTTCGTTATGGAAATATAGTGCACTCTTTTTGGTACACACATATTCCTTTATTATATCTTTTGCTAATGATTCTGTCATTTCGGTATATGTGATTTTTATCAGTATCTTGTGGAAATAGTGGGATGTTTCTACCTTATCCTCATTACCTTTAATCAGTTCTATTTGCCTATTATAGTAATTGATTGGTATCTCTGTAAGTGGAATATAATTTGTATTATCTTCTTGCGCGCTATGGACCGTTGCACAATCACTATTAATGGTTTCCCCGAGTAGGTTTTCGTTAATCTTTACTCTTGATAGCGCATCGGCTACATGGTTCTCCTTTCCGGGTAAATATTTTATTTTGAAGTCAAATTCATTTAATTTGATCTTCCATCGTTGTAGCTTCATATTTGGTTCCTTGAGGTTATTCAACCAAATCAAGGGTTTGTGATCACTTAATATCTCAAACGTTCTACCAAACAGGTATGATCTGAAATACTTAGTTGCCCAAACTATAGCTAGTAATTCCTTTTCTATTGCTGAATAATTGATTTCATGTTCGTTTAAGGTTCTACTTGCATAGCAGATTGGTTTGTGGTCTTGCGACAACACTGCTCCTAATGCAATGTTACTTGCATCGGTTGTTACCGTGAACATTCTGTTGAAATCTGGGAATGCGAGGATGGGGTCTGAGGTGATAAGTACTTTCAATTTTTCGAAGGCCTCGACGTATTTTTCCTCTGTTGGGTCTATGACTGCTCGTTTCTTTAATTTGAGTGTCATAGGTTTTGCTATATTAGCGAAGTTCGGAATGAATTTCCTATAGAATCCACATAAACCTATGAATGATTTTATTTTTGTGGTTGTATTGGGTATTGGGAAGTTTATTATGGCAGATATTTTCTTTGGATTAGGAACTATGCCGTTAGTTGTTACTACATGGCCTAGGAATTCCGTTTCTTTCTTCAGGAATTCACACTTATCCTTTTGTAGCTTTAAGTTGGCGTCTCTCAACTTTCCAAATACTCTCCTTAGTGACAACAGGTGTTCTTCCAATGAAGTGGAAAATATAATGATGTCGTCTAAGTATACGAGGCAATCTTTGAAGATTAACTCTTCTAGCAGATTGTTCATACATCTTTGGAAGGTAGCGGGGGCAGTGGTTAGCCCAAAGGGCATACGAGTGAACTCGTAATGACCATGCTTCGTGGAGAAAGCTGTTTTTGGGATTGAGCTAGGTTCCATAGGAATTTGATGGAATCCCTTAGCTAAATCGATTGTTGTGAAATATTGGCACCTACCTAGTTTATCTAGTATTTCGTCCATTCTGGGTGTAGGAAATTTATCCTTTATTGTCACCTCGTTTAGACTTCTATAATCTACTACCATACGATATTTCTGCTTTCCTGAAGCATCTATTTTCTTTGGTATCATAGCGATGGGTGCACAATAGGGAGAGTTCGACTTACGAATGATTCCCTGTCTAATTATATCTTTGATTTGTTGAGTCACTTCTTGATCGTGTATTTGAGCATATTTATATGGTCGACGATATACAGGATCTTCGTGATGGGTTTTAATTTCGTGCTTTATAGTACTAGTGAAGGTCAAAATGTCACCTTCTTTATACTGAACGTCCTTAAATTCATAGAGAACTTTCTTTAGTTTCTCCTTTTCTTCGTCATTTAAATGTTCCAACCTTATCTGGTTGCATTCCCTTAATTCATTCTCTAATGCGGAAGCGAAGTATTGCTCTCCTTCAGGAGATGGGTCAAGGCACTTAGGTGTAGTTATATCTTCCTTTGAAGATGGCTTAACACCTTTGTGTGCGGTCTTGCCGACGGCAATTGCTTCTCCACTTTGGATGATTGGGTATGACCTTTCTCCTAACGTTACCGTTTCATTTCGGTAATCGATGACGGCTTTGCTGGCCATCAAATATTCTCTGCCTAAGAGTATGTCATAATTTTCAGAAAAATTATGAATATAAACTTTTTGTTTTGTCGGACAGTTTTTGGTTGCATTACGTGTAATGCTCTGAGTCAGACGGACGGGTCCATTGATGGTATGGACGGTGAGGTTGTCGCTATCGACTTTGGAATCTGTATAGTTTTCTTTTATTATATTTATTGACGATCCCGAGTCCGCGATACCTCTTAATTTTTTATTATTTACGATTATTTCTATATATGGTCTTCCTCGATTTCTTCCGAGGCACTTTGCTGAAAATTTACATCCATTTTCATTTGTCCGCTTTGGCTTTCCCTACATCGTTTGCCTGGCTGATTTGGTGCACTGCTACCTGCCTGAGTCTGATTGATTTGATAGTTAGTGGGATTCAGTACTCTGCCCTGGTTTAAGGAATTTCTAAATTTGTTAAATAATCCTTTATTATTTACGGCATTATTTCCTGAATAATTTCGATTCGATCCATGATTATTTCTGGAAGTACTTGGGTTTTGATTGTTATAATCGTTACTACTATAGCGAGGGTAATAAGTTCCAACATTCCTACGATTGTTATTTCCGTTTCTTGAGTGTTCGTGATTCTTGTTATCGGTTACGAAATTTTCGTAGATTCCTAACTCTTGAGCTGATTTTTCTAGATTAGCCATAGTAGAAATGTCTTTCTTTGCTAAAATGATGAACAGTTTATTGGGTAGAGCATCTTCTATGGTATGTCTGGTGGCATTTGCCAGAGCGTTTTTAAAGATTATCTTATTTTCTGGGCTAGTCTCCAGATTTAGTTTACTTACTATAACATTTGACTTAATTTCTAGTTCCTCTACGAACTTACGAATATTCCCATTGAATTTGGTGTCGTGTAATTGTTGTAGCAGCGTTTCGTATGGAGTGTGGTTGTTGAATTTGCTGATTAGGGCTACTTTTAGATCGGTCCAGGTGTTGGGTTGAAGGCTTTGTGATAAAAGTTGTGCTCGTCCGCACAGTTGACCCTCAGTGGCTCCGTACATGATGCTTTGTTGCCGGATGTCTTCTGTTGGGTACAATTCGGAGATGTACTCAATCCTGCTTATGAACGAGCTAAGGCGTTCTTGGCATCCGTCGTATGGTGGGATTTGCCTGATTGACTTCAAGGATTGTGTTCGGAGCAGAACCCAGCCGATTAGCTGCTTGCCAAATAGCACCTAATTCTTGGCCCTCAGCCGCTTATTTTGTTTGTTACTTATGTCTATGTCACTCATTTGTTTGTTAAAGCTCTGCGCTTGCTTGCCCTGCTAAACGCTCTCTGCCAGCTCGCTCTTCGCTATCTCCGCTTTGCGTCTGCGTACCGACGTCGGCCGAGCGAAGCTGCGCTTAGCGATCGGAGCGGCAATGTAAAGGGCAGGCAAGCCACACTTGCAATTTGGATGTCACGCATTAAAGAACATATCGTAATTTTATTTCTGCGCCGAGTTTTATTTAATTCGAAATAATTAGTCGGCCGATTGGGGATAAAAAACATTATCTCCACATAAAATTTGGTGACCCCGACGTGATCTCTGAGTTGCAGTGTCAATTAATAATCATTCGCGATCGACATTCGTTAGCCCTAGCAAATTTTCGGCGGTTAAGCACAATTCGGTGCTAAAACACACTTACATACACCTACATACACGCATTGCTGGCTATTAATTTCTCTGTCGCGACAATTCGGTCAGTGCAGTCCGGTAGGCAGTGCAGCGAACTCACTAATACACACAAGCGGAGTACAAAGCGGAATCGGACAGCTCGCACAGCCGCACAGCTAAAGGCATTAGCTGTAATCCCTTTGCTTTCGGTTCCCACGTTTATACGTATACAGGCTGTCTTTTTCGGTCGTGCTGAGTGACTCTTTTAAAACCTCAACATGGCAGCACCTGAGCCTACCAATGTCTCGAACGCAGCAATGCCGAGTGATGTAGATTTCTACAAGCACAAGGCCGAGTCCATTGCGCGCCAACTAAAGGCCATGGATCGCTTTCTCACCAAGGAAGAGCTTGCCGAGTTAGATGAGGCAGAACTTCAAGCTCGCTTAGAGCAGATCGAGCGAATGAATGCGGATTTCGATGCCGCTCAAACGAGCCTTGAAAGGCTGGATTTCCTGCAGTTAGCCCATGATGCCCGGCTGGACTTTTCGAATGTTTATGTCAAGGTTAGGTCCAGGCTGTCGCGGGAGTTGATGGCTGCTCGCACGGTAAATGTTGCCAATTCAACGGCTCGGCATACTCTCGAGGGGAATTCGCCGTTGTTCGCCTATAATAGTATAGGCCGTTCTCGAATGCCCGAGTTGCAGCTTCCGCGATTCGGTGGGAGCTACATGGATTGGCCAGAATTCCACGCGATGTTTTCGACAATGGTGCACAAAGACCATCATATACCAATCATCGAAAAATTCCAATATCTTCGTGGATGTCTAGATGGTGCTGCGCTGGATACGATTCGTTCCTTGGAACTTTCTGAGGAGAATTACGACAAGGCGTTGAATTTACTAATGTTGCGATTCGATAATAAACTGTTACATTTTCAGGCACACGTCAAGGCTATTTTCGGGCTGCAAGGGGTGGAGAAGGGCTCGACTATCGGCTTGCGCGCGCTCAGCGATAAAATCAATTCGCACTTGCGTGCACTTCAGACCTTGGCGACCCCGCAGGAGATTTCCGATGGGTTGCTGATCTTCATCATAGGCACGAAATTGGACCACAAGACCAAGGAGAAATGGGAAGAGAACTTGCCGACGTCAGGATTGCCTCGGTGGTCAAGCATGGCCTCATTCTTGGAAGCAAGATGTCGGATTCTGGAAAATTTGGGATCGGCTATGGTAACAATTCCTAGCCAGCAGGTGGGAGAAAGTAAACCTAGCACCCTAATCACTTCCATTAACGATCATAATAGCTCAACATGCAAGTATTGCAAATCCTCCGATCACTACATATCCCGATGCCAGGCATTTATAGATCTCCCTGTTTTTTCTCGATACAAGGAGGTGAAGAAGCGCCATTTATGTCTAAACTGCCTCAACAAAGGCCATTCATTGCAACGCTGCAAGTCAGGGGCATGTAGAAATTGCCAAGCCAAGCATCACACACTGCTCCACATGCAGTCGGGCGCTGACGCTGAGTTGCCGTCGCCGAGCACGGAATCGACCCAGCATGATCCTGCAAGTGCCCTAGTAGCAAGCAAATATATTAGCCCTCCCCCCTCGAGTCAAAAATCTCTGCCTAGCCAAAACGTGCTGCTAGCTACTGCAATCGTATATGTCAGGGGCCGTTTTGGATCGCTTATTCCATGTCGTGCCATTTTAGATTCCGCTTCTCAGGTTAACTTTATAACATCGAGACTCGCCAATCAGCTGCAGTTAGATCCTCACCCGTCTCACGTTCAAATCGCCGGTATTGGAGAGTCAATTCTACCATCCAGCAAGTCTGTGGACATCGTCCTGCAATCTCAAGACGAAAGCTATCGCGGTTTCCTCTCTGCAATTATCACTGCCTCAATCACAGGAATGCAGCCTAACTTCGGCCTAGACGCAAAGGATTGGCCAATGCCAAATAATCTAAAACTGGCTGATCCTAATTTCGCCAAGCCCCAGCGTGTCGATCTGTTGATAGGTGCTGGTTTGTTCTTCGAATTAATGTGCGTTGGACAGATTCGACTGTCAGACCAATTGCCAACATTGCAGAAGACGAAACTTGGCTGGATAGTGTCAGGAAGTATTAAAAACTCTGAGAAAGCCCGTGCGGCGCTAGCAGCCGTTGAAGATCCCCCTGTCATCTCCGCTTGCGAGACTAATTTGTGCGATATTGTAAGGCGGTTTTGGGAAGTCGATGGAGATTATTCGCCCTCATCAATTTCGGAGGAAGATGTTCATTGCGAACAGCATTTGGTCACAAACTGCATTCGCCTAGAGTCCGGAGCTTACTCCGTGCGTTTGCCAACCAAATTCAGTCTAGAGGAATTAGGAGAATCGTATCAGCAGGCGCTACGTAGATTTCTCAATTTGGAGAGGAAGCTAGCAAAAAATGCACAGCTTAAGGCAAAATATATGGAGTTTCTCCAGGAGTATCGTGATTTAGGACACATGTCACGCCACTTGTGTGGCGATATCTGCAAAATGTACCGCTGTGTACGCGTTTCCCATCCCGATACGCACGTGCAGTGCATCCTATGGCGCAATGACCCGAAGGAGGAGATTCAGGTGTTCAAGTTGGAGACTGTTACTTACGGAACCAAACCTGCCGCTTTCTTAGCAATTCTTGCTATGCATCAATTGGCAAATGATGAAGAGTTGCGTTTTCCGCTTGGCGCTGATGTTGTTCGAAGAGATTTCTATGTCGATGATCTCATATCTGGAGGGGACAGCATTGATTCTGTCATCAAGATTCGTCAGCAGGTAAAGGAGCTACTTTCGAAAGGATGTTTTCCCATACGTAAATGGTGTTCCAATGAACCCGCTGCTTTGGAAGGCGTATCGGAGGTGGATCGCGAAAAGTTCCTTACCTTTCATGACGGGACTGAAGTAACCAAGGCGCTTGGTCTAGTTTGGGATCCCACCACGGACAATCTTCTGTTTAGCTTCGCTCACGTCGGAACCGCTGCAGGCCCAACCTCGAAGCGTTCGGTCCTGTCTACACTAGCTAGGTTCTACGATCCTCTAGGGCTCATCTCTCCCATCATCACAAAAGCTAAAATATTTATGCAGTCGCTATGGAACGAAAGGCCGTCAGCCATCGGGTGCTACAGGGGGACAAACGGATGACGGGTCGGCTCGCACAACTGTGAACTCGGAACTGAGGCGCAGCCGCTCCGGTTAGTAATACCCGGTGCGGTCTGCGTCTCACACCCCCCCTAGGACACAGAGGGTTGCGAGCGAACCGTCACCCGCCGTAACTGTGCACACCGGTGGAAGTGCGACTATACTCTCCCCGTGAGGGCGGCTGGAAACAGGTCCTAGCACGGTCATGTCTCTGCTAGGATGCTGGCGAATGGTAGTCGGGCGGAGAGAAGTAAACTCTCAGTGAAATTACCCCAATCCAAGGTGACACTGTTATATGCCGAGGGATGCATGGCCGGGGGGGTGCCCGGTCGCTAATATGCGGACTCTGGATACCTGCCGACCTCCAGTTTAAATCAGGCTTCCCGGGGCAAGCGGGCTATGCCTCGGGTGACCATCCCCTTCCCGCCTACTCGTGGGAACTACTATGTCAAACACTCTAAATATAAAAACCAACAAAACCGCAAAGGAGCTCGGTACTCCTCTTAAAGTACCGGAGGGACAAGCCAATCCCTCTGCACCAGCGCCTGGGAAACCGGGTCCAAAGAAGACGGGGAAGGAGACTGAGTCGGTCCACCGTCTTCAGGCAGCAGCCGCAGCGAGGGGGGGCCCGAAAAGCCAATCGGGTCCTTCCAAGTCGGGTGGCTCCAAGGGCGAAGCGGATACCGGGGTGGCTGCCAAGCAGAGCGTAATCGCGGCTGGTAAGCGCACCGGGACCGAAGAACCCATGGGAGTCCCGGCGGGCAGCGTCTCTGCACCACGGGGAGGAAAGCCGTCGTACCAGGACAGGAGACGAGCGGCTTTCATCCTGTCCAACGAAGACCCGAACTTCAGGGCGTCAGCCGAAGGAAAGGAGCAGAGGCTGTGGGCCTCCTCAATCCTTCCACTGTTCCAGCCAGCCAAAGCCGGAAAGGGCGCAACCAAGGCCCCCAACAAGCGGCAACGCTCTGCGGAGGACCCCGCAAATCAGTCAGGCCAAGCCCAGCAAGCCAAGCGGGTGAAGACCCACCTCACGAACCGGTCGTGACAGGGGCGCCGAGGACGGCCATGTCCCTCGCGATAAGTGGCACCTGGTGGAGAACGAGCTCCAGGACCGGTTCCTACTGGAACTAAAGGAGAACGGCGGACCACCGCCAAAGTGTGAGGACGCAGGGTGGCATCAAGGCAAGGTGAAAGCCATCGCCTGCCAAGACGCTCGCTCTGCGGCCCTCTACATGAAGGCGGTGGCGGCCCTAAAAGAGGTCTATCCAGAGGCGAAACTGGAGGCCGTGAAGTGGGAAGATGTCCCTAGTCGCCCGAGAGCCAGAGCGTGGGTCTCGGCTAAGCCTGCAGAGCCTGAGAAGATCCTCAGGTTACTGCAGGTCTGCAACCCCCACCTTCCTACAGCCGATTGGAAGGTGGCAAAGGTAGAGGATATCCAAGGGCAGAGGCGCCAGATTATCCTCGTCCTAAATGAGGAATCCATTGATCTCCTCGCAAAGTCGGACGGTGTAGTGGATTATGGCTACAAGAAGGTCACCATATCCACTTACAAGTCCGATCGCAAGGGCAGGCAAGCGGAGGTCGAGCCAGACCCGGAGCTGCCGGAGATCCCGAAAGAGGGGGCCTCGTGCGAGGAAGACAACCCGGCGTCGGATGCGGCGTCCATGATGTCGGACGATATCTTGGACGACTACGCGTTCGACGAGAGCGACCTAGCCAGAGGTCTCAGCCACATCGTTGTCGGGGAGGAGCCGGAGTCCCCTGACAGCGATCTAGAAGCAACAATGGTGGAGGCGAGCCTCAGGAATGTCGTTGACGCTCCTGCAGATAAACCTCCACCATTGTAAGGCAGCATGCGCTGCTCTACTGCTCCACCTGGCCAAGGGTGGAGCCGACATAGTCCTCATTCAGGAGCCCTGGATCCTCGGAAACAGGGTCTCCGGTCTGAGGACTTCTGACTACAAGCTATATGTAGCTGAAACCGCAGGTAAAATTCGTACCTGCATTATTGCAAAAAGAGAGTTGCACTTATTTTTGCTCCCAAATTTCAGCAATGAAGACCACACCGCAGTGAGCCTCGAAGGCCAGGAGCGCTCACTGAGGATCTGCTCCGCATACATGGGGCATGAACAACCAGACCCCCCTCCACACGCACCTCTCCGGGCTCTAATCGCAGACTGCTCGGCCAAGGACATCGGCCTAATTGTGGGGTGCGATGCCAATGCACATCACTGTCAGTGGGGAAGCACTGACACAAACGAAAGGGGTGAGTACCTTTTCAGTTACTTACTGACCACTCAGATGGTCTTACTAAACCGGGGTAGTGATCCCACCTTTATCATTAAAAACCGCAAGGAGGTCCTGGACCTCACGCTTGCCTCTCATGAGATACAGCGTAACATTGTATCCTGGAGGGTCCTGGAAGAGCACTCCTTCTCGGACCACAGGTACGTGGAAACTGTCTTCTCCTTCTCAGTACCGAAGCCAGTCCGATTCCGGAACATCAGGCGGACAAACTGGACTCGGTACTCTGATTACCTCTGTCGTGTTCTCCCTGAGCCCCCATCTGAGGAGGAGTTCTCCACGGAGGCCACGACTCGTCTTCTTAAGATCTTTACCGACGCCTGCAATAAGGCGCTCGACAAAGCATGCCCCTCTGGCAAGAACAGAGGCCGGAAGAAACCTGAATGGTGGAATCCGAAACTGGGTGAACTCCGGAAAGCCTCCCGGAGACTCTTCAATAAAGCTAAGGCTGAAAACGTTGAGCAAAACTGGGCCGAATACAAGGCCAGTCTGTCAACCTACAACAAAGAACTTAGAAAAGCCAAACGCGCCTCCTGGCGTAAGTTCTGCAGCGAAATCGAGAGTAACTCAGAAGCCTCACGCTTGCGCAGAGTTCTCTCGAAGACAACACCCACCCTGGGCTACTTGAAGAACACCGACCAGTCGTGGACTACGTCCAGCGAGGAGTCGCTAAATCTTCTCCTAAATACCCACTTCCCTGGCTGCGATGAAAACAGACCCAACTACCTCGCGCCTCCTTCTGTCGCCTCAAATGCCATCTTGAGACTGCTAAGCCAGGAGAACATTTCCTGGGCGATCAGAAGCTTTAATCCCTAGAAGTCCGCGGGGCCAGACGGCATTTTCCCTGCCCAACTGATTCACGCGGGACATAAAGCCATTAACTGGCTCAAAATAATTTACGAGGGAATCTTCTCCCACGGGTGCATTCCTGACACCTGGCTTCAGACCAAAGTCGTATTCATACCCAAGGCAGGCAAGCCCTCGCACACTGCCCCAAAAGATTTCAGACCCATAAGTCTATCGTCTTTTCTTCTAAAGGCGATGGAGCGGCTCCTGGGGCTGCATCTAACGGCGTGCATTCCGTCCAGTCTGATCTCAGACTCCCAGCATGCCTATCGGAAGGGAAGATCCACCGAAACGGCCCTACACTCGATCACATCGATCATCGAAGCATCCCTTAATTTTAAGGAGTACACCCTAGTAGCCTTCCTCGACATAGAAGGCGCCTTTAACAACATCCTTCCGACCGCCATCACGGGCGCACTGACGGATCTGGGCGTTGACTCCAGGACGGTGAGCCTGATCGATCAGATGCTACAATGCAGGACGGTTGAGGCATCACTGGGGACGTCAACGTGTACCAGATTTGTCAGCAGAGGCACACCGCAGGGCGGAGTCCTCTCGCCCCTTCTATGGAACGTGGCAGTGAACACACTGCTGCGGGAGATAGAGGGGGGTGGCTGCCGTGTGGTGGCGTACGCGGACGATGTTGCCATAGCATTCTCCGGAAAATTTCCGCAGACATTGTGTGAGTGCATGACAAGTACTCTCACGAAAATGTCGAAATGGGCAGACAAATGCGGGTTAGGCGTAAACCCGTCTAAAACGGAACTGGTGCTTTTCACTAGGAAGTACAAAGTTCCGGTACTGATTCCCCCAAGACTATGTGGGGAAACGCTAGTCTTCAGCAACAACGCCAAGTATCTTGGCCTAATCCTCGATAGAAAGCTCGATTGGAAATTGAGCATAGAGGATAGAGTAAAGAAGGCCACAGTGGCCCTCTATACTTGCAGGAAAGCCATCGGACTAAAATGGGGAATGACCCCCTATATAGTTCGGTGGCTCTACACCGCCATCATACGACCAATCATGCTCTATGGAGTGGTGGTATGGTGGCCAGCCTTGGACAGAAGGACATGCCTCAATAAACTCAGCAGAGTTCAGTGCATGGCAGAGCTATGCATAACTGGCGGGCTACGCACTACTCCAGGGGAAGCCCTGGATACTGTGCTGGACCTCCTCCCTGTGGATCTCATGGGAAAGAAGGTGGCAACACTTTCCGCCCTCAGAATGAGAGAAGCCAGACTGTGGAAAGCATCCGCGGTTGGGCACTCGGGAATCCTGATGAGACTCCCGCAATTACCAGAGAGGACAGATTACTGTATCCCCAGTGATCACCTCTCGACGCCCTTCCAGGTATCAATCCCATCTAGGGAGGACTGGGAGATGGGCGAACCAGGACCTGCAAATGCGGTCCACTTCTACACTGATGGCTCAAAGCTAGACGGCCGCGTGGGAGGCGGAGTCTACTGCAGCGAGCTGAACATCAGTCATTGCTTCAGGCTCCCGGATCACTGTAGTGTGTTCCAAGCGGAGGTTGAAGCCATCAAGGAGGCCATTTCGATCGTCTCCAAATTACATCTAGATACGCACTTAGTGTGCGTCTTCTCGGACAGCCAAGCAGCTATCAAAGCTCTAGGCTCAATATCGTCGAACTCAGCGACTGTAAATGACTGCCGCAGGTCTCTGCACGAGATCGCAGAGCAGTTAGATCTCTTCCTTATATGGGTCCCCGGCCACAGGGACATCGAGGGGAATGACGCCGCCGACGAGCTAGCCAGGCAGGGTACTACGATTCCTCTCCTACCGGAGAGGGAGCAAGTAGCGATGCCCTTGGCTACGTGCAGGCTCCTAACGCACGAATTGTTCGAGCAAAATGCCAATAGGAGATGGCAGCAAACCGTTTCCTGTAAAGTCTCAAGATTGATATGGCCATATCGATCGAAAAAGCGCTCAGCAGAGCTGTATAAACTCAGCAGAGCACAGTGCTCTGCAGTTACTAGAGCCATTACGGGACACTGGCAGATCGGCACTCACGCCTCTAGACTGTCAATCCCTCATAACGACTTCTGCAGGAGTTGTCGCGACGAGGAGGAGGAGGAATCGGTCCCCCACTTCTTCTGCCACTGCCCAGCCCTTGGAAATCGGCGTCTTCGTATTCTCGGGGCCGCTTTCCTCACGGACATTTCGGACCTGTCCGTAATCAAACCAGGGACCTTGTCCAAATACATCCAAGCCACCGGATGGGACTGCCCTTAACCTGCAGTAGTATGCTCTCAAGGTTCGGGCAACGCGAAGGGGCACATGCCCATGCGGCAACACAACAGACCTTTTATAGGTCAAAGTGAGCTTGGGGGCGGGAGGCTCTTATCCCCCCCCTCCCGGCTACCGCCTTAACCTAACCTAACCTATAGAACGAAAGCCTAAAGTTGAATTGGGACGAAAGCCTGCCCCAGGATCTACATACGACTTGGATTGAGCTGACTTCGCAGTTGTCGATGGTTAAAAACTTTAAGTTTCCACGTTACGTGCTTCGGCAGCAAGCCAGATTAGAAATGCACGCGTTTTGTGATGCGAGCCAAGCAGCATATGGTGCCTGTGTATACATGCGTTCGGAAGCTCTTGGCATTGTGCAAAGTCATCTCTTATGCTCTAAATCCAGAGTCGCGCCCTTGAAAAGTATGACTATCCCCAAGCTTGAGCTGTCCGCTGCCCTCGTATTAGCCGAACTAGTGTCCACCATAGTTAAGGGATTATCAGCTCCATGCCAAATACATTGCTGGTCGGATTCGTTCATAGCCCTTGCCTTGATTCGAGAATCCCCATTGAATTTTAATATATTTGTTTCTAATCGAGTTCAGCGGATTCAGGAGCTCACCGCTGGAATGACTTGGCATCACGTGCCCACAAAGTTGAATCCTGCCGACATCATATCACGTGGATCCACGCCCGCTGAACTAATGGATAGCAGCCTTTGGATCTCTGGACCACCATTCTTGCGTCTTGAGAGCTCAGAGTGGCCTGCAGGCTTGCAATTGCCGACCGATGTACCAGAACGTCGTCATGCAGCATTGGTTGTTTCAAACGAAAGGGATGTATCGTACGATTGCAAATTTCAAAACTCATTCGGATCCATGCAGCGCGTCTTTGCTTACATATATCGATTCTACATTCTCAAGGACAAAGGCATAGCGCGGTCGAAGGGTCAACTTACCGTAATCGACATCAAAAATGGTACGCATTTGCTCATAAGGGCAATACAGCAGCAACAATTTTCGGAAGAGATAAGGGCCCTCGCCAGCAAACAGGCCCTACCCCCAAAAAGCACGATGGCCTCACTGAATCCATTTCTGGATAGCTTTGGATTGCTGCGTGTTGGAGGCCGCCTCCAAAATGCCGAATTGGACTACGACGCGAAGCACCCGATCCTGCTTCCTAAGGGACATCCTGTCACTGTCTCTATTATTATCTTCTTTCACGAAAGGTTTCTCCACGCAGGAGCTCAAGGATTGCTCGGACTGCTTCGGCAAAAATTCTGGCCAAATGTGTTAGATGTTTTCGTTTGAAGCCAGTGCTAAGGGAACATATCATGGGAAACTTGCCTGCGGATCGCGTAAGGACTAATCCAGCATTCCACACAACGGGCGTTGATTTTTGCGGACCCTTTTATCACAAATCGGAAGTCAGAAGCAGGCCTCCTATCAAATGTTACATCGCTGTCTTCGTATGCTTTAGCACCAAAGCAACTCATTTGGAAGTCGTTCGGGATCTATCTACAGAATCCTTTCTGGCAGCATTAAGGCGTTTTATAAGTCTACGTCCCAAGCCTCGAATCATCTGGTCAGACAACGCTACAAATTTTGTAGGAGCAAAAAATGATCTTTTGGAGCTTCGGCAAATGTTCCTCAGTGATCCTCATACGTCGGCTGTGTCACATCTCTGCGTTTCTAGTGGAATCGACTGGAAATTCATCCCCCCTCGCTCACCTCATTTTGGGGGTTTGTGGGAGGCGGCTGTTAAAGCAGCTAAATATCATTTTCATCGCATCGTCGGGACCTACATTTTTACTCTTGATGAAATTCAGACCTTGGCTTGTGAAATCTCTGCTTTGTTAAATTCCCGTCCGCTTTATGCAATTACAGAAAGTCCCGATGATCTAGATGTGCTCACGCCAAACCACTTTCTCAATGGAGCCCCGAAAGCTGCATTCGACGAGCCAGATGTGGCGCATCTCCGGGTCAACCTACTATGTCGATGGCAGCGGCTGTGTCAAATGAAGCAGGCGTTTTGGAGAAAATGGAGCACGGCGTATCTTTCGATTCTTCAGGAGCGGAGCAAGTGGCGGTCATCGTCTCCAAACATCAAGCTAGGAGCGTTCGTCATGATCAAGGAGGAAACGCTGCCACCATTAAGGTGGCCGCTTGGCCGCATTGAGAGCGTCATACCAGGAAAAGATGGAACCATCAGAGTAGCCGTCATCCGCACTCAAAAAGGCCTTTTCAAGAGGGCCGTTGGAAAAATAGCGGTTCTGCCCCTTCAGGATGGATCTGTTGAAAGCCTTTGCCTTCCAACGGGGGGTGAATGTTCGGAGCAGAACCAAGCCGATTAGCTGCTTGCCAAATAGCACCTAATTCTTGGCCCTCAGCCGCTTATTTTGTTTGTTACTTATGTCTATGTCACTCATTTGTTTGTTAAAGCTCTGCGCTTGCTTGCCCTGCTAAACGCTCTCTGCCAGCTCGCTCTTCGCTATCTCCGCTTTGCGTCTGCCTACCGACGTCGGCCGAGCGAAGCTGCGCTTAGCGATCGGAGCGGCAATGTAAAGGGCAGGCAAGCCACACTTGCAATTTGGATGTCACGCATTAAAGAACATATCGTAATTTTATTTCTGCGCCGAGTTTTATTTAATTCGAAATAATTAGTCGGCCGATTGGGGATAAAAAACATTATCTCCACAGATTGGTTCAGGTGTATTTCTGATAGCGGCATGTTGATTTCTTTTTATTTATTTATTTTTTTCTAATATTAATTGAGTTTCAATCGTGTGTAGATTCTTTGGCGGATCTCTTTAGTATTAGCGTTACTTTTTCTCTGATCACTGTAGGTTATTACGCACTGTAACTGTCACTACGCCAATTGATCGTCTTAAAAAAAGGATTCACTTTTAACTGAGATCCTACCGACTGCGCCAGTTAAATATGCGACACTTCAGTTTAAGTTTTAAAAAAGGTTTTATTCTTTCACTTAAACTTAGCGTACATTGGTTAGTTATTTCCCCGACGATGACTGAGGTCTGATGTCTTGAACGGAATTAACTTTGGTTGAATTCTCCGACGGTGTCGCGATTGACGTTTGTCTTGAACAGAACTGAGCTGGCTTCTTAGATGTAGACTATTTATATTATGATGCTCGGTTTGGGATTCGGATTTGGATTCGGAGGCGTTGGCTTCGACTTCGGCTTCGGAGATGGAGTACGTGACTCGATCGATATGTGGGAAAGGCGGCTTTTGATGAAAGGCTTCCGCTGCGTATGAGCGGTGTTGCATTACTTGGGGGTGGCTGAGAATAGGGCCTCTGATTGGTCAGCTAGGATGGTGTGATTCTTGAGAATCGATTAGTAATTGATCTCTGAAGAGTGGCGTGATTCTGGTGCGGCTGGATTCTAGTGCGGCATCTATTGTTTTATGTTCAACTTCCAGTTTAGGGTGTTTGTTTACATTGCCTGCAATCGGCTACGCGTGGTCCATTTCGAGCGTGAGATTGTTTATGAGGGGTCGAAGCTGAGGGTGTCGTATTGTTTATAGTATTGTGGGTGCAGGGTAATAGACATAAACAAGGGTATGCGGAGCATGGACTATAAATATGTCACTATATATATATCTATATTTCTTTCCAAATTCCGTAGTATAAGTAATCATTTTTATATATGTATATGTGTATATATGCCCGTCATCTAATCAAATTTCATTTTGTTCAGCACTGCTAACATTTTTTGGTTTATTTTGGTAATCTAATAGCATCGTCCTGATCCACAGTCCTCCTACTTATCCTCATCCTACTAATAGTTCAACGTGTGTATTCTTATGTCCTTCGCCTGCTGTCAATTAATAAATCTTCTGAATCAACTAATTAGCTAATTTCCATGCACTTCATAAAAATGTTTTTCATAATTCTCGCTTTTGGGGATTTAGGATTTACATATCTGTACGTAGATTTATCATTTATCTAATTGGTTGGGGCGTGGGGGCTAAATACATTTAACCGTGACTCTTTTAGAAGTTTTCTTAAATTTAACAGCTACATAACTTAGTAGTACTAATATAATTATGACAAATGAAATTAGTAGACTTATTTGTAATAGGTTACTATATTTGGAGTATTGCATAATTATTTCATTAGTTTGGACATACGACAGTGGTTTTATTTTAGTTATGTTGTTGTTGACATAAACATTCTGGGCAAAATCTAACATTGTGTTTGATATTGTAAATTCATTTAATTGGATTGAACAGTTGTAGATTTTTATAATGGTATTTCCTTACGCTATGATTTCTTGGTTTACACAATTCTGGTTTAGCGTTGTTTTTGGACTGAACCAGATTCCATGTGATTAGTATACTGGGTTCAATAAAGTTTATTTGAAAGTTTTGAAAAGTTTTGGAATATGGACATTTAGTGGGAATTTGCATTAAAATTCCTTTTATACAATTGCCATTGGTTTTCAATATAGTTTCTTTAACAAATACTTCTTCATTTGTTATGTAGTACTTGTCGTATGTCATATCTGTTAACATGTTATTTAATTCGTCTGGATACGGAACGATTTTATAGATCGGTACTTTTGTAATGTCTTTGGGAATGTTGGAAATTATTAGAATTTCGTTGGTATCGGATTTTAGCCATGTGGAGGTTTTTATATTTAGTATTTTCTCAGAATTTATTTGTTCCAGGTAGTCTTGTTTGAATAATTTTGGATTAAATATACCGAGCCTAGTTAATTGCATACCTAGTTCTATATCTTCGATATATTCTGTGAAATGTTGTAGATTGAATATCAAAATTTCTATTTGTTGATTCCTGTCTTTTTCTTCATTTAGTTTGTTTATAACGTTTATTCCGCTATTAACTGCATCTATTACCAAATTTAGTTCATTCATTTGAATGCTATGGCTGGCTAAATTTTCTATTTTTTGTTCCAAATCGACTTTATCTTCCTGATCTAGTGTTCCAAAGAGATATTTGTAGGCTGTTCCTACTATATTGATTAGGCCTCTTTTATTTCTTTTGGTTATTTTTAGCCCGTTCATTTCTCTTTGCAATTTGTCTACTAGATATTTTATTTGGAATAT
This sequence comes from Drosophila miranda, assembly GCF_003369915.1. NCBI lineage: Eukaryota > Metazoa > Arthropoda > Insecta > Diptera > Drosophilidae > Drosophila > Drosophila miranda. The sequence goes on from NW_022881603.1 coordinate 29,596,763, forward strand.
GTCCTGGAATTTAGTGGCTTGCATTAATAAATTTTGGTATAGTTCTTCGGTTTTAGTTACATTAACAGTTAGATAATGGTATTCGTAATTGATAGGTATGTTAATCGATCCAGTTTTGAATATCATATATCCGCAGTCCCGCGGACGGGAGCGATCGTAGCGTGGGACGGGGCAGTTGGTTTCACCGAGAACACTCCGGTTATCGCCGAATAGCGCCTTCAGGGCCCCACCGAACTCAGAATCAATACGGAGGTCTTTACTATGCGCTAATACCAACAGGTGTCGCCGAGAGTACCTAGGCTATCGCCGGACAGTACTTACGGGACCCCACCGGCCTAAGAATTACTACGAAGCGGAAAGGGGGACTATGCTATGCGGGAATACCGGCAAGTATCGCCGAGAGTACCTAGGCTATCGCCGGACGGTACTCACGAGACCCTGCCGGCCTAAGAATTACTACGACGCGGAAAGGGGAACTTTGCTATGCGGGAATACCGACAAGTATCGCCGTGAGTACCTAGGCTACCGCCGGACGGTACTTACGGGACCCTGTCGGCCTAAGAATTACTACGACGCGGAAAGGGGAACTTTGCTATGCGGAAATACCTACAAGTATCGCCGAGAGTACCTAGCCTATCGCCGGACGGTACTTACGGGACCCTGTCGGCCTAAGAATTACTACGAGGGTCAGGGATATCGACGAGCATCACCGAGAGTGCCTAGGCAATCGCCGGATAGCACTTACGGGACACTGTCGAACTAAGAATTACTACGGGGGTCAGGGATATCGACAGGCATCGCCAAGAGTGCCTAGGCAATCGCCGGATAGCACTTACGGGACACTGTCGAACTAAGAATTACTACGGGGGTCAGGGATATCGACAGGCATCGCCGAGAGTGCCTAGGCAATCGCCGGATAGCACTTACGGGACACCGCTGAACTAAGAATTACTACGAGTACGAGAATACCGACGCGTATCGCCGAGAGCGCTTAGGCAATCGCCGGATAGCACTCACGGGACACTATCGGGCTAAACATTACTGCAAAAGTCTTTATCATACAGGGCAAGTATCGCCGAGAGGGTTTAGGCAATCGCCGGACAGCCCCTTCGGGACCCAGGGAACTACGGGGATCAGGCGAGACACCAACAGGAGTCACCCGGGGGCGCTTAGACGATCGTCGGATAGCGGCCTCGGGACCCTGCCGGGTCACAAACTACTGGAGGGAATCATGCGGAGGGCACAACGACAGGTATCACCGAGAACGCCTAGGCAATCGCCGGACAGCGGCCTCAGGATCCTGTCGGGCTACGAACTACTGGATGGAATCACACAGACTCGGGCAAGAGGCGGGAGGAAAGGCAGAGAAGATGAAGCCCCGGGCCTCCAGGTTCCCTAGTGTATAGATTGTTGGAGGTCGTGCTATGTTTCTGTTATATTCGTTACATTTCACTTTATTCTTGCTTGGTTCCCTACCTATCGCACCGCTCAGCAGCCCGTATACACATCTAGAGACTAGCTTACCCCTGAACTCCCACGCTTGTACTCGTCGAAAGCCTCCTCTTCCCCGTGGGTGCAGCGTAGATGCAGGATCTCCTCTCCGTAAGTGTAGTATCGATGCAGGGTCTTCTCCCCGTAAGCGCAGCGTTGATGCCGGATCTTCCCCGTGTCACTGATAGCGTTGGCGTGGATCCGGGCCGCTACTTTTTCCAAGCCACTCGAATTTTTCCGCGAACACGTCCGACTCCTACGACTGCTTCCAAACGACTTTTTCTTCCACGTTTTCCCAGCTCAGAGCCGGCGTTCTGCTGGCTCTCCGATCCAGCGTCGTCGTGGGCGGCTAGCGTCGTCATCTTCCGCGGCGGCAGAGGGCTGGCGCCGTCGTTCGGCGTCTACGCTGCGCCGGTGACAGAGAGACGATCTCTGTCTCGCTGCTGGCGCGTCGTTACTTCGCTTTAGTTTTCCGCGTCTCTCTTCTGCCGTTGCTGCTGTGGGCTTACCGTTCCAGCGCTTCGTTGCTGCGTCGACGCTGGCGGCTTATCTTTTCTGCGCTTCTCGTCTTCGGCCGTCGCTGAATTGATGCTGTTGGCTACCGTTTCGGCTCTTGGTGTATTTCTCTCTCTCTTTGGCTTCCGCTGCGTTGTTGTTGTCGGGTTTTGTTTCTTGGTGTATTCCTCCCCGTTTTGGCGTCGGTGCCGTTAGGTTTCGGTTCTCGGGGTATTCACGCCGTTGCTGCGTCGATGTCGTTGGTTTTCGGTTCTCGGTGTATTCACGCCGTTGCTGCGTCGATGCCGTTGGTTTTCGGTCCTCGGTGTATTCCTCTCTCGTTTTGGCTGCTGCTGCGTCGTTGTTGTTGGGTTTTTGCTCTCTCGGTGTATTCACGCCGTTGCTGCGTCGATGCCGTTGGTTTTCGGTCCTCGGTGTATTCATCTCTCGTTTTGGCTGCTGCTGCGTCGTTGTTGTTGGGTTTTGGTTCTGAAAAGCCAGTGGCGCCCGCCGTGATCGCGACTTGCCCCCCCTTTAAAGAAGATAATAAGCTACGTGGGGCTTAGAGACCCCTCGGGCCGTATAATATATAAAATTAATGTCATGTAGCCTTCGTGGCCTTCCCCCTCCTTAACCTAAAACTGAAAAGTCAATAAAGAAAAGTCAAAAATCGTAATTCTAATAACGTAATCTCGGGTCCCTCCAATGGTAAAATGACGGCGAACTGATGTGCGGAAAAAATGTGGGTGGAGCGTACGCTCCCTCACACAATAGACAATAACATGAAAATCGAGTGGGCTCCCCTACACGTCCCGCTGGCACGACGCCTGCAGACCCTGGTCACGGCGGTTCTCACCGTTACGTTCTTCACGCTGCCCCTTTTAGCCTGCCTCGTTGTTGCAGTCCTGCTGGTAACCATAGGAGTGCTTACATTGGTCAGCTTGCTCATCTGCATAGTGTTTATCTTTCTCAGTTCTATGGGGGCATCATACTCCGCACGTTGCTGCTCATTTATTTTTTTGTTTATATGTTTGTGGATCACAAGAGAAACTACTCCATCTTGGAAGTCAATGGGTAAGTCTGTAAAATAATTATTGTAGAGATAATCGTATCATATTCAAAATCTCCCTTAGCTGGATGATAAACCGTTCGAATCGTCTATATCGGAACTATCGCGACTATTTTCCCGTGGAGCTAGTAAGGACAGTGGACCTGCCACCAAACAGAAACTACATCTTGGCCAGCTTTACTCATGGCATACTCGGGTAAGCAGGCCGACAGATAGCCAATCTTATCGGGCTACTCAAGTGAAGACACATAGAACTGAATATATACATATATGTATTAAAATGATCCCTGAAATAGAACTGGAGTTTGCGTCAACATGGGCCTGGACATCGGCAAATAGCTGGAGTTGTTTCCCCAAATCCGTCCCAAGGTTGGCACCTTGAATCAACACTTCCGAACACCGCTTCTCCGTGAAATTGTGCGCTGGTGGTGGGTCGTGGCATCTTCAACTATTCCGTTGGCGTCCTGCCCCAACGCCGTCGCATCGTCCAAGTTATCCGCAATCTCTAATAAACATTTTAATTCCCCAGTTGGCTACCCCATCGATGTGGTAAAGAGTGAGCAACCGGATGCCGCCTATGTGGACAAAGTCCATGGTCAAGTCATAGAGGACCTCGAGAGGATGTTCGATCTTTATAAGGCGAAATATATACCGAACTCAAAGAACAGCAAGCTGGTTATACAGTAACTGCCTCAGATATTCTCAGGCCAAAAGTGATCTTCAGTGTAGATGGGTTATGCTTTCTAAGCATTTAAGCACAAACACAACACACACACAAAGTCGAGTTTAAGGATTATGTTTAACGAAAGCATACTATACATATGTTTTGTTGTTTTCCTTTTATTAATTATTACCAATTATTTATATATACAAAAAGAACAAGGAGCTGGATTGTAATTTTGTAATTCGTATTTGGAAATGCTTAAATTAATTGCGCATTTTGTGCCACGATGCCATGTTCTGATCATTCATTAATTGAATTATCATCTTCCGATTTTGGTAAGAGTACGTGCTACGCTAGGAAAGATTCAATCGCAGAATTTCATTAAGGTACAATTTAATTTAGTAACACTTATCCAATTTCTTGCTAGTTTTCTTTTTCTTTTTTATTTTAATTTTTATTTTCCGTTTTTAAACTCTTAAGCAATGGCAATATTTTGAAATTGTATGGAATATATAAGTTCAATTGGGATGCTAGTTTTAAGTACTTGCAGTTGGCTTAATTTTTCAAAGTTTTCAAGTACTCGTAGACTTTGAGACTTATCTACAAATTTTCAAATATTTTGAAAAGTATTCGCCTATATGTATATTTTATGGTATATTCTTTGAGAAAGGAACACTTGGCATAAATTTGGTTTTCGATTGGAGTTCTCTTGTTGAGCTGAATAGGAGGCAAGGCCGTAAATACATGGATACATTAGCATATATGTACCATATGTTCCATTAAAACAACGATCTCCTAAGCTCTCTTCAAGCGTAACTTTTGAGTAGACTGTACTTTTAGCTAATTGAATAAGTATTCACGGTAACGCTGATGATTGTTAAGATCTGAATTCTGCTCTCACTATCGCATTCCGGTTAATTGCTGTCGATACAAAAGATGTATTTGGCATAATTGTATATATATACATATATGTATGTATGTTTATTGTAGTGGATGATATATATCCTCGACGATTATACATATACATATGTACAACATACATATAAGAACATTTCCAAGAACTATGTCTCTACTTGGTTTCTCGTTTTACAATAGGTACTAGCCAGGCTTCTGCTGCTGCTGCTGCTGCTGCTGGCAATGTGCTGCGGTGTCAGGAAAGCGCATTGCATTGCTTGCATTAGCCCTTCATCTAAAGTTCCTCGACTTTACTTTGTTTACTTTGGTGTTTTGGTTTCTTTAAATCAATCCCTGAGTGCATTTTGCTTTGCATGTACATAATTGCTATATTAATCAACTGTTGAGTGTTGGCTGTGGATCTATGTATGTATCTCGGAGTACTCGTAGATGTTGGTTTCTCTGGCGGCATTTGCTTATCAATTGGCAATTGAGTGGGTTCAGGATTCGGCGTCTGTCGATTGTGGTGCGTATGCGTATGTGTGCGTGTTTTGTTGTCTGATTGCTGCCAGCGAGAGCGAGTGCCATAATTGATTCGACTAATTACAATACGTATGTATATCTATATAAATATATACTATGTATATTTATGCATACATATACTGAGTTGTATATGGCGACGGCGTGCTCTTGGCTTAGAGTCGGGACTTGGGGTTCCTTTTGAGCTCAAACGGTGCTTGGAAGATAAAGGGGGACGTGTGTGTGTGTGTGTGTTTGTCTGTCCTTCGCCTAAACATATTTTCATATCAAGTTGAACATTTAACATTAACTATTCGTTAGGTTCTTTATTGGTGTTTCGATTCCTGGGAGGAAGGGGCCGTCCTCACGGTGAGCTCTAGTAAGTATCGTATCTACAAAACGTATGCGTTCCGAGTGTTGATTCGCTTGCGTTTATTCTCCCCTTTGGTTTGTAACTTGTTAATTGTTAGTTTTGTGTGTATTTAGTATAGCTGGAGTTGTTTCCCCAAATCCGTCCCAAGGTTGGCACCTTGAATCAACACTTCCGAACACCGCTTCTCCGTGAAATTGTGCGCTGGTGGGGAATGGTGTCGGTGTCCAAGGAGTCCCTGGTCCGATTGCTAACCAAATCGAATGATCCAAAGCATGCGGGTAATAGCGATGGCTTCACGTCCTATGCGGTGGCCATACTGGTAGGGGGCGCCCAGGAAGCCATGGACTCGCATCCCGGGAAGTATATTCTGACCCTGAAGAACCGCAAGGGATTCGTCAAAATGGCCATTCGAACGGGGTGAGCTAATGCTGGAAATATGTTATGCAAATACGGAAGTAGCCTTCTTTTCCATCCAGATCACCAATTGTTCCCACGTTTTCCTTCGGGGAGGTGGATATATTCGATCAGGTGGCCAATCCACCAGTCTCGTTGCTGCGTCGCGTGCAGTCTGTGGTAAAGAAACTGACGGGAATATCCCCGCTTATACCAGTGGGTCGTGGCATCTTCAACTATTCCGTTGGCGTCCTGCCCCAACGCCGTCGCATCGTCCAAGTTATCCGCAATCTCTAATAAACATTTTAATTCCCCAGTTGGCTACCCCATCGATGTGGTAAAGAGTGAGCAACCGGATGCCGCCTATGTGGACAAAGTCCATGGTCAAGTCATAGAGGACCTCGAGAGGATGTTCGATCTTTATAAGGCGAAATATATACCGAACTCAAAGAACAGCAAGCTGGTTATACAGTAACTGCCTCAGATATTCTCAGGCCAAAAGTGATCTTCAGTGTAGATGGGTTATGCTTTCTAAGCATTTAAGCACAAACACAACACACACACAAAGTCGAGTTTAAGGATTATGTTTAACGAAAGCATACTATACATATGTTTTGTTGTTTTCCTTTTATTAATTATTACCAATTATTTATATATACAAAAAGAACAAGGAGCTGGATTGTAATTTTGTAATTCGTATTTGGAAATGCTTAAATTAATTGCGCATTTTGTGCCACGATGCCATGTTCTGATCATTCATTAATTGAATTATCATCTTCCGATTTTGGTAAGAGTACGTGCTACGCTAGGAAAGATTCAATCGCAGAATTTCATTAAGGTACAATTTAATTTAGTAACACTTATCCAATTTCTTGCTAGTTTTCTTTTTCTTTTTTATTTTAATTTTTATTTTCCGTTTTTAAACTCTTAAGCAATGGCAATATTTTGAAATTGTATGGAATATATAAGTTCAATTGGGATGCTAGTTTTAAGTACTTGCAGTTGGCTTAATTTTTCAAAGTTTTCAAGTACTCGTAGACTTTGAGACTTATCTACAAATTTTCAAATATTTTGAAAAGTATTCGCCTATATGTATATTTTATGGTATATTCTTTGAGAAAGGAACACTTGGCATAAATTTGGTTTTCGATTGGAGTTCTCTTGTTGAGCTGAATAGGAGGCAAGGCCGTAAATACATGGATACATTAGCATATATGTACCATATGTTCCATTAAAACAACGATCTCCTAAGCTCTCTTCAAGCGTAACTTTTGAGTAGACTGTACTTTTAGCTAATTGAATAAGTATTCACGGTAACGCTGATGATTGTTAAGATCTGAATTCTGCTCTCACTATCGCATTCCGGTTAATTGCTGTCGATACAAAATATGTATTTGGCATAATTGTATATATATACATATATGTATGTATGTTTATTGTAGTGGATGATATATATCCTCGACGATTATACATATACATATGTACAACATACATATAAGAACATTTCCAAGAACTATGTCTCTACTTGGTTTCTCGTTTTACAATAGGTACTAGCCAGGCTTCTGCTGCTGCTGCTGCTGCTGCTGGCAATGTGCTGCGGTGTCAGGAAAGCGCATTGCATTGCTTGCATTAGCCCTTCATCTAAAGTTCCTCTACTTTACTTTGTTTACTTTGGTGTTTTGGTTTCTTTAAATCAATCCCTGAGTGCATTTTGCTTTGCATGTACATAATTGCTATATTAATCAACTGTTGAGTGTTGGCTGTGGATCTATGTATGTATCTCGGAGTACTCGTAGATGTTGGTTTCTCTGGCGGCATTTGCTTATCAATTGGCAATTGAGTGGGTTCAGGATTCGGCGTCTGTCGATTGTGGTGCGTATGCGTATGTGTGCGTGTTTTGTTGTCTGATTGCTGCCAGCGAGAGCGAGTGCCATAATTGATTCGACTAATTACAATACGTATGTATATCTATATAAATATATACTATGTATATTTATGCATACATATACTGAGTTGTATATGGCGACGGCGTGCTCTTGGCTTAGAGTCGGGACTTGGGGTTCCTTTTGAGCGCAAACGGTGCTTGGAAGATAAAGGGGGACGTGTGTGTGTGTGTGTGTTTGTCTGTCCTTCGCCTAAACATATTTTCATATCAAGTTGAACATTTAACATTAACTATTCGTTAGGTTCTTTATTGGTGTTTCGATTCCTGGGAGGAAGGGGCCGTCCTCACGGTGAGCTGTATTAAGTATCGTATCTACAAAAGGTATGCGTTCCGAGTGTTGATTCGCTTGCGTTTATTCTCCCCTTTGGTTTGTAACTTGTTAATTGTTAGTTTTGTGTGTATTTAGTATATTTATTTATGTATAAATACAATTGAATTTATAGTACGTATGTATTGTATGTATTTATGTGTATATATCGGGGGATCAAACTGCATACGACGCTTTAGGCTCTAGTATTAATACATTAATAATACAATTTGTAATTGCAAAGATAACTAACAATACAATACAATATATATATATATATATATCTATATTCCTTTCCAAATTCCGTAGTATAAGTAATCATTTTTATACCCGATACTCAAAATGAGTATTGGGGTATATTAGATTTGTGGTAAAAGTGGATGTGTGTAACGTCCAGAAGGAATCGTTTCCGACCCCATAAAGTATATATATTCTTGATCAGCATCAATAGCCGAGTCGATTGAGCCCTGTCTGTCTGTCCGTCTGTCCGTCCGTCCGTCCGTCCGTCCGTCCGTCCGTCCCCTTCAGCGCCTAGTGCTCAAAGACTATAAGAGCTAGAGCAACGATGTTTTGGATCCAGACTTCTGTGATATGTCACTGCTACAAAAATATTTCAAAACTTCGCCCCGCCTACTTCCGCCCCCACAAAGAACGAAAATCTGTGGCATCCACATTTTGAAATATACGATAAAACCAAAAACGCAGAATCGTAGAGGATGACTATATGTTCTAGAGTGTAAAATCTCAACAAGATCGTATAATTAATATAGCCAGAATCAAGAAAACAATTTCATTCTTTCTCGCTCTGTCTCTCTCTAACACACAGGTTTCATGGTCGGCTTTGCCAATTGCAAAATATGAGTTCAAGGATCTCAGAACCTATAAGAGCCAGAGCAACCAAATTTGGTATCCACACTCCTGTGATATCGGACCTTGACCGTTTCGTGTCCAAATTTCGCCACACCCCCTTCCGCCCCCGCAAAGGACGAAAATCTGGGGCATCCACAAATCTCAGAGACTATTTAGGCTAGAGTAACCAAATTTGATATCCGCACTTCTGTTAGATCTCACTATAAAACGTATATCTCAGAATTTCGCCCCACCCTTTTCCGCCCCCACAAAGGACGAAAATCTGTGGCATTCACAATATTGCACATTCGAGAAAACTAAAAACGCAGAATCATAGATAATGACCATATCTATCAGATTGCTGAATCTGGATCAGATCAGATCATTTTTATAGCCAAAAGGAACAAATCAATTTGCACTGGCTACGCAGCCCCCGACGTCACGCTCAGACTGATTTTCTGTCTCTCTCGCACGCACTCCTTGTCGTGTCGTTTAATATTAGCGGCGTCTGCCGGAGGAGAGCCATACTGACTTAGTATCGGGTATAACTGTAGAGTTGCGGTCTCCGCAGCAACTCACAACGTTCCCCCTCGTTATATCTGTATATGTGTATATATGCCCGTCATCTAATCAAATTTCATTTTGTTCAGCACTGCTAACATTTTTTGGTTTATTTTGGTAATCTAATAGCATCGTCCTGATCCACAGTCCTCCTACTTATCCTCATCCTACTAATAGTTCAACGTGTGTATTCTTATGTCCTTCGCCTGCTGTCAATCAATAAATCTTCTGAATCAACTAATTAGCTAATTTCCATTCACATCATAAGAATGTTTTTCATAATTCTCGCTTTTGGGGATTTAGGATTTACATATCAGTACGTAGATTTATCATTTATCTAATTGGTTGGGGCGTGGGGGCGACTCTGGGCCCTTCCACAAACGTATGCTAGACAATGCTCAACAAAACTTGCGTCAGATCAATCGGTAAACGACAACATCGATAGTTATGCGCAAGTAAACAATTATTACTTATCAAGAAAACAAAATACGTTCTATAAAATCTATAAAAACTTCACATGTGTGGGTGTATATAGTTAAATATCCGCAACTCGATTTTAAGTTTTTTTAAAAAGACTTTTATTTTACAACTTAAATATCTTTATGTCCCAAGATTTAAATGAATTCCCCGACTTGACTTTGGGTCTGCTTGTCTCAAACGGAACTGATCTCTCTGCTGCTGGCTAGTTTCCATGAGCCCTTCTCTTGGAACTCCCGACTCTGGCTTCGGGCGTTGCTTTCCTCGGCTGCATCTTCGTGTCGGTGGCGTACGTGCCTGGATCGATATTTGGGGATGCGTCGGCTTTGATGAAAGGCATCCACTGCTGGCGATCGGTGTTGCATTACATGACGGAGCTAGGAATGTGATACTCCTTGGTTTTATGTCTAGCTTTGATTGGTCCTCATGAGTGGCGTGATTCTAAAGAATCGATTTCTCGAGAGTGGCGTAATTCTAATGTTGATGAAACAATGTGTTCCATTGTTTATATTATGGGGGGCCCTAGCTTGGAGTATGGGAAGAAACAGTTATTGATTCTTGAGTGGGGTCCTGTTACTTGTGTGGATGGGGTGGATGAATTGTACATAAACATAATGTGTATGGGATGTGGGGAATTATGGATATGTCACTCCCCCTGTCCCTAGGCGATAACCCTCGGGTATAGTGACGGGGTGTCAAGTGCGGTGGCTGAGGTTGGTTCCTCTTCTGCTTCTATTATAGGGTTAATACATTTAACCGTGACTCTTTTAGAAGTTTTCTTAAATTTAACAGCTACATAACTTAGTAGTACTAATATAATTATGACAAATGAAATTAGTAGACTTATTTGTAATAGGTTACTATATTTGGAGTATTGCATAATTATTTCATTAGTTTGGACATACGACAGTGGTTTTATTTTAGTTATGTTGTTGTTGACATAAACATTCTGGGAAAAATCTAACATTGTGTTTGATATTGTAAATTCATTTAATTGGATTGAACAGTTGTAGATTTTTATAATGGTATTTCCTTACGCTTTGATTTCTTGGTTTACACAATTCTGGTATAGCGTTGTTTTTGGAAGATTCCATGTGATTAGTATACTGGGTTCAATAAAGTTTATTTGAAAGTTTTGAAAAGTTTTGGAATATGGACATTTAGTGGGAATTTGCATTAAAATTCCTTTTATACAATTGCCATTGGTTTTCAATCTAGTTTCTTTAACAAATACTTCTTCATTTGTTATGTAGTACTTGTCGTATGTCATATCTGTTAACATGTTATTTAATTCGTCTGGATACGGAACGATTTTATAGATCGGTACTTTTGTAATGTCTTTGGGAATGTTGGAAATTATTAGAATTTCGTTGGTATCGGATTTTAGCCATGTGGAGGTTTTTATATTTAGTATTTTCTCAGAATTTATTTGTTCCAGGTAGTCTTGTTTGAATAATTTTGGATTAAATATACCGAGCCTAGTTAATTGCATACCTAGTTCTATATCTTCGATATATTCTGTGAAATGTTGTAGATTGAATATCAAAATTTCTATTTGTTGATTCCTGTCTTTTTTTTCATTTAGTTTGTTTATAACGTTTATTCCGCTATTAACTGCATCTATTACCAAATTTAGTTCATTCATTTGAATGCTATGGCTGGCTAAATTTTCTATTTTTTGTTCCAAATCGACTTTATCTTCCTGATCTAGTGTTCCAAAGAGATATTTGTAGGCTGTTCCTACTATATTGATTAGGCCTCTTTTATTTCTTTTGGTTATTTTTAGCCCGTTCATTTCTCTTTGCAATTTGTCTACTAGATATTTTATTTGGATTATGTCCTGGAATTTAGTGGCTTGCATTAATAAATTTTGGTATAGTTCTTCGGTTTTAGTTACATTAACAGTTAGATAATGGTATTCGTAATTGATAGGTATGTTAATCGATCCAGTTTTGAATATCATATATCCGTTTTGGGATATTATAGGATTTATTTCTATGTTTTGGCCCTGTGCCATTACGATGGTAATTATGAGGAAGATGAGGATTTTAATTGTGTTGAAGTTCGCCGATTCCATTAACTTCCTCGGTTTCTCTGGAATTATTATATTTGCTTCTATTAGATTTGTTCTTTTTCTTGAATTTTGATTTATAATGAGTTATTTTCCTACCTCTATTCTTTTCTTCGTAATGTTTTTCGTCTACCTGTCTAATTTCGCCCGTCCTTTTGAAAGGATTTGTTACCTTAGACTTAACTAGAGGTGATAGTTTATAGCGGGTATCTACTTCATACTCTATGCGGTTTTTATTTAATTGAGTGATTTTATTCACTTTATTTAGTTGGGTGTCATAATCAGGTGAGCCTGCATAAATGAATATATCAGCTGGTGTCCTATTTGTGGTATTGTTTGGTTTTATGATTATAAGTATAAAGAATTAATTCAAACTTCGTGAATCTATCTTCTGGGTTATCCTCGCTAGATATTATTCTTAATTTTTCATTTACTGTTTTATGAAATCTTTCTACGTCAGATATTCCATTTTTGCTGGAAGTGATCTCTATTTTGACGTTTTCCGCATTCAGCCATGCTTGCAATGCTGTGCACATAAAGGCTGAATCTTTATCGGCTTTGATTTCAATTGGTTTGCCCATCTCGTTAAAAACTTTCATGATGGCTCTTTTTGCTTCTAACCAGTCACGACTTTTTACTTCTACAAGAGTGGCAAACTTCGAGTATACGTCAATACATGATAGGAACTGTTGGTTACCAACCATATAGAAATCTATGACGTATTTCTCTCTGATGTTCAGTATTTCCGGTGTAGTTTCGAATGCCAACTTCGTATTTCTATGCTCTGTTTTGGCAATATTACAAGTAGGACATTCGTTTATGATGTTTTGGACTAGTTTTTGATAATCCGGGTAATAGTATTTTCCCCTAAACCACTTGACGGTTTTCTCTATCCCTGGATGGAGTAAGCCTTTATGATTCTTTAATATGGTTTCTTTAAATTCAGCGTAATTCTGAATATCTAGGAGTTTCGTGCTTGATTTAATAGCTTTGGTTATATTGTTAGAATTAATGATTTCTAAATAGGCTTTTTGGAATGGAGGAAAATCTATTTCGTTATGGAAATATAATGCGCTCTTTTTGGTGCATAGATATTCCTTTATTATATCCTTCGCTAAGGTGTTAGTCATTTCCTTATACGTGATCTTGATGATTAGCTTGTGAAAATAACGAATTGTTTCTACCTTATCTTCATTGCCTTTTATTAGCTCAATTTGCCGATTGTAATAGTTAATTGGTCTTTCCGTGATAGCAATGTGATTTAGATTGTCTTCCTGTGCGCTATGTACAGTTGCACCAACGCTATTGGAAGCTTCTCCAAGGAGATTTTCATTAATCTTTACCCTTGATAAGGCATCAGCTACATGATTTTCTTTGCCTGGTAGATTTTTCATTTTAAAATCAAACTCATTCAGTTTTATTTTCCACCTTTGTAATTTCATATTTGGCTCCTTGAGGTTGTTCAACCAAATCAAGGGTTTATCATCGCTTTGTATCTCGAATGTTCTACCGAACAGGTATGAACGGAAATACTTGGTTGCCCATACGATCGCTAATAATTCCTTTTCGATGGCTGAATAGTTTATTTCATGTTTATTTAGGGTTCTGCTAGCGTAGCAGATCGGTTTGTGTTCTTGTGACAAAACCGCTTTCCAAATACTCTCCTTAGTGACAACAAGTGTTCTTCCAATGAAGTGGAAAATATAATGATGTCATCTAAGTATACAAAGCAATCTTTGAAGATTAACTCTTCTAGCAGATTGTTCATACATCTTTGGAAGGTAGCTGGGGCAGTGGTTAGCCCAAAGGGCATACGAGTGAACTCGTAATGTCCATGCTTAGTGGAGAACGCAGTTTTGGGGATTGAGCTAGGTTCCATGGGTATTTGATGGAAACCTTTTGCTAAATCGATTGTCGTAAAATACTGACATTTACCTAGTTTGTCTAGGATTTCATCCATTCGTGGAGTTGGGAACTTGTCCTTAACTGTTATTTCATTTAGACTTCTATAGTCTACTACCATTCGATATTTTTGCTTTCCTGAAGCATCTATGTTCTTCGGAATCATAGATATGGGCGAGCAGTAAGGAGAATTCGACTTTCGAATTATTCCCTGCCTGATCATATCTTTGATTTGCTGGTTTACCTCCTGATCATGTATCTGGGCATATTTGTATGGTCGTCTGTAGACCGGGTCTTCATGTTGAGTTTTGATCTCGTGCTTGATTGTACTTGTGAAAGTCAAATTGTCACCTTCTCTGTACTGCACATCCTTAAACTCATATAATTTTCTTTCATGATGTTGATCGATGATCCCGAGTCAGCGATACACCTTAATATTCTTTTATTAATGGTAATGTTTATATAGGGTCCTCCTCGGTTTCTTCCGAGGCGGCTTGATGAAAATTTACGTCCATCTTCGTTTGGCCACTCTGGCTCTCCCTCCCTCTTTTAGTAGGTTGGTTGGGTCCACTCCCACTAGCTTGGTTTTGAGATATTTGCTGATTGAATGGATTCTGAGCCCTACCTTGATTCAAGGAATTTTTGAACTCATTGTATAATCCAGGATTTTGGGAATTTTGATTTTGATTTGTTCGATTAGTCTGACCTGTTTCAGATGAACTCTGAGTTTGATTGTGATAGTTAGTATTATTATAATTTGGATAATAGTTTCCAACATTCTTTCGATTTGATTGAGACGATTTCGATTGATCTTTATTTGTACCTGAATCTGTTGTACTAGCTTCGTACAATCCTTCTTCTTGTGCTGACTTCTTAAGATTAGACAATGTGGTAATATCTTTTCTTGCTAAGGTCATGAACATTCTGTCAGGAAGTTTTCGAGTAATGACATCTTTAATTGTGTTGTTCAAAGCGTTTTTATAAATGACAATATTTTCTGGTATGTTTTCTAAGTTTAGCTTATTGTTTATTAATAATGCTTTTATCTCTAATTCTTCTATAAACTTACGAAGACTGCCGTTGAATCTGGTGGTGTATAGTTGTCGTAAGAGTTCTTCATATGGTGTGTGATTTTTGAACTCGTTGATCAGCGCCGTCTTCAGTTCGAGCCACGTGTTGGGTTGTATCATTTGCGATATGCGTTGTGCCTCTCCTGACAGTTGGATCTCGGTCGCTCCAAATAGGATCCTTTGTTGGCGAAGATCTTCAGTTGGATATAATCCGCATACATATTCGATTCGTTTGATAAATGAGCTTAGCTGTCCAGATGAACCGTCATAGGCAGGTCTGATCGACAGCAGTGCCTGGTTTAAGTGGATTTCGCTCAATGATAGTGGTGGTAACGCCATGTTGTTGGTGTTGATTGGGTTTTGTTTTGTTTTCAGTAGTTTTTAACTTTATTTTGGTTCACTTGTAAGTTTTTTGATTTTGTATTTAGTGTTTCACTGTTCTTGGTGGATCACTATCTCCGCTTACTTCAGTTCACTTAATTTTAGTTTTGCAAATCGTATGTGCTCGTAACACATAGGTTCTTTGGCGGATTTCACAATTTTATTAACGATTCCGGGATTACGTGATCACAGTAATTATAAATTACACAAGCTGACCATTACCGAAATATAGGAGTTAATTTTAAACGAAATCCTACCGACTGCGCCAGTTAAATATCCGCAACTCGAAATTTAGTTTTTAAAAAAGATTTTATTTTTAGTACTTAATTTCTTTATGTCACAAGATTGGTTGAATTCCCCGACTTAACTTTACGTCTGCTTGTCTCAAACGGAACTGATCTCTCTGCTGCTGGCTAGTTTCCATGAGGCCTTCTCTTGGAACTCCCGACTCTGGCTTCGGGCGTTGCTTTCCTCGGCTGCATCTTCGTGTCGGTGGCGTACGTGCCTGGATCGATATTTGGGGATGCGTCGGCTTTGATGAAAGGCATCCACTGCTGGCGATCGGTGTTGCATTACATGACGGAGCTAGGAATGTGATACTCCTTGGTTTTATGTCTAGCTTTGATTGGTCCTCATGAGTGGCGTGATTCTAAAGAACCGATTTCTCGAGAGTGGCGTGATTCTAATGTTGATGAAACAATGTGGTCCATTGTTTATATTATGGGGGGCCCTAGCTTGGAGTATGGGAAGAAACAGTTATTGATTCTTGAGTGGGGTCCTGTTACTTGTGTGGATGGGGTGGATGAATTGTACATAAACATAATGTGTATGGGATGTGGGGAATTATGGATATGTCACTATATATATGTATGTATATGCTATGGCGGCTGCGCTGTCCTTAGACAGCCACAATGGCCGCCATCTACGAGGCAGTCGGCATAGGATTTAAGTAATGCAGGCCATTGGTCTGTAATTAAAGAGAATCATCAGCACTGGAATCTAGCAAATCTTGGGCTATAGTCCTTCTGTCTTACCGCCATGTCGTATTCGGTTATGTAGGCGGGTATTTCCAGCTGATCCTTTGTGATGGCCGAGTACAGATGCTCGACTCCAGGCAGAGAATGCACTTTGGCCTTGATGGCGGGCGCCATGAACGTGGTGAACCACCAGGTCATCATTTTGGTCCAGAATGTCGGATGCACTATGTAGAAGGCCTTCAGGTTCTTCTTGTATCTGGAAGGCAGAGTTATTAGAGATTGTTTGGAAGTCCCTCAGGAGTCCCTCAGGACTCACTTGTAGGGCAGCACACTGTAGACCTCACGCAGCCAGTGCAGCGATGGATAGTTATTCGTGGATGTCAGTGTGTGGAAGTAGGAAATAACATAGTCTCCTTTAACGATGGGATCCAGTAGCTTTATCAGATACAGCAGCGCCTGCAAAAAAACCCAGTTAATTCAACACTTTGATCCGACATTGATTCGTGCAAGGGATTGGAATGCCTACCTTCTCCAGGTCAATGTTATGGGCGGGGAACCACTTGCCGCAGAACACAATCACAGGGCGACCTAAGCGGTCTACACCGCTCTGATACAGACAGCCAATGCCCGAGACCTCCGTCAAGTCCTCGACCTGAGCGCGACGCAGGAGACGCTCGTATCTGAAGAAGAAAAGATAGTACAATTATTATATACATGGGAAAATGCAGTAAGGTAACCGAAAATCAACAGTGAATCAATCAGTTCTTTGTCGGTGAAAGCTCTGGGAACAGTGGGTGTTTCGTCTCAAAGCAGGTAGTAGAAAAGATGGCCTCTTTTTGAATCACGATCGATTAGAGAATGGATTACACGAATGACTAACTATATTTATTTAGACAGAAAGCTAGGCCCATAGATACGAGTATTGCCACAGCAATTATGTGAAATCACTTGATTATAGACTAGAGATACACAGAGGGTTAAGGGGGTGTCTCGCAATCGATTATGCCGGCACTCAACTCCAGGCCATGTACGAGGCGACGACCGTCGCTAGTGCCTGCCATAACAGTCTGTCTGTCTGTCCGTCAAGAGCAGAGCTGCTGTATTTCGCATTGGCTAACTTTTTGAAATTCATTTCGCAAAAGCGTTCAAAATCATGTTTATCTGTTGAATTATAAATTTAAAATGCGTGCAATGCTGCTGTTTCGCTGGAGTGTGTGCTTTGCCTTGGTTTCTGTTGGGCAATTCGCTTCTAGCTCTTGCTTAAGCCGGTTGTGTTTTTTTCTTGCTCCCGCATTCTCCGCCCTTTGCCTAAATATCATACAACATTGTTGTGTCTTTGTTTTGATTTATTATCGCATCTCTTTAATTTGATTCTACTTTGTGTTAACCACCAGTGTTTTGTTTGTAAACAAGTGTTTAATATAAATTCAATATTGCAACGTAACACATCGGACTCGTGCAGGCAATTTGTTATTGTTTTTTGCCCAGTCTGCTTTTCGTTATCGCTTCTTCGGTGTGCACTGTTCTCGCGCATCAGCGTTTGCATCGCCCACACTCTCTCGTGAGCATACGCGGGCTTCTCGCATTGTTGCTCTCACTCTCTCTGGATTGCCTACACTCTCCCTCTCTGTGGACTTTTCTTTTGTGTCTCTGCTTTGGTGAGTTTACCGCTCGTTTTCTGCACTTCGTTGGATCATCTGCTTTGAATTATTGCCGCTGCAGCTGATTGTCTGGCTCGCTCTGCTGTCTGCTCTCCTACTTTACCTGCGATCTCACTCCGTTCTCTTATTATTCGTGCACAGTGATTCTACTGCTGTCAATAATGGCAATCGTTTGTAGTGCAAAGAAATGTGAATTCGGTGGTGTTATCATTGGTGATTCATTTCTTAGCTGCTGGCTGTGTGACAATTTTGCCCACATAAAATGTGCTGGTGGTGGAAATTTTGGCCGGCTGAATGATCTGATCTCGAAACGCATGGGCCTGTCTTGGTCATGTCTGGCTTGTCGGGAGATTGAGGCCGAAATGCGCACATTTATGAGACAGACTCGAACTGGGTTTCTGGATGTCCGGAAACAATTTGTGGCTCTCAACGAGAAATTTCTTGCCCTTGAATCACAGTTTCTTGGGCTCAAACTCTTGAGCGAATCGCCTAGACGGAAAATTCCGCATAATGATACCAATCTCTTGCAACCTAATCCGATTGGTACGCCTGCCTCCCACCTTCACCCATCGGAAGCATTTCCGTGTAGGCATGCCACGCCGTTGTCTGTAAATCCGCCAACGGTGGCTCCGGAGTTCTTTACACCGAGCAATGTGCTTCCTTCGAGCACCCAACTCCCCAACAGCATCAATCCCATCCCTGCAGTTTCTGTGGCCGTCACTTCTGACGCGGTGAGTGCTCCTAGTGCGGGTGTGCTGGTTGCTGACGACGTCTTGCCAATTCCTGCTCCAATTCCTGCTCCAATTCCTGCTGCAATTCCTACTCCAATTCCTGCTACAGCCATTGCTGCCAATTCCTCTGCCCTTGTACCGAGATCTCTTTTAGGTGTGGCTCCACCATCTCGATCTCGCTCGGGACTTCAACTTAAAGCAGTGGTCCCTCGGAAAGCAATATTTGTTTCTCGTCTTATTCCTGAGGCTACAACGGAGGATGTTAAACAACATCTTGCCACTAAACTTAACACTTCGCCTGTTGATATAGTTGTGACTAAATTTTCATTTAAACATAAGCGCAACATATCATCATTTAAAATTCTTCTCCCTGATTCTTTACTATCCTGTTCTCTAGAACCGTCAATATGGCCTGAGCATACAATTGTGCATGAGTTCCTTCTCAAAGATTCGAACTCGAATCCAAGAATTACCGAACATGCTCCAAAAAACTAATGTACTATTTTTCCATGCACTATCAGAACGTTCGCAGTTTGCTGGGAAAGTTGCGTCAAATTCATACTAATAGCGCGTCCTTTGATTTCGATGCCATCGCGTTTACCGAAACCTGGCTTAACTCCTCTGTCAATGATCACGAAATTTTCATTGATAGTTACACTATTTATAGAATGGACCGCCCATCTTTTGCAGGTGGGGTTCTGATTGCAGTTAAATCTGTTTTCTCATCTGAGTTATTCCCATTCAATAACATTCATGGAATTGAATTTGTTGCAGTCAAAGTTCGTGTTGGCTCCGCATTTTTCTATTTAACCTGCTCTTACATTCCTCCCAGGTCTGATGCTGAGCTTTACTTACACCACCTTTCAGCAATTAATAATGTTGTTTCTACATTAGGGTGCAATGATCGAATTATTGTCATGGGGGACTTTAACCTCCCATTTCTTTCTTGGCTGCCTTGTAATGACGCAAACCTGTTGTTTCCCAATTGCCATAATGACTTTATCAATGGGCTAACGGATATTTCCCTTGTCCAAATTAATGCCGTTAAAAACATTAGGGACAGACTTCTTGACCTCGTTTTTGTTAACGATGGTTCTCTTGCTACTGTATCTAGAGCAAGCCCAATATCTCTCCCTGAAGATCCTTACCATCCAACTTTGTTGATATCACTGGAGTGTACACAATCTGGAGGTGCTGACAGTTCCAGGGCTCCTTGTCACATAAAGTGTTTTCGCAAAACAAACTTTATTGATTTAGATCTACATCTCTCGCGTGTTGATTGGTCGTTTCTTTATTCATTACCGAACATAGATGCAACTGTTAACTCGTTTTATAGTTCTATTTACTCCGCCCTTAATACGTTTGTTCCAGATATCACTGTACCTGTATCGTCCAAGCCTCCCTGGTTCTCCAAGTATTTGTCATACTTAAAAAATAATAAATCCCGGCTCTATAAAAAGTACCAGAAGTCGGGCTCCACGTTGGCCTTAGCTCTATACTCCTCCGCTCGCTCTCTGTTCCTTGCCGTCAATAGTCAGTGTTATAATCATTACCTTTCACAATGTAGTAGTAATTTTCGTAGTGACCCTAAAAAATTCTATTCGTTCGTTAATTCTAAGCGCAAGTCAAACGTTTTTCCTCCGTCCCTTCATTACCAGAACAAAACAGAAGCTTCTGCTGTTGGTATTGCAAATTTATTCGCTAACTTTTTCCAAACAACGTACTCGTCTCATATTTACAACGCATCCACTCCGTATCCGTACCAGCTACCTCAAGCTAACAGTATTTTTCTGCCCTTTTTCGAGGAAAGCGTTGTTCTTGAAGGTTTGTCATCTATGGACATATCGTTTTCTGCGGGTCCAGATAAGGTACCAAGTTGCATCTTAAAACACTGTGCCCAGTCCCTTTGCAAGCCCTTGACCTTTCTCTTCAACCTCTCCTTGGCACAGTCTTGTCTCCCAGTAATTTGGAATGAGTCCTACATCATTCCGCTTCACAAAAAAGGTTCAAGATCAAACGTTGAAAACTATCGTGGTATCGCAAAGCTTTCCGCCATCCCGAAGCTTCTTGAGTTCCTGGTCACCCGGCAACTGCAACATCTTTGTTGCAGCTTGATATCTCCGTCGCAACACGGTTTTTTCAGACATCGTTCAACATCGACTAACCTTCTTGAGTTTTCTAACCTAATCCACCGTGGTTTTCAAATTGGTTTGCAGACGGATGTAGTTTTTACGGACTTCAGCAAGGCATTCGATTCTGTGAACCATGCTCTGCTTATTCAAAAGCTCTCCTTATTAGGGTTCCCAACGAATCTTCTAGATTGGATTTTGTCCTATCTCTCTAACCGTACTCAACGTGTTTTGTTTTCTAACGTGTTGTCAAATACTGTTAATGTTACTTCAGGTGTGCCACAGGGAAGTCATCTGGGCCCGCTTCTGTTTATTTTATTTGTGAACGACCTTCCTCAAGTTATAACATACTCTACTACACTAATGTATGCTGATGATGTCAAAATCTGTCTTTCTTACTCTGATTGGTATTTGCACACACGCCTTCAACTTGATCTAAGTGAACTACTATTGTGGTGTTCAACTAATCTTCTTTTTCTGAACCTTTCCAAATGCAAACTTATGACATTTTACCGTCGCGCTCCTCATTTTGTCTCATATGTTCTAGGAAATCATGTCCTTGAGCGAATTTCGAGTTCAAATGACCTCGGAGTCCTTTTTGATCATAAGATGTGTTTCAACACCCATATAGCTGCAACTGTAAATAAAGCTAAGGGTGTTTTAGCGTTCATCAAGCGTTGGTCCAAGGAGTTTGACGACCCGTACGTTACGAAACAATTGTACATCTCGTTAGTACGTCCTATATTGGAGTATTGTTCTTGTGTGTGGAGCCCGCAGTATAAAGAGCAGCAGGCTGTTATTGAATCCGTGCAAAAGCAATTTTTAATTTTTGCCCTTCGGAACTTTAACTGGGACTCGGGTAAAATCTTGCCACCCTACCGGTCTAGGCTAAATCTTATCGAACTGCCGTCGTTGCACCATCGCAGAATATGCAATGGCGTAATGTTCGTGCACAAGCTCCTTCTTGGGACTGTTGACTCCCAAACTCTCTTGGGTCAGATTGACTTGGCCGTTCCATCCAGACCTACCCGTACTTTTAGGCCTATCCGTCTACCCATATGTAGGTCTAATTATGCTGATCATGAACCTTTTAGGGTTTTATGCCATAATTATAACTCCCTCTGTCTAACCCTATCCCCTGAACTGTCTCTTAAACTAATTTCATGCAATATTTATAATCATTTAAATTTAGCTAACTTTTAACTTATCTTTTTCTGCCTTTAGTAACTAAGTACCATTATTAACAGATAATTTGTTAATTTAATAAATAAATAAATAAATAAATATTTGTCAGATAAAAGCTCAAAATTATATCCAAAGAGGGAATAATGGAGAGGGGCAGTAGGCGAGGGAGTGAGTGAGGGGGAACCTTATTAAATGGAATGATGACAATCGTTCTAATTTGAACAGAAATTGGATTGGCAAAGCACTGCGCACATTACTGCATGAGTCACATATCAACTGGCCAGATAATGGATGCACATGACTATATTTACACATCTGTACATGTTCGGGAGCTGAAAATTTGTGCGAAATTATGCTAAGGCGATTAACAACTTTCGTCTGACACACGCCTCATTAAAACATTGGGTCTTTGACTAATTTCAGGTGAGAGATCCGTATCGTGCCGCATTGAACTCCGGTAGCAGCAACCGATAAGCCGCAGTATGCTGGAGAGCCGTAAACGACTGCAGAGGAAGCTCCCAGATAAAGATCAAGATAATTCTGGCCAACAAAAACGCCCAAATGTGACGCATTGTGACGTAGTCTTAGTCCAACACAATCTCCATCTCAGTCCCAGTCCCAGTGTTTGCCTAGCTACAGATAAAAATGCTGATGCACGAGTAGTGGGTTCAAATGGGGCTTGGGTTTGGGTTGGTTGGTGCCCCACGAATATGGTTATCGTGTGAAAAGCACAATGAATATTAAGCCGAAATGCTAATCCACGGAATAAATCTCACAGCTTAACAACTTGCAGCAAAAGCAGGGAAAGATACTAATGTTATTATTAGATCACATTTCCTGCAATCACGGATGGCATGTTATTGTTCACTGGCACGTACTCGCAGAGCGAGGCCTCTTCCCCTGTTTGTTCATTAATAATGGAGCGGGTGGGCCAAGGCCAGGGCCAGGAAGGGGGAAATAGTGGAAATGCATATCGAATTGAAGGATATACATATAAATGGTTCCATAAACAGCACTGACGTCATGAATATGTAACAAGCGAACCGACGTCATCGCAATTGTGAAAGTGATTCCGACTTCTTACAGTGATTGGCACCTTTCAATGGATTCCGACTGATATGTACCTTTCCTCAGGGGACTCCATGAGCTCATCGGGCAGCACATCGTTCATGTCGCCCGTGGTCTCCTGCATGGGACTCGAGCCCAGGTCAATCGACGTCATGCCTTCCAGCATTGTCATAGTTCACAGTTGTAAGTATTTGTTGGTGTTGGTGTATTGTCGGTGGGTGGCACTAGTTCGCGAGTCTCCTCCTTTCGCCTTTCGCTATTCGCCTTTCTCTTCTCAAACAAACATCGATTTAAAGTCAAAATAGAAAATTCCGTTTTACGGGATGGCCGATCTGATCTGATTTCCTTTTGCTCTCTTATTGTCGTCTCCTTTTCAGCGCTGTTTCGTATTCAATTGAGGCAGTATTGTCTTATTCGTTTTAAATTTTAAGAGTGTATAAATAGTTTAAGTTTAGTTCTCGAAAAAAACTATATGTGTGGGCAGCTTCTTGGCCAGACTTTTGGTTGGTAAACGGAAGCCGCGCGTGAATATGCAAAACTAAAGAACGCTTTTTGCTTTTACTATGCTGTGCGATTCGGTTCACAGTAAAATTATTGAATTTATCTCTAGCTTATATAAAAATTGGCGCCGACGGTGGCAAAACTTTGAGTATTTCAATTCACGTGCGTTCGCTGTGAGTGGCGCCTTGCGACTGAGCGGTGGAGCGGCGTGCTGCGCTGCTCTTGAATGCTTTTTCGCCCCCATCACTCGCATCTATGTATATTATGTACCCCATCAGCAGGTCGGAGGAGAGCAGCGCACAAGCAAAGCAGAGCAGATGGCACAAGGTGTATATTAACAATATTTTATATTTTGTTTGCCTCTCTCTCCTTCTATATCCGCCTGATGCGATGAGAGACCGAGAGAGAGGTATGTGGGAATCTCTCACCTCAAATGAATATACCTTGACAGCATGAAAGCAAAGCTCGCTCCCGCTCTCTCTTTTCCTTTCTCCGACTTGTACTCTTTGAGCGTGCGCCCCATCGCCGCCTGTTCAATGACATCAGTTACAACAAGCATCAACAACAAAATTCAGTGGCACCAGGCAATTGCCCAAGGACATGCTTTATTTGCGCTAATGTCAGTCACTCCAAGACAAAAGAAAACTGTCCAAAAATGAAATCAGTTCAAATGTTTGCATTCGTCAGTGGCAGCTAAATGCGCAGATAGCCACAGAAACGAAACCGAAATGGCAAAGGTTCTATTTCGGTGCTTCCTGTCTTCTATTGGCTTACCTCTTTCGCCCGTAACAATTCCATCAAAATGAGAATTGAAATGCGAAAACATTACGGTAAACAGCAACATCACCATCACCATCACTGTCGGATGACAGCATGCCAGAATATGTCATTTTAATTAGGTAATTAATATATTATATTATAATATTATATTTGGCGAAAATGTGCATTGAATTAACGCGATGCATCTGGTCTGATGAGCTCGTGAGGTAGCTCAAAGGGTAGGTAAGCGGGCATCCCTCACGGGAGAGTACCGAAATAAGCAGTCCCGGACAGCCAGCGGGTGTTAGCTAGGTAGCAGCACTGACGATGCGCTTGTGGTGCCGCCTCAATAAGTAGCTCACACACTCCCATCCATACACAATACCTACCCACATCCCAACCCCCACACCCACCTCACACCGGGCCGGACTAAGTGTGTTACTCGACCCGTGCCGAGAGTCAGCCTGGCTGGGGGCCCGGTATAAAAACTAGCCCAGTCGCTAACGGAGGGCTCAGGGACTTGGCAGCCCCCTGTTCTAATGATGCCTTTCCCGGGCAACGTGGATCTCTGCCCGGGCTGACCTTTCCCTTTCTCTGCATCTCGTGGGAACAGGATGTATAACAAGAACAAAAACCAAAAAACAAACAAAAAAACGAGGGGGAACGTTGTGAGTTGCTGCGTACACCGCAACTCTACAGTTATACCCGATACTAAGTCAGTATGGCTCTCCTGCGGCAGACGCCGCTAATATTGAACCACACGACAAAGAGTGCGTGCGAGAGAGACAGAAAATCAGTCTGAGCGTGACGTCGGGCGCTGCGTAGCCACTGAAAATTGATTTCTTGCTTTTGGCTACAAAAATGATCCGATCTGATCCAGATTCAGCAATCTGATAGATATGGTCATTATCTATGATTCTGCGTTTTTAGTTTTCTCGAATGTGCAATATTGTGGATGCAACAGATTTTCGTCCTTTGTGGGGGCGGAAGGGGCTGGAGCGAAATTCTGAGATATACGTTTTATAGTGAGATCTAACAGAAGTGCGGATACTAAATTTGGTTACTCTAGCCTTAATAGTCTCTGAGATTTGTGGATGCCCCAGATTTTCGTCCTTTGCGGGGGCGGAAGGGGGTGTGGCGAAATTTGGACACGAAACGGTTAAGGTCCGATATCACAGGAGTGTGGATACCAAATTTGGTTGCTCTGGATCTTATAGGTTCTGAGATCCTTGAGCTCATATTTTGCAATTGGCAAAGCCGACCATGAAACCTGTGTGTTAGAGAGAGACAGAGCGAGAAAGAATGAAATTGTTTTCTTGATTCTGGCTATAATAATTATACGATCTGGTTGAGATTTTACACTCTAGAACATATAGTCATCCTCTACGATTCTGCGTTTTTGGTTTTATCGTATATTTCAAAATGTGGATGCCACAGATTTTCGTCCTTTGTGGGGGCGGAAGTGGGCGGGGCAAAGTTTTGAAATATTTTTGTAGCAGTGACATATCACAGATGTCGGGATCCAAAACATCGTTGCTCTAGCTCTTATAGTCTTTGAGCACTAGGCGCTGAAGGGGACGGACGGACGGACGGACGGACGGACGGACGGACGGACGGACGGACAGACGGACAGACAGACAGGGCTCAATCGACTCGGCTATTGATGCTGATCAATATGCTTTATGGGGTCGGAAACGATTCCTTCTGGACGTTACACACATCCACTTTTACCACAAATCTAATATACCCCAATACTCATTTTGAGTATCGGGTATAACAAATGAGTGCGGCGCTCCCCAAATGCCAACTGGGAGCAATCCCAAGCTCGGAAAGGCAGCGGCCCATAGGCCTGGCCCAACCGGCTCTATAGTAGGGAATACCTGCAAGGTGGAAGGTGCCTGTGCGAACCCGAGGGGGTCCCATCCCGAATCCGGTGTGGGTGGCAAGGTAACTCCCGAAGCTGACACCTTGGAAGGAAAGCTAAGCAATATTGCGGCTGCCCGACCTTCTGGTAAAGCGGGGGGGGTTGACTTGCCGTCGACAAGCGCCCAAGCCAGACGCTACACATATGCCGAAAAGAGGAGTGCAGGGCACATACTCCGTCGGCAACACGCCAGCAGTGAAGCCAGCCCATCAGCCGACTGGCTGAAGAAGGTGGAATGGGTTTCGGCCGTGCTCCCGGAGTTCACCTTGGAACAGAAAAAGGTGGCTCCCCAAGCCAAGAGGCAGCGCTCGCAGGAGACTCCGGGACCGGTAGCAAAGCGCTCTAGAGTGCTGCCAAATGTCTCCTTTGCGCAGATTGCCAAGGAGAGGACGCTAATTGGTGTCCTCGACAGAGGCAGCGCAGAGGGTAGAATCCCAAGGAGTCAGTGGAAGTGGGTGGAAGCGGCACTGGCCGACCGCTGCTTCGAACTCCTCGACAAAGACCCTGGACCTCCGCCAGTCTGCAAGGACATGGGGTGGTTCCAGGGCAATGTTAAGATAATTGCCTGCGAAGACGAGCGCTCTGTAAAGCTTTATAAAGCGGCGGTAGCGCAGGTCGGCGAGGTCTATGCTGGGGCGAAACTCGTCGCAGTCGACTGTAGCGAGGTGCCCAGCAGACCGAGGGCCAGACTTTGGGTGCCGGCTACCTTTAAGGAGCCAGAACGCATCCTCAAGATGCTGCAGAGATGCAACCCAGGACTACCAACCTCAGATTGAAAGGTAACCAAGGTTGAGACGACACAAGGGCCGACTAACCAGGCAGTGCTCGTTCTCAATAAAGAGTCGCTGGCCCCGATAGAGGCAGCAAAAGGAGAGCTAAACTTCGGCTTCAGCTCGGTCACCATCAAGGTGTACAAATCGGACGCGGCGGCCGCGGCGCCTCCTGTCGTCAACCCAGACGTGCAGGATGTCGCTGCGGAGATCGAAGCGCCTGACGACGAGCTGGAGCCAGACCAGGAAGGCTTCTCCTCAGAGACAGAGCTGATGCTCTACTTTGAGTCAATGTGCCGAGAGAGAGTCTCAGATGACTAGGACGCGGACATCACGGTGGTGGAGAATCTTGAAGATGGTCCTAAGGATCAAATAAATCTCCACCACTGTAAAGTAGCATCGGCTGCTCTCATACTCCGCCTAGACGCAAGCGGAGCCGACGTAGTCCTGATCCAGGAGCCTTGGGTGGTAGGAGGCAAGGTCTGTGGATTGGGTACGAGGGAATACAAGATCATTGTATCCCAAAATGAAGGTAAAATCCGTACCTGCATACTTGCTAGAAAGCACCTAAATATCTTTCTGCTCCATAATTATAGCGATGGCGATAACACGGCGGTAAGCCTAGAACTAAAAGGGAATCATCTCAGGCTGGTGGCGTCCTATATGGCCCACGAGGAGGATGATCCTCCGAACGACCTTGTTCGCAAAATAGCCAGCGACAGCGAAAGGACGGACAAAGACCTACTTATAGGTTGCGATGCCAACGCCCACCACACCCAATGGGGGAGCACGGACACGAATGTAAGGGGTGAGTAACTGTTCAGCTTCATCCTGAACTCAAATTTATTCATATGCAATCGGGGTAACGACCCCACATTTATAATTAAAAATCGGCAGGAGGTCATTGACCTCACGCTAGTGTCAAGCAAACTGCTGGACACAATCAAGAGCTGGAGAGTCCTAGGAGACCACTCCTTCTCGGACCACAGGTATATCGAGACGATATTATCCTTCTATATTCCCAAACCAACCGACTATATCAACCCCAGAAAAGCCAACTGGGAAAAATATAACACAACCCTGGAGGAGCTACTCCCTCCTAGCGCCCCTAATTGCCCGAACACTGAAGACAACCTAAACCGTCTTGTGAACAGGTTTACGGATGCGTGCAACAAAGCCTTCAAGGCAGCATGCCCTTCTACCAGACCAAGGGGGAAGAAGAAACCCCCCTGGTGGTCTAAGCAACTAGACACCCTTCGTAGAACTTGTATGACTCTATTCAATAGAGCCACAAGAACTAAGGAGGATACTCACTGGGCAGACTATAAAACCAGTCTAGCACTATACAAAAAGGAAACGAGGAAGGCTAAAAGAGCCTCCTGGCAAAAATATTGCTCCGAAATCGAGGAAACTTCGGAGGCCGCAAGACTCCGGAAAGTTCTCTCAAAAACTACCCCCTCGGTAGGTTACCTCAAAAAGAATGATGGCACGTGGACCAACTCTAGTGAGGAGTCCCTACACATTCTGCTCGACACGCATTTCCCCGGATGCACATCCACCGAGCCGTCACACCTCCCAGGAGAGGGATCGGTAGAATCGATGGACCATATCCTTACAAAACGGAACATAATTTGGGCAGTAAACAGCTTCAACCCGTTTAAATCGCCAAGCCCGGACCAGGTAATCCCGGCCCAACTTCAGAAGGCCGGGGAGACGGCCATCAACTGGCTACATAGTATCTTCAGGAAAATACTGGCGGTATGTACAATACCGCAAGCGTGGCTTAAGGCTAGGATAGTTTTCATCCCTAAAGCAGGCAAAGCCTCACACTCAACCCCGAAAGACTTTAGACCAATCAGTTTATCGTCTTTCCTACTCAAAACCTTTGAGAGACTTATCGGGTTACAATTACGGACTACCATAAGTCCCCAGCTGTACTCAAGTGCGCAGCATGCCTACCGGAAAGGAAAATCCAGGGAAACTGCACTTCACGAAGGGATCTCGAGTGTAGAAAAATCCCTGCATCTCAAAGAATACTCACTAATAGCTTTTCTCGATATCGAGGGAGCCTTCAACAACGTCACACCGGGCGCCATTACAGAAGCCCTGACTGACCTGGGGGTGGACCGTCACTTGGTGATGCTCATCATGATCAATTGCTCATACGCAGGACGGTGACATCATCGATGGGATCGTCCACCCAGTCAAGGTATGTCAACAGAGGAACCCCGCAAGGGGGAGTTCTGTCTCCTCTTCTATGGAACATTGCAGTCAATAAGATTCTATGCGACCTGGAAGAGGGGCTGTAAAGTAGTGGCATACGCGGATGACGTTGCAATTATCTTTGCGGGGAAATACCCCCAAACACTATGCGACCTAATGACCGCAAAGCTTGCTCGATTGTCCGAATGGACAGAATCGCGCGGATTAAGACTAAATCCCTCGAAAACGGAACTCGTGTTATTCACAAAAAAATACAAGGTCCCGCCCCTCAACCCCCAACACTAAACGGATACAGGCTCTCCTTCAGCGACAGTGCCAGTTACTTAGGGTTGGTAATTGACAAAAAGCTTAGCTGGAACCTGAATGTCAAGGATAGAGTGAGGAAGGCAACGACAGCACTCTATACTTGCAAAACAGCTATCGGCCTAAAGTGGGGAATGAACCCAAGCATAGTCCGATGGATATATCCGGCAATAGTCAGACCTATAATACTCTACGGAGTTACTGTCTGGTGGCCTGCCCTAACAAAAAGGACAATCACCAATCAGCTGGGCAAGGTTCAGCGAACAGCCGCCCTCTGCATCAGTGGAGCTCTTCGAACTACACCAAATGATGCGCTAAACGCCATGGTATGCCTTCAGAGCCTTGACTTTGCAGGAAAGGAGCGGGCAGAAATGGCAGCAATACGTCTTAGGGACTCTGAACAATGGGTACCCCAGAACATAGGTCACTCATCTATACTAAATAAAAACAACATGGTCCCAGCAAGAACGGACTATCAAGTTCCAATGGAGCACACGGAGACTCCATTCAGCATAATCATGCCTCATAGAGACGATTGGCTCGAGGGGCTCCCCGGCCCAGACGGGGCCATAAGCATCTTCACGGATGGCTCAAAACTGGACGGCAGGGTTGGAGGAGGAATCTACTCTGAACAACTTAACATAAGGCAATCTTTCAGGCTTCCGGATCACTGTAGCGTCTTCCAAGCGGAAGTTACAGCAATCAGGGAGGCTCTGTACTGCCTTCACACGGTTACCACCACGGCAACCAATCTAAACATCTACAGCGACAGCCAAGCTGCGATCAGATCACTTAACGCGATCTCCTCGAACTCGGCTACTGTGGCGAAGTGCCGCAGATCTCTTCACGAGATGGCTCAGCAATTTGCTATCAGCCTTATATGGGTCCCGGGCCACCGGGATATCGAGGGCAACTGCATAGCGGACGAGCTGGCCAGATCGGGCACTACAACCCCCCTTCTCCAAGATAAGGAGGATATTTGTATGCCTATGGCCACCTGCAAGCTCATCATAAAGGAGCAGTACACGCGACTGATAGACAACAAGTGGCAAATAGGGCCACGTTGTCGCACAGCTCGGCAAACATGGCCGACCATAGATAAGAAGCGCAACTCAGAGCTCTGCAAACTAGGCAGGGAAAGGTGCAGCGCAGTCATACGTTCCCTCACAGGACACTGGCTAGTAGGCACCCACGCAAACAGGCTGGGTGCCCCATACAATGATTTCTGCCGCAGCTGCAGAGACGAGGACGAGGAGGAAACAGTGGAACACCTGTTCTGTTCCTGTCCAGCTCTCAGCAGAAGGAGGCTGCATCACTTGGGCTCTGCCTTTCTGAACGACATCTCGGAGATGTCCACGCTATGTCCCAGAAAGATCGTCAACTTTATAAGGGCATCTGGATGGGACAACTGTTGACATGAAGTCTCATCTGCAGGGAGGGAATGATCCCAAGCGGTATCACAACGGGCCGAAACCGGCCTAAGTGTGCTGGGCTCCGAGCGAGCTTGGCGGCCGTCTCTACCTAACCTAACCTAACGCGATGCATAATCAAAACAGTCATTTATTATTCGACGAGCGTGAAGGGAGAGCAAAAACGATACCATTAATGGTAAATACTCATTTTAATGAAGCATTTTCCGTTGAAAAGGCTCCCCCAACCCTTTTTATACCCGATACTCAAAAAGGGTATTGGGGTATATTAGATTTGTGGTAAAAGTGGATGTGTGTAACGTCCAGAAGGAATCGTTTCCGACCCCATAAAGTATATATATCCTTGATCAGCATCAATAACCGAGTCGATTGAGCCATGTCTGTCTGTCCGTCTGTCCGTCCGTCCGTCTGTCCGTCTGTCCGTCCCTATTAGCGCCTAGTGCTCAAAGACTATAAGAGCTAGAGCAACGATGTTTTGGATCCAGACTTCTGTGATATGTCCCTGCTACAAAAATATTTCAAAACTTCGCCCCGCCCACTTCCGCCCCACAAAGGACGAAAATCTGTGGCATCCACAATTTTAAAGATACGAGAAAACCAAAAACGCAGAATCGTAGAGAATGACCATATCTTTTAGACTGCAGAATTTGAATAAGATCGTATTATTATTATAGCCAGCATCAAGAAAACAATTTCATTTTTTCTCGCCCTGTCTCTCTCTAACACACACGTTAGCATAGCCGGCTTTGGTTAGAGTAAAACATTAGCGCCTAGATCTCAGAGACTATAAAAGCTAGAGCAACCAAATTTGGTATTCACACTCCTTATATATCGGACCGAGACGAGTTTGTTTCAAAATTTCGCCACACCCCCTTCCGCCCCGCAAAGGATGAAAATCTGGGGATATTCACAAATCTCAGAGACTATTAAGGCTAGAGTAACCAATTTAATTATCCGCACTCCTGTTAGATCTTACTTTAAAACGTATATCTCAAAATTTCACCCCACCCCCTTCCGCCCCCACAAAGGACGAAAATCTGTTGCATCCACAATATTGAGGATACGAGAAAACTAAAAACGCAGAATCATAGATAATGATCATATCTGTCAGATTCCTGAATCTGGATCAGATCAGATCATTTTTATAGCCAAAAGGAACAAATCAATTTGCACTGGCTACGCAGCCCCCGACGTCACGCTCAGACTGATTTTCTGTCTCTCTCGCACGCACTCTTTGTCGTGTCGTTCAATATTAGCGGCGTCTGCCGGAGGAGAGCCATACTGACTTAGTATCGGGTATAACTGTAGAGTTGCGGTGTCCGCTGCAACTCACAACGTTCCCCCTCGTTTATCTTTAAAATGGTCTATTTTGGCGTGGCTTTGTCACAGTAATTATCTATCTCATGATTCCATTATAAATATTCATAAATATTTAGCTCAAAGCTTCACTTTTGCGACTTAAGCAGTAAAAGCAAATATTTTTAGCTGGCATTCAAATTAGATTTGTGTTCAGCTTAAGGTGAAGGAGATGTCATGCAAACAGTGATGCCGACATGGTCAATCCATCGTCACTGCTGTCGTCACAAATGGAAAACCGGGCACTTGGCATTCTGCGATTACTGTTGAGCAGGACCATGACACTCAAATCTACTTCTCTCCGCTACCCGCTCTGCTCTCCCGTTCAATTCAATTCCCAATTTTCACTTGCCAGCCCGCCCGGTGTCTGCTTGCGTGCCAGTGCTCTGTAAAATTTCGACAAGCGGCAGCGGAATCGAAATTTCCATAAGGAGCAGGCTGAGGTGGGTCGAGTCGTTTGTTAGACGCTTAAGTTATTTCCGGCATGCTTTTGTAACACTAATAAATATGCTCTGGGCCAAGAGTTCCATTACAATGTGTTTATGGGCGGAATGGGAGGGTGCGAAGTCGGGGGCTGCGTGTTTTGCTGTCAGTTTTCTGAACTGCAGATGTCCCCCGCGTAGCACTCGTTGGGTGTAAGGTACGCCCCAGAACGAGTGACGCAACGTAACAACAACGTAAAAGTAACACGATTTGGGGACAGAGAATAGTGTTGTGCTGCATCTGTGGCGCCTCTCACTCACCTCTCCTGGTGCTCGATCCCCTCGACGCCCTCGGATATGACATTCTCATAGACTCCGGACCGCGGACGATCACTAAGCAAATGTTGTCTGTCCAGATCGCGCTGTGGGAAGACAGAAAGTGTGTCTTTATAATTAATCCGATAATCTTTCGAAAACCCAATCAAAGCTCACCTGAAGCTGGGTCTGAAGTCCACTGCTGTAGGAGTTCGGACTGAGTCCGTTCATGTCCTTGGCTCCGTACTCCAGGTCCGAGCTGTTGCCCTCCATATCGTGCGGACTAACGTCGGAATCGTCGTCGGCTGCAAGATGCATAGAAAGAGCATCGGTTGATTATAAAGATTCCCAATGTATTTCAATGGTCCCACTAAGTCTACTCTATTACATGAGAACTCAAACGAGTTGTTTATCATTTTGGGCTTGCTATTATCAGAGTACAGCTAAAAGATAATGCTCATCGAACTTCAGCGATGCGGAATTTGAGTTGAACTGAAAGCGGTCTCTGGCACGGCTTTTTCTCGACTGCGCTGTCGGAGCGCGCGAGCAGATGAGCGAACGGCAAACAAAAACTGGATGCTGCTGCCTGCCTTTGCTCTCCCCCTGCGATAGCCCGATAAGGCGACTGCGTACTGCTCCCAAGTGTTGACATGATTTAGTTTAGGCCTGGTAGCCCACAAAGAATGGAGCGACTGACACTCGTCGCGGCTGTCCTGATAAGAGGTCACTTCAGGTAAATTAACAAACTTTTGTTGACAAACTAACGTAATGCAAATGCGAGCAAGTTTTCTAGTTTTGCTTTACAAAATTAATTTACGAGCAGTTAACAAAAAAACGTGTGTAATTTCAAGGTTGATTAGAGTTAAAAAAGAGTTCAATTCAATTCACATTGTAGTATGTTGTATGCCAAATAGGCATATGCCCACCGTATTGTAGTGTATACAATATGTCAAGTGGTCATATGCCTAAAGTTAATGTAGAGTATCACGCTCATAAACATAAAGACACTTTGTCCCAATGTTTACGTAACACAACCACACTCAAGAGCCGTAATACGATCAGTCCCTTATACATATGTATGTATGTGGATTGGCCTGCAGCGTGAGAACTGCAGTGTCGGCAATATATTCCAAGTGGTCAAATGAGCATTCCAATGTATATGCCTTCTGCATGTACATTCATACAAATATGCATACTCCAATATACTTACACATAAATATAAGACATAGATATAAACATTGCATGTTTCGGGTTAGCTGAACCCAACATGAAATTATAAGAATCATTCGGAATAAAGTAACACTGCGGAGCAGACGCTCCAACAAGTGAAGTTATCTTATTATCACATTATTACTATTATTATCACACTTATTACATGGCGACCGTTACAAGTTTCACGAAGCTGTAATGCAATTATAAAAGCATTATTAACGAGGGGGAACGTTGTGAGTTGCTGCGGAGACCGCAACTCTACAGTTACACCCGATACTAAGTCAGTATGGCTCTCCGGCAGACGCCACTAATATTAAACGACACGACAAAGAGTGCGTGCAAGAGAGACAGAAAATCAGTCTGAGCGTGACGTCGGGCGCTGCGTAGCCAGTGCAAATTGATTTGTTCCTTTTGGCTATAAAAATGATCTGATCTGATCCAGATTCAGCAATCTGATAGATATGATCATTATCTATGATTCTGCGTTTTTAGTTTTCTCGTATCCTCAATATTGTGGATGCAACAGATTTTCGTCTTTTGTGGAGGCGGAAAAGGGTGGGGCGAAATTTTGAGATACACGTTTTTGAGTGAGTCTAACAGGAGTGCGGATACCAAATTTGGTTACTCTAGCCTTAATAGTCTCTGAGATATGTTAATATCCCCAGATTTTCATCCTTTGCGGGGCGGAAGGGGGTGTGGCGAAATTTTGAAACAAACTCGTCTCGGTCCGATATATTAGGAGTGTGGATACCAAATTTGGTTGCTCTAGCTTTTATGGTCTCTGAGATCTAGGCGCTAATGTTTTACTCTAAGCAAAGCCGCCTATGCTACGTGTGTGTTAGAGAGAGACAGGGCGAGAAAAAATGAAATTGTTTTCTTGATTCTGGCTATAATAATAATACGATCTGATTCAGATTTTGCACTCTAGAAGATATAGTCATCTTCTACGATTCTGCGTTTTTAGTTTTCTCGTATCGTCGAAATTGTGGATGCCACAGATTTTCGCCCTTTGTGGGGGCGGAAGTGGGCGGGGCAAAGTTTTGAAATATTCTTGTAGCAGTGACATATCACAGAAGTCTGGATCCAAAACATCGTTGCTCTCGCTCTTATATTCTTTGAGCACTAGGCGCTGAAGGGGACGGACAGACGGACAGACGGACGGACGGACAGACGGACAGACAGACATGGCTCAATCGACTCGGCTATTGATGCTGATCAAGAATATATATACTTTATGGGGTCGGAAACGATTCCTTTTGGACGTTACACACATCCACTTTTACCACAAATCTAATATACCCCAATACTCATTTTGAGTATCGGGTATAAAAATTACATAAAAAGTGCAACAATATATAAAAAATGTGCGACAATTAAAAATATTCAAAATATGTGTGTATTCTGATTATTACTCTAACATACATATATAAAGAATACTACCAAACAATAAGACAAATTAAAAGTAAAACAACACATGGGTAGCCTGTGCGATGACCAGCACCGGCACCGCTTAACGCGCCCAGTTAAGCCATTATGAGTGACGACAACATAGATTCTGCTCCTATTGAGCAAAGGGACGCACCTTCCATTCAGGAGTACCTGGAGGTGTTTCCAAACGATGGACCACGCCCACTCACAATAGCTGAGTACCGGGCACGGCAGGAGGAAAAAAACTACAGAGAAAAAGAAAACAAAACGTGGAGGACAAGTAAGAAAGCTACTTCAACAAAAGCGCCTGCAACAAGATTTGCTGGCGGCAGCGACGACACCAGAAGACCGACAGCGCTACATAGAGCGCATCAACAAATTAAAAGCTGAATTAAAACTTCGCAACCGAGCGAAGCCACGCAAGGATTTATAGATTTAATTTCTACATGCGAATTGCCGCACGTTAGTGCAAGTCGCAAAACACTAAAACCTGTTAGGCTTTCATTACTAACATATGTGGTTGGAGAATTTGTTTTATATATATGAAATGTAACTTTGAATAAACCACATAAACTAAATAACTAACTTTTCCATGTCTCTAGCGCTGAGTATTTATTCTCAGCTGCGTTTAAAAACTTTGTGTAAATGATAAATCTTGCAATAAGTTCATTGCAATGAAAATATCACTCCAATTTTTATTTTCGATTTTCAAAGGGAGGAATATATTTTTTCTTTCTTAATAAAATCCCATATAAGATTAAATCAAAGACCAAACCAAGATTTTGGAAATAAAATTCATTTTTCTTTCATGAACGTTAGAACGAAAAAAAAATTCTTTTCATTGAATATATAAAAACAATTAGAACTACATAATGGGGTGGTTTAGTGATTCTAGTGAGGCAAAAGACAATACTGCCAACGTTGTAAACAACGTCAAGATAATTGATCACACGGATGACATAAACTCATTGTGGATCCTGTTATTAATTATCACGATAGTATTGGTTTTGCAATTTCTGCTTACACTCTATGTTAAGCATAACAAAATCATCAAGAAAAGATACATGAGTAGGGCAAATAACCTAGATAATATTTAGAAATGAATAAAGAGAAAATAGATCACGTCTACGAAAGCTATCCAAATTTTCGCATTAATGCGATTAAAGTTTTACATTCGCATAGCGAATACATATCAGTACATCAGTTTGAGACTGATTATATAGAAGCTTTCGACGCAATCTGTAGCCCACTTATTCACTGCGATAAAGCAGAAAAGGCAATGGTACTTTCAACACTACCATATGTCAAGGTAAAATTAATAAAAGAAGAAGACCCATATTTAGGTATAGGAACTATATGGTTAGTACGCTTACAAAAGTAAGATAATTCCATTAAAAGAATGGAATGGAACGAAATCGCGAAACATATAGACTCATTTCGTTACAACTTCGATAAATCTTACAAATGCATTAATAAAGATGCAGTCATAAAAGCGGAAACTCTGAAAAACCATATAGAAATATTAGTAAGGGAACATAATAATATAGTTACCTTAGTAAATCGTTTCGAAAACAAATTCACATCTGGGCACAAAAGTAAATGTTTAAGGGTAATAAAATCCCTAAACACAAGATTAATTACTGTCACCAATAGGCGACACATTCTGATAAAAGTGCCAGAAAGTGTAAATCAATTGGCGGAATTTGATCCCGACCAATTAAAAGAATTAGACGAATCGACTCAGTCAAGCGACGCTGAACCTGATAGTGACATCGAAACACTAGAAGAAAGCGATACAATCGAAACGAAACCGGAAACGATAAAAATCTCTGAAATGGCACAAACAGTTGCAGAATTTATCAAGCTAGCCGCATCTCTATTACCAGAGTTTGACGGTAAGCAGGAAAATCTGCAAAGTTTTCTAGATTCTTTGAATCTATTAGATACCTTAAAAGGCACGCATGAGCTAACAGCCATAAGCCTTATAAAAACAAAACTTAAAGGCAATGCGAGAAATCTAATTAGTAATGAGCAGACAATTCCTGCAATCATTACGCAACTGTCAAATGCAGTAAAAGGAGAATCGGTAGAAGTTGTATCTGCCAAGCTACTTAATCTGCAACAGAAAAACAAAACGGCTAACCAATACACCCAAGAGGTGGAAAAACTGGCGAAGGCCCTTGAAGGAGCCTATATCAGTGAAGGCCTAAGCCAATCACTTGCAAACAAATACAGCACTACAACAGCTGTAAAAGCTATGACCCTAAATTGTTCGATTGATAAAACTTATCATGCAGGCAGGCACATTCACAAATATGAATGATGCCGTTTCCAAATTTGTCAATAGTTGCACGGAGGTAACAGGTCAAAGTAACACTGTCCTGTATTATCGACGAGGTGCAAATCCCAATAATAGAGGAGGCCGAGGTTATAATCGTGGCAGAAATTACAACCACAACTATTATAACCGAGGTGGTAATAACAACAATAATTACAATAACCGTGGAGGAAGACGAGGCCAAAATCGAGGACGAGGCCGAGGTAACTCCAACCAAGGTTACGATAATAACAATGTGAGTGACGCAAAATGCGTCGGAAAACTCTTAGAACCCTTTAGGAAACAATCAGTAAATGCAAAGGTTCATTCCATCAATTACAGTCTTAATATATTTGTCACTTTTTATAATCATTCAACTGAAAATAAACTCACATTCCTAATAGATACTGGTGCAGACATCTCACTTTTAAAAATAAATTCAGATAATTTCAATATTCAAGAAGACAAAATTATAAACATTCAAGGCATAGGCCAAGGTGTTATAAAATCTCAAGGAACAACTTCAAAAGAACTTCAATCAACAAAATATATTATTCCACACGAATTTGATTTAGTAAATTCAAATTTTTCAATACCGTGTGATGGAATAATAGGCATTGATTTTATAAAAAAAATCAATTGCCAATTAGACTTTAAGCCAAGTGAAGACTGGTTTATAATTAGACCTCAAAACTTAAATTATCCTATTTATGTTCCGATAACATATAGTGCTGGCAACAATACAGTTCTTCTGCCAGCCAGATCCCAAGTCATTCGAAAAATAGACATTAATACAGTAAACGATTATATATTTGTTCCTAATCAAGAAATACATAATGGAATTTATGTTGCAAATACAATAGCAGCATCCAAACATGTCTACATTCGCCTTCTAAACACAACTAATTTCGACCAATTGGTCAAAGTGAACAAAATCCAATATGAAAATTTAACAGATTACGACATTTATAACACTAATCCAGAAAATAGAAGCGAACAAGTACTTTCAAAGTTAAAGAAAAATTTTCCAGAACTATTCAAAAATCAACTAACAGAATTATGCACCAAGTATAGCGACAAATAATTTTTATTAACAAACATTGAGACTTAAAGATGTTGAACCCATTTATATTAAAAACTACAGAAGCCCGCATAGCCACGTTGAAGAAATTCAAAAACAATTAGGGAAATTAATAAATGACAAAATCGTAGAACCGTCTGTATCCGAGTATAACAGCCCACTCTTGTTAGTTCCAAAAAAATCATTACCAAATTCGAAAGAAAAGAAATGGCGATTGGTAATTGACTATCGCCAAATCAACAAAAAACTACTTTCTGATAAATTCCCGCTCCCCAGAATTGATGATATTCTAGACCAACTGGGCAGAGCTAAATACTTTTCATGCCTGACTTAATGTCAGGTTTTCACCAAATCGAACTTGAAGAAAATTCAAGAAATATAACATCTTTTTCAACGAGCAATGGCTCATATCGCTTCACGCGATTACCATTTGGTCTTAAAATAGCACCAAATTCATTTCAGAGAATGATGACAATAGCGTTCTCGGGTTTAGAACCCTCTCAGGCATTCCTTTATATGGATGACTTAATGGTGATAGGATGTTCCGAAAAACACATGATTAAAAACTTAACTGATGTTTTTAATGTATGTAGGAAATATAACCTAAAGTTGCATCCAGAAAAATGTTCATTTTTCATGCATGAAGTGACATTCTTGGGTCACAAATGCACTGACAAAGGAGTATTGCCAGATGACAAGAAATTTGACGTCATCAAAAATTATCCTGTCCCTCAAGATGCGGACAGCGCGAGACGATTTGTAGCATTCTGCAATTATTATCGTCGATTTATAAAAAACTTCGCCGACTATTCGCTTCTAGCTCTTGCTTAAGCCGGTTGTGTTTTTTTCTTGCTCCCGCATTCTCCGCCCTTTGCCTAAATATCATACAACATTGTTGTGTCTTTGTTTTGATTTATTATCGCATCTCTTTAATTTGATTCTACCTTGTGTTAACCATCAGTGTTTTTTGTAAACAAGTGTTTAATATAAATTCAATATTGCAACGTAACACACATTTTCAGACATCGTTCAACATCGACTAACCTTCTTGAGTTTTCTAACCTAATCCACCGGGGTTTTCAAATTGGTTTGCAGACGGATGTAGTTTTTACGGACTTCAGCAAGGCATTCGATTCTGTGAACCATGCTCTGCTTATTCAAAAGCTCTCTTTATTAGGGTTCCCAACGAATCTTCTAGATTGGATTTTGTCCTATCTCTCTAACCGTACTCAACGTGTTTTGTTTTCTAACGTGTTGTCAAATACTGTTAATGTTACTTCAGGTGTGCCACAGGGAAGTCATCTGGGCCCGCTTCTGTTTATTTTATTTGTGAACGACCTTCCTCAAGTTATAAGATACTCTACTACACTAATGTATGCTGATGATGTCAAAATCTGTCTTTCTTACTCTGATTGGTATTTGCACACACGCCTTCAACTTGATCTAAGTGAACTACTATTGTGGTGTTCAACTAATCTTCTTTTTCTGAACCTTTCCAAATGCAAACTTATGACATTTTACCGTCGCGCTCCTCATTTTGTCTCATATGTTCTAGGAAATCATGTCCTTGAGCGAATTTCGAGTTCAAATGACCTCGGAGTCCTTTTTGATCATAAGATGTGTTTCAACACCCATATAGCTGCAACTGTAAATAAAGCTAAGGGTGTTTTAGCGTTCATCAAGCGTTGGTCCAAGGAGTTTGACGACCCGTGCGTTACGAAACAACTGTACATCTCGTTAGTACGTCCTATATTGGAGTATTGTTCTTGTGTGTGGAGCCCGCAGTATAAAGAGCAGCAGGCTGTTATTGAATCCGTGCAAAAGCAATTTTTAATTTTTGCCCTTCGGAACTTTAACTGGGACTCGGGTAGAATCTTGCCACCCTACCGGTCTAGGCTAAATCTTATCGACCTGCCGTCGTTGCACCATCGCAGAATATGCAATGGCGTAATGTTCGTGCACAAGCTCCTTCTTGGGACTGTTGACTCCCAAACTCTCTTGGGTCAGATTGACTTGGCCGTTCCATCCAGACCTACCCGTACTTTTAGGCCTATCCGTCTACCCATATGTAGGTCTAATTATGCTGATCATGAACCTTTTAGGGTTTTATGCCATAATTATAACTCCCTCTGTCAAACCCTATCCCCTGAACTGTCTCTTAAACTAATTGCATGCAATATTTATAATCATTTAAATTTAGCTAACTTTTAACTTATCTTTTTCCGCCTTTAATCTAAGTACCATTATTAACAGATAATTTGTTAATTTAATAAATAAATAAAAAAATGTTCCTTTTGAATGGTCAAGTGAATGCCAAAACGCATTCCAATACCTTAAAGAAAAGCTTATGCACCCCACATTATTACAATATCCTGATTTTCGCAAAGAATTTTTCATTATAACAGATGCTAGTAAACAAGCTTGCGGAGCGGTTCTAACTCAGAACCGTGACGGAATTCAGCTCCCAATAGCTTATGCATCTCGTTCATTTACAAAAGGGGAAAGCAATAAGAGCACAACAGAACAAGAGTTAGCGGCAATTCATTGGGCAATTACCCATTTCAGACCATATATTTATGGCAAACACTTTACTGTTAAAACGGATCACAGACCATTAACATATCTTTTTTCTATGACTAATCCCAGTTCGAAATTAACTCGCATGCGGCTAGAACTTGAAGAATATGACTTCACAGTAGAATACCTAAAGGGGAAAGATAATTTTGTAGCAGACGCACTTTCACGTATTACTATAAAAGAACTCAAAGACATGCAACATAAAGTCCTGAAAGTTACTACCAGGCGACAAAGTAGACAAATTAAAAACTGTACAGTAGAAAAATATGAACTTCTGCCAAGGCAAAGTCATAAAAATGTATCTAAGCCCAACGTACATGAAGTCATTACAAATGATGATGTACGAAAAGTAGTGACCTTGCGCATAACAGAATCTAAATGTTTATTTAAACATGGAAATAAAATTATCGCAAGAATTGAAGTTAGCGATTTATATACTAATGGAATTCTCGACCTAGGTCAGTTCTTCCAAAGGCTCGAAAAAGAGGCCGTTATATTAAAAATCAGCCAACTCAAAGTGGCACCGAGCGAAAAGATCTTTGAATCAGTTTCAATAGATTCTTTTAAAAATATGGGCAATGAAATATTAAAATCTTTAAGAGTAGCGCTACTCCAGCCGGTGACCCAAATAACAGATGAAAAAGAGATACAACAAATATTGTCTACATACCATGACGACCCAATTCAAGGAGGCCACAGTGGCATAACAAGAACGCTAGCGAAAATAAAAAGACACTACTACTGGAAAAATATGACACGTCATATAAAAGAGTACGTACGTAGATGTCAAAAATGCCAAATGTCTAAAACAAAGACTCACACAAAAACTCCTTTGACTCTCACAGAAACACCTGTGAATGCTTTTGATATAGTAATAGTGGATACAGTTTGTCCGCTACCTAAATCAGAAAATGGTAATGAATACATAGTCACATTAATTTGTGACCTTACAAAATATTTAGTAGCCATTCCAATAAAAAGCAAAAGCGCAATTAATGTCGCAAAAGCTATATTCGAAAATTTCATACTCAAGTTTGGTCCAATGAAGACGTTCATCTCGGACATGGGAACAGATTATAAAAACCAGAATTATTATCGTCGATTTATAAAAAACTTCGCCGACTATTCGCTTCTAGCTCTTGCTTAAGCCGGTTGTGTTTTTTTCTTGCTCCCGCATTCTCCGCCCTTTGCCTAAATATCATACAACATTGTTGTGTCTTTGTTTTGATTTATTATCGCATCTCTTTAATTTGATTCTACCTTGTGTTAACCATCAGTGTTTTGTTTGTAAACAAGTGTTTAATATAAATTCAATATTGCAACGTAACACATCGGACTCGTGCAGGCAATTTGTTATTGTTCTTTTGCCCAGTCTGCTTTTCGTTATCGCTTCTTCGGTGTGCACTGTTCTCGCGCATCAGCGTTTGCATCGCCCACACTCTCTCGTGAGCATAAGCGGGCTGCTCGCATTGTTGCTCTCACTCTCTCCGGATTGCCTATACTCTCCCTCTCTGTGGACTTTTCTTTTGTGTCTCTGCTTTGGTGAGTTTACTGCTCGTTTTCTGCACTTCGTTGGATCATCTGCTTTGAATTATTGCCGCTGCAGCTGATTGTCTGGCTCGCTCTGCTGTCTGCTCTCCTACTTTACCTGCTATCTCACTCCGTAATTCTTTTATTCGTGCACAGTGATTCTACTACTGTCCATAATGGCAATTGTTTGCAGTGCAAAGAAATGTGAATTCGGTGGTGTTATCATTGGTGATTCATTTCTTAGCTGCTGGCTGTGCGACAATTTTGCCCACATAAAATGTGCTGGTGGGGGAAATTTTGGCCGGCTGAATGATCTGATCTCGAAACGCATGGGCCTGTCTTGGTCATGTCTGGCTTGTCGGGAGATTGAGGCCGAAATGCGCACACTTATGAGACAGACTCGAACTGGGTTTCTGGATGTCCGGAAACAATTTGTGGCTCTCAACGAGAAATTTCTTGCCCTTGAATCACAGTTTCTTGGGCTCAAA
Organism: Drosophila miranda; assembly: GCF_003369915.1. Lineage (NCBI taxonomy): Eukaryota > Metazoa > Arthropoda > Insecta > Diptera > Drosophilidae > Drosophila > Drosophila miranda. The sequence goes on from NW_022881603.1 coordinate 29,640,611, forward strand.
CTCTTGAGCGAATCGCCTAGACGGAAAATTCCGCATAATGATACCAATCTATTGCAACCTAATCCGATTGGTACGCCTGCCTCCCACCTTCATCCATCGGAAGCATTTCCGTGTAGGCATGCCACGCCGTTGTCTGTAAATCCGCCAACGGTGGCTCCGGAGTTCTTTACACCGAGCAATGTGCTTCCTTCGAGCACCCAACTCCCCAACAGCATCAATCCCATCCCTGCAGTTTCTGTGGCCGTCACTTCTGACGCGGTGAGTGCTCCTAGTGCGGGTGTGCTGGTTGCTGACGACGTCTTGCCAATTCCTGCTCCAATTCCTACTCCAATTCCTGCTACAGCCATTGCTGCCAATTCCTCTGCCCTTGTACCGAGATCTCTTTTAGGAGTGGCTCCACCATCTCGATCTCGCTCGGGACTTCAACTTAAAGCAGTGGTCCCTCGGAAAGCAATATTTGTTTTTCGTCTTATTCCTGAGGCTACAACGGAGGATGTTAAACAACATCTTGCCGCTAAACTTAACACTTCGCCTGTTGATATAGTTGTGACTAAATTTACAATTAAACATAAGCGCAACATATCATCCTTTAAAATTCTTCTCCCTGATTCTTTACTATCCTGTTCTCTAGAACCGTCAATATGGCCTGAGCATACATCGAATCCAAGAATTACCGAACATGCTCCAAAAAACTGATGTACTATTTTTCCATGCACTATCAGAACGTTCGCAGTTTGCTGGGAAAATTTCGTCAAATTCATACTAATAGCGCGTCATTTGATTTCGATGCCATCGCGTTTACCGAAACCTGGCTTAACTCCTCTGTCAATGATCACGAAATTTTCATTGATAGTTACACTATTTATAGAATGGACCGCCCATCTTTTGCAGGTGGGGTTCTGATTGCAGTTAAATCTGTTTTCTCATCTGAGTTATTCCCATTCAATAACATTCATGGAATTGAATTTGTTGCAGTCAAAGTTCGTGTTGGCTCCGCATTTTTCTATTTAACCTGCTCTTACATTCCTCCCAGGTCTGATGATGAGCTTTACTTACACCACCTTTCAGCAATTAATAATGTTGTTTCTACATTAGGGTGCAATGATCGAATTATTGTCATGGGGGACTTTAACCTCCCATTTCTTTCTTGGCTGCCTTGTGATGACGCTAACCTGTTGTTTCCCAATTGCCATAATGACTTTATCAATGGGCTAACGGATATTTCCCTTGTCCAAATTAATGCCGTTAAAAACATTAGGGACAGATTTCTTGACCTCGTTTTTGTTAACGATGGTTCTCTTGCTACTGTATCTAGAGCAAGCCCAATATCTCTCCCTGAAGATCCTTACCATCCAACTTTGTTGATATCACTGGAGTGTACACAATCTGGAGGTGCTGACAGTTCCATGGCTCCTTGTCACATAAAGTGTTTTCGCAAAACAAACTTTATTGATTTAGATCTACATCTCCCGCGTGTTGATTGTTCGTTTCTTTATTCATTACCGAACATAGATGCAACTGTTAACTCGTTTTATAGTTCTATTTACTCCGCCCTTAATACGTTTGTTCCAGATATCACTGTACCTGTATCGTCCAAGCCTCCCTGGTTCTTCAAGTATTTGTCATACTTAAAAAATAATAAATCCCGGCTCTATAAAAAGTACCAGAAGTCGGGCTCCACGTTGGCCTTAGCTCTATACTCCTCCGCTCGCTCTCTGTTCCTTGCCGTCAATAGCCAGTGTTATAATCATTACCTTTCACAATGTAGTAGTAACTTTCGTAGTGATCCTAAAAAATTCTATTCGTTCGTTAATTCTAAGCGCAAGTCAAACGTTTTTCCTCCGTCCCTTCATTACCAGAACAAAACAGAAGCTTCTGCTGTTGGTATTGCAAATTTATTCGCTAACTTTTTCCAAACAACGTACTCGTCTCATATTTACAACGCATCCACTCCGTATCCGTACCAGCTACCTCAAGCTAACAGCAAGCGTTGTTCTGGAAGGTTTGTCATCTATGGACATATCGTTTTCTGCGGGTCCAGATAAGGTACCAAGTTGCATCTTAAAACACTGTGCCCAGTCCCTTTGCAAGCCCTTGACCTTTCTCTTCAACCTCTCCTTGGAACAGTCTTGTCTCCCAGTAATTTGGAATGAGTCCTACATCATTCCGCTTCAAAAAAAAGGTTCAAGATCAAACATTGAAAACTATCGTGGTATCGCAAAGCTTTCCGCCATCCCGAAGCTTCTTGAGTTCCTGGTCACCCGGCAACTGCAACATCTTTGTTGCAGCTTGATATCTCCGTCGCAACACGGTTTTTTCAGACATCGTTCAACATCGACTAACCTTCTTGAGTTTTCTAACCTAATCCACCGGGGTTTTCAAATTGGTTTGCAGACGGATGTAGTTTTTACGGACTTCAGCAAGGCATTCGATTCTGTGAACCATGCTCTGCTTATTCAAAAGCTCTCTTTATTAGGGTTCCCAACGAATCTTCTAGATTGGATTTTGTCCTATCTCTCTAACCGTACTCAACGTGTTTTGTTTTCTAACGTGTTGTCAAATACTGTTAATGTTACTTCAGGTGTGCCACAGGGAAGTCATCTGGGCCCGCTTCTGTTTATTTTATTTGTGAACGACCTTCCTCAAGTTATAACATACTCTACTACACTAATGTATGCTGATGATGTCAAAATCTGTCTTTCTTACTCTGATTGGTATTTGCACACACGCCTTCAACTTGATCTAAGTGAACTACTATTGTGGTGTTCAACTAATCTTCTTTTTCTGAACCTTTCCAAATGCAAACTTATGACATTTTACCGTCGCGCTCCTCATTTTGTCTCATATGTTCTAGGAAATCATGTCCTTGAGAGAATTTCGAGTTCAAATGACCTTGGAGTCCTTTTTGATCATAAGATGTGTTTCAACATCCTAGCTGCAACTGTAAATAAAGCTAAGGGTGTTTTAGCGTTCATCAAGCGTTGGTCCAAGGAGTTTGACGACCCGTACGTTACGAAACAACTGTACATCTCGTTAGTACGTCCTATATTGGAGTATTGTTCTTGTGTGTGGAGCCCGCAGTATAAAGAGCAGCAGGCTGTTCTTGAATCCGTGCAAAAGCAATTTTTAATTTTTGCCCTTCGGAACTTTAACTGGGACTCGGGTAAAATCTTGCCACCCTACCGGTCTAGGCTAAATCTTATCGAACTGCCGTCGTTGCACCATCGCAGAATATGCAATGGCGTAATGTTCGTGCACAAGCTCCTTCTTGGGACTGTTGACTCCCAAACTCTCTTGGGTCAGATTGACTTGGCCGTTCCATCCAGACCTACCCGTACTTTTAGGCCTATCCGTCTACCCATATGTAGGTCTAATTATGCTGATCATGAACCTTTTAGGCTTTTATGCCATAATTATAACTCCCTCTGTCAAACCCTATCCCCTGAACTGTCTCTTAAACTAAATTTAGCTAACTTTTAACTTATCTTTTTCCGCCTTTAATCTAAGTACCATTATTAACAGATAATTTGTTAATTTAATAAATAAATAAAAAAATGTTCCTTTTGAATGGTCAAGTGAATGCCAAAACGCATTCCAATACCTTAAAGAAAAGCTTATGCACCCCACATTATTACAATATCCTGATTTTCGCAAAGAATTTTGCATTATAACAGATGCTAGTAAACAAGCTTGCGGAGCGGTTCTAACTCAGAACCGTGACGGAATTCAGCTCCCAATAGCTTATGCATCTCGTTCATTTACAAAAGGGAAAAGCAATAAGAGCACAACAGAACAAGAGTTAGCGGCAATTCATTGGGCAATTACCCATTTCAGACCATATATTTATGGCAAACACTTTACTGTTAAAACGAAATTAGCTCGCATGCGGCTAGAACTTGAAGAATATGACTTCACAGTAGAATACCTAAAGGGGAAAGATAATTTTGTAGCAGACGCACTTTCACGTACTCAAAGACATGCAACATAAAGTCCTGAAAGTCACTACCAGGCGACAAAGTAGACAAAATAAAAACTGTACAGTAGAAAAATATGAACTTCTGCCAAGGCAAAGTCATAAAAATGTATCTAAGCCCAACGTACATGAAGTCATTACAAATGATGATGTACGAAAAGTAGTGACCCGCAAGGTCACTATGTTTATTTAAACATGGAAATAAAATTATCGCAAGAATTGAAGTTAGCGATTTATATACTAATGGAATTCTCGACCTAGGTCAGTTCTTCCAAAGGCTCGAAAAAGAGGCCGGTATATTAAAAATCAGCCAACTCAAAGTGAGCGAAAAGATCTTTGAATCAGTTTCAATAGATTCTTTTAAAAATATGGGCAATGAAATATTAAAATCTTTAAGAGTAGCGCTACTCCAGCCGGTGACCCAAATAACAGATGAAAAAGAGATACAACAAATATTGTCTACATACCATGACGACCCAATTCAAGGAGGCCACAGTGGCATAACAAGAACGCTAGCGAAAATAAAAAGACACTACTACTGGAAAAATATGACACGTCATATAAAAGAGTACGTACGTAGATGTCAAAAATGCCAAATGTCTAAAACAAAGACTCACACAAAAACTCCTTTGACTCTCACAGAAACACCTGTGAATGCTTTCGATATAGTAATAGTGGATACAGTTGGTCCGCTACCTAAATCAGAAAATGGTAATGAATACATAGTCACATTAATTTGTGACCTTACAAAATATTTAGTAGCCATTCCAATAAAAAGCAAAAGCGCAAATAATGTCGCAAAAGCTATATTCGAAAATTTCATACTCAAGTTTGGTCCAATGAAGACGTTCATCTCGGACATGGGAACAGATTATAAAAACCAGATTTTAACTGATCTATGCAAGTATATGAAGATCGAGAATCTCACCTCTACTGCATATCATCACCAAACATTAGGGACAATAGAACGAAGTCATCGAACGTTTAATGAATACATTCGTTCTTACATCTCTGCAGACAAAACTGATTGGGATGTCTGGATTCAATATTTCACTTATTGTTTCAACACGACACCATCAGCAACGCATGAGTATTGTCCATACGAACTAGTATTCGGCAGACTACCAAAACAGTTCATAGATTTAAACAGAACTTATTACATAGATCCTATTTACAATTTAGATGACTAATCTAAGGAAATAAAGTTTAGATTAAAAATAGCATACAAAAGAACTAGAATTATGTAAGAAAAAGCCAAGGCTTATAGGAAATTAGCATACGATGAAAAAACAAGAAATTTTGAATTAAAAGTAGGAGATAAGGTACTTATAAGAAATGAAGCAGGCCACAAATTAGACCCAGTATATTTAGGACCAAATATAGTAGAAAAAATAGAGGATAATGATAACATTTACATTAAAGATAGTAAGAATAAGAAACAAAAAGTACATAAGGTTAGGTTAACAATATATAATCAATAAACCGTTTCATGAAAGAGAAAAAAAAGGGGTCTGATCAACGTATTAAAATTAAAAAAAATATATATATAATATAATGAAATATATCATAAAAAACAAATGGGAATAAAATAGAGAAAATTTAAATTCTTCTAGGAAGGTCGAATGAAAAATTAAGGTTGAATGGAGTTAAAGTAAATCAAATATATTAAAAAAAAAAGAAGTTATATATCAATGAACACAAATATTTAAAAAAAGAGATAAACATACAAGATATAAAAAAAAAAATAATAATTTTTTCAAAATAACTACATAATTATATTACGTTATTTCTCTAAAAAGGGAGGTGTAGTATGTTGTATGCCAAATAGGCATATGCCCACCGTATTGTAGTGTATACAATATGTCAAGTGGTCATGCCTAAAGTTAATGTAGAGTATCACGCTCATAAACATAAAGACACTTTGTCCAATGTTTACGTAACACAACCACACTCAAGAGCCGTAATACGATCAGTCCCTTATATGTGGACTGGCCTGCAGCGTGAGAACTGCAGTGTCGGCAATATATTCCAAGTGGTCAAATGAGCATTCCAATATATATGCCTTCTGCATGTACATTCATACAAATATGCATACTCCAATATACTTACACATAAATATAAGACATAGATGTAAGATTAATAATAATGTATCGTTTATTAATAGTGTTTTTCGAAAAAGAGTACAAAGTGTATGATTTAAGATGTGCAATTAATGAGTCTGTTCTTCCGACTTTTTGTTCAACTTTCTGCTTCTACTTCCAACAACCCCCTCCCATATCGATAACCCCTTATCGGTTAGGTCTTTTAAACATCGGTTAAGTCTGGTTATATCGGTTAGGTCTTATCGATGGTATCTTAAGTTCAAATGTTAATTTAGATGGGATAGTGTTAGCTGCTTGATACACTGTCCTTTACATTCGGCCCTCCTGCTCATCTTCATCTGTCCCAGATGATAATATATCATCGTTCTCTGAGACAAAACGCCATAGCTTCATATTGTCACTGCTCGTTGCTGTGATATTTGGCCCCTCGACTTGAGCAACCTTTCTGACGTCGTAGCGACCGTTCCGCTTTACCTTGGTGACTTCATATGGGCCTAGATACTCGCTGGCCAATTTGCGTCCTGCGACGAACTGCGTCCTCTTGATCGCGACCATGTCTCCTAGTCTGTAGCCGTGCTCAGGTCGCCGTTTTTTATCATAATTGCGCTTGTACACCTCTTGCGCCTTCTCAATGTTTTGTTTCGCTTGGTCACGCAGTTCTTGGCGCTCGTTGTTAAACTGCGTAACCAACTCCTCGTTGAGCACCTCCAATAGTCGACTTTCAGCTTGTCTGTGCATCTTTGTCCCAAACATGACCTCGAATGGCGACGTCTTCAACGTAGAATGCACATGCGAATTAATCGCCATCTGGACCTGTGGCACATGCTTGTACCACTTCGTTGACTCCTGAGCTGAGAGCTTTTCGATGATACCCAAAATTGAACGGTTCACCCGCTCAATCTGACCGTTGCCTCTCGCCACACCTGTCGTTGTACACACATGTTCGACTTTGTTCTCGTTGAGAAACTCGCTGAATGCGTTGGATGTAAACGCTGCTCCTCTGTCGCTGACTATGCGCTTGGGAAAACCAAACACAAATGACCAATCGCTCAGCCTCTTCACAACTTATTTGTGACCTGTTGACTTAGTTGGGAACAGCCACACAAACTTGGTGAATGCATCTACCACAGCAAAAATGTACTTGTATTGCTTGGCTGTCGCATCCATTGGTCCCAAATGATCAACGTGCAGCGTGTATAGTGGTGTGTCACCCTTGTCAATGCAATGAAGATAGCCTTCTTGTTTGCCCAACTTTTTGCTGAAAATTTTACAACTGATACAATTAGTAATCAACTTATTTACTTTCCGTTCAAGGTGCGGAATCCAGTATTGCTGCTGAACTGAGTGCATTGTCTTCGCTGTGGAGAAATGACCAACTTCATGCGATCTTTGAATGATTTCCCTTTCCATCAGCCTTGGAACCACCAATACGTCATTGCCATTTACAGATTTGAAGAGAAGACCTTTAAGCTTGTAGTCTTGATATGGGTGCTGCTTCAGGATCTCAGCTGTGGCTTTGATGAAATCGTCATCCTGCTGTGCTTTCTTTATCCGAGCTGTTAGCTCCGTCGTCACGAACATGCATGTCTGCGGAAAACGACTGAGACAGTCCACGTGTCTCATTCTGTCCCCTGGGCGGTGTACTGCTTTGAATGTAAAGTCCTCCATATACAGAATCCACAGGGAAACTTCTCTGGGTATATCTGCTTTCGTTGTTGTCTGCTTAAACGCCGCACAGTCAGTGGCAAGATCAAATTTGATCCCCAACAGGTAGGGACGAAACTTCTTGAGTGCGAGGTATGCAGCTTTGACCTCCAAATAGTAACTGTGACGTTTGGACTCAGCTTGTGTAGTCTTTTTACTCCAATAGTAAATTGGGTGGAAATTGCCATCAAACTGCTGCAACAAAACTGCTCCGAAACCTTCTTTGGATGCATCCGTGTGGAGTTCCGTTCGCGCTTCTCGTGAGTATAAATGTAATACAGGTGCGATTACAAGCAGATTCTTTAAGGTTTGTAGCGATTGTTGCTCTGCTTCGCCAATGTTGAAAACTGCTTCCTTCCTGAGTAGATTTGTGAGCGGCCGGGCAACTTGTGCATAGCCAGGGATGAACTTTCTGAAAAAGCCTGTGAGTCCCAGAAATGCTTGAGCTGCTTTAATGTCTTTGGGCGTAGCAAACCGACTGACAGCTGCTGTCTTCTCTTTGCCGGGCCAGATTCTCCCGTCCTCAATGATATGGCCCAGAAAGCTAATGCGTGGCTGCATGAAGCTACATTTCTTCCACTTGATCTTTAGGCCAAACTGCGCAGCTGTCTCCAGGACCAACTTTGTCTTCCTCATGCATACCTCGGGCGACGCGGCGTAAACAATTATGTCGTCCATATAAAGCTGCATAATGTCAGAGTTGATTAATTCTTGAAAAATATAGCTTACGAACCGAATGAACGCAGCTGGCGAGTTCTTGAATCCGAAAGGCGCTTTATTAAACTCGAATAATCCCTCCTTTGTAACAAAGGCCGTATACGACTTGCTTTGCTCTTCCATAGGAACATGGAAAAATCCGTTTTCAAGGTCCATTATGGTAAACCACTTAGCCGACTGCAGCTTTTCCAAGACTTCCTCCATGATCGGGACTGGGAAGCAGTCCAGCAATACCATGCTGTTTAACTTCCTGTAGTCTACGCAAACTCTAAGTGTACCATCTTTTTTCTTCACGACGAGAACTCTGCTCGCTACATTTGAAGACGACTTGCGCACGATTCCTTGCTCGATCCATTCTTCGACTTGCTTCTTTACGGCACTGGCTTCGTCTGTTGATAAACGACTCGGTGAGTGATGAAACGGCTTGATTACTCCGTCGGAAACTATCTGCAGTTGGATTGGAGACTGCTTTGCAACTTCTGTGGGCATTTGGTAAATGTTTCTTATCATCTGTTCAACGTCTTTTCGATATTGCGGCTGAGCTACAAAGGATGACTCTTCAGTTACATTATATATAAGAGCATGCTCATCTGTTGGCACAGGATCTGCGTCATGCTTCAAAAACGTGTATCCTTGCATATCAGCGACGAAACGGAACTTTTTAATGAAATCATGCCCCAAAAGTGCGTCGAAATCAATCTGGCTACTGGGGACTACTAAAAACTTCTGGGGGGTCTGCAACTTATCCACGGTAACTTCTGCATTAAAGTATCCAACAGGCTTTGTTGATATCTGACCCAGACCGCGCAACATAGTTGTGCACTTCAAAAGTTTAACGTTTTTCATGGTCTTCAACATACTCTTCTACAACTACAATGCCGTTTATTTGAATTTTTTTTCATTCGACTGCGATCCAAAATGACGCGAACTTTATCAACTTTATCTGCTTCATAAGGACAGTTACGCGAAATGTGACCATTCTGATTGCACTTAAAACACTTTGTTTCGGCTTTGCAGTCTTTGCGTTTGTGTTCTCCTGATCCACAGTTATAGCAATATTCTTTTTTACCGCTTTGCCCACTTTGCTGCTTGAAACTCGTTTTATGCTGTTCGTTATTGCCCTTCTTCTCCGATATGTTCAAACGATCATAGATATCGAACTCTTCTTTCAAGGCCCTGAAGGTCTTACAGCGATACATGGCATACTTATACTCGTTTCTTATGTCCAGACCGTTCACAATATGGCTTATAACAACCGCGTCTTCAACATGTCCGACTGCTGCTATTTTTCTCATCTGCAACAAGTACTCGTGCATCGACTCACTACTCTTCCTCTTTCTTTCTTGCAGCAGCTTATGAATGTCTGCACTGTTATAGCTACATGTGAATTCATCCAATGATACGTTCTTGAGTTCATCATATGTGCACAGGCATTTTTTTCGAATATCTCAAACCATTTTTCTATGGGAACCGATTTTCCATCACAATCGCTCACAACTTTTGTAAAATTATCTGGAGCGATCTTCATTTGGATTTCTAGTTGCTCATCGCAAAGCACTTTCGAACTTAGCAACTTTATCATTTGATCAATCTTGTCATCAGTATTGTTTTCCGCATTTTCTAAATCTTCCATCTCGTTTGCACTCGGGCGCGACGTTCCTGGTACAGCTTCTTCCTTCTCTCTCTCTTTCCAGTGCAACGGCGGCGGTGTTTGCATCATTTTGCGGCTCTTTTCGACTTGTGTCTGTGTACCCGACGAGTGCTTGTTATACCCGATACTCAAAATGAGTATTGGGGTATATTAGATTTGTGGTAAAAGTTGATGTGTGTAACGTCCAGAAGGAATCGTTTCCGACCCCATAAAGTATATATATCCTTGATCAGCATCAATAGCCGAGTCGATTGAGCCCTGTCTGTCTGTCCGTCTGTCCGTCCGTCCGTCCGTCCGTCCGTCTGTCCCCTTCAGCGCCTAGTGCTCAAAGACTATAAGAGCTAGAGCAACGATGTTTTGGATCCAGACTTCTGTGATATGTCACTGCTACAAAAATATTTCAAAACTTCGCCCCGCCCACTTCCGCCCCCACAAAGGACGAAAATCGGTGGCATCCACATTTTTAAAGATACGATAAAACCAAAAACGCAGAATCGGTGAGGATGACCATATCGTATAATGATTATAGCCAGAATCAAGAAAACAATTTCATTCTTTCTCGCTCTGTCTCTCTCTAACACACAGGTTTCATGGTCGGTTTTGTCAATTGCAAAATATGAGTTCAAGGATCTCAGATTCTATAAGAGCCAGAGCAACCAAATTTGGTATCCACACTCCTGTGATATCGGACCTTGACCGTTTCGTGTCCAAATTTCGCCACACCCCCTTCCGCCCCGCAAAGGACGAAAATCTGGGGCATCCACAAATCTCAAAGACTATTAAGGCTAGAGTAACCAAATTTGGTATCCGCACTTCTGTTAGATCTCACTATAAAACGTATATCTCAGAATTTCGCCCCACCCCCTTCCGCCCCCACAAAAGACGAAAATCTGTTGCATCCACAATATTGCACATTCGAGAAAACTAAAAACGCAGAATCATAGATAATGACCATATCTATCAGATTGCTGAATCTGGATCAGATCGGATCATTTTTGTAGCCAAAAGCAAGAAATCAATTTTCAGTGGCTACGCAGCGCCCGACGTCACGCTAAGACTGATTTTCTGTCTCTCTCGCACGCACTCTTTGTCGTGTGGTTCAATATTAGCGGCGTCTGCCGGAGGAGAGCCATACTGACTTAGTATCGGGTATAACTGTAGAGTTGCGGTGTCCGCAGCAACTCACAACGTTCCACCTCGTTTAAGTCATTTCTACTCAATTCTGTAACTTTCCTTTTGGTGTAACACTGAAAAATTAGTTGTGCGGAATGAACCTTTGGTGGAACAATTCAATTTGGTGGAAAAATAATTGGAAATTGAGCGACTTGTGCTAGACAATAGAATGCAACTGCTAGTGACCCGCACACGACCGACTTTGCAACGTAACTGAAGCCATAGAAGTCAGTCAGTCAGTCAACATAGCTGACGAGCAGCGTTTGCATATATTTTGTTGTTTTTCATGTTCTTTGTGCTGCTTTTTTGGCTCTAATCTTATCGACAGCCGCACAATACGATAATAACAGGAATCATTACCGTACCCCGACAATCTCCAGTCGCTGGAAGATAAGCACAGGCTTTTTATATCCCATACTCAAAATGAGTATTGGGGTATATTAGATTTGTGGTAAAAGTGGATGTGTGTAACGTCCAGAAGGAATCGTTTCCGACCCCATAAAGTATATATATTCTTGATCAGCATCAATAGCCGCCGAGTCGATTGGGCCCTGTCTGTCTGTCTGTCTGTCCGTCTTTCCGTCTGTCCGTCTGTCCGTCCGTCCGTCTGTCCGTCCCCTTCAGCGCCTAGTGCTCAAAGACTATAAAAGCTAGAGCAACGATGTTTTGGATCCAGACTTCTGTGATATGTCACAGCTACAAAAATATTTCAAAACTTCGCCCCGCCCACTTCCGCCCCACAAAGGACGAAAATCTGTGGCATTCACAATTTTAAAGATATGAGAAAACCAAAAACGTAGAATTGTAGAGAATGACCATATCTTTAAGACTGCGGAATCTGAATTGGATCGTATTATTATTATAGCCAGCATCAAGAAAACAATTTCATTTTTTCTCGCCCTGTCTCTCTCTAACACACACGTAGCATAGGCGGCTTTGCTTAGAGTAAAACATTAGCGCCTAGATCTCAGAGACTATAAAAGCTAGAGCAACCAAATTTGGTATCCACACTCCTAATATATCGGACCGAGACGAGTTTCCCCCCCGCAAAGGACAAAAATCTGGGGATATTCAAAAATCTCAGAGACTATTAAGGCTAGAGTAACCAAATTTTGGTATCCGCACTTCTGTTAGATCTTACTATAAAACGTATATCTCAGAATTTCGCCCCACCCCCTTCCGCCCCCACAAAAGACGAAAATCTGTTGCATCCACAATATTGCACATTCGAGAAAACTAAAAACGCAGAATCATAGATAATGACCATATCTATCAGATTGCTGAATCTGGATCAAATCGGATCATTTTTGTAGCCAAAAGCAAAAAATCAATTTTCAGTGGCTACGCAGCGCCCGACGTCACGCTAAGACTGATTTTCTGTCTCTCTCGCACGCACTCTTTGTCGTGTGGTTCAATATTAGCGGCGTCTGCCGCAGGAGAGCCATACTGACTTAGTATCGGGTATAACTGTAGAGTTGCGGTGTCCGCAGCAACTCACAACGTTCCACCTCGTCTTTTCTGTTTATAAGTGTGTATCACACACAACGTGTCTGTGCGTGTTTTTTCTGCTTGCGTACGTACTGCGCACGGACAAGGCGACGCTGCGGCGCGACAATGCATTTCACAATTTTCCAACCGAATTAAACGACCGATCTTTTATTAAACTCCGTGTCTACTGTTAGGCTCACAGAATTTGGATTGTTCAACTTAATGTTTATAGCCACCAACAACAACTTTACAACTTTATGTAGCTACAAACAACAACTTTAACAACTTTTCAACAATCCTCTTCTTGCATCAGCTTCTGCTTTCTTCTGTTTTTCTTTTTCACACACTCCGAGCTCTGTATTCGACGCGGACGAGCCCCCAAATGTAAGATTAATAATAATGTATCGTTTATTAATAGTGTTTTTCGAAAAAGAGTACAAAGTGTATGATTTAAGATGTGTATTTAATGAGTCTATTCTTCCGACTTTTTGTTCAACTTTCTGCTTCTACTTCCAACAACCCCCTCCCATATCGATAGCCCCTTATCGGTTAGGTCTTTTAAACATCGGTTAAGTCTGGTTATATCGGTTAGGTCTTATCGATGGTATCTTAAGTTCAAATGTTAATTTAGATGGGATAGTGTTAACTGCTTGATACACTGTCCTTTACATAGATATAAGCATTGCATGTTTCGGGTTAGCTGAACCCAACATGAAATTATAAGAATCATTCGGAATAAAGTAACACTGCGGAGCAGACGCTCCAACAAGTGAAGTTATCTTATTATCACATTATTACTATTATTATCACACTTATTACAACATTAACTGCCTTTGGGAAGCTCCCAATATCATATTCTGTTGGTCCTCATCACACTACTACTTTTTTATACCCGATACTCAAAATGAGTGAAAAATTAGAAGAGTTTTTCTAATCAATTACCGAAAACTTTGGGTGGCTGTTGTTCAGAGCAGAACCCAGCCGATTAGCTGCTTGCCAAATAGCACCTAATTCTTGGCCCTCAGCCGCTTATTTTGTTTGTTACTTATGTCTATGTCACTCATTTGTTTGTTAAAGCTTTGCGCTTGCTTGCCCTGCTAAACGCTCTCTGCCAGCTCGCTTTTCGCTATCTCCGCTTTGCGTCTGCCTACCGACGTCGGCCGAGCGAAGCTGCGCTTAGCGATCGGAGCGGCAATGTAAAGGGCAGGCAAGCCACACTTGCAATTTGGATGTCACGCATTAAAGAACATATCGTAATTTTATTTCTGCGCCGAGTTTTATTTAATTCGAAATAATTAGTCGGCCGATTGGGGATAAAAAACATTATCTCCACATAAAATTTGGTGACCCCGACGTGATCTCTGAGTTGCAGTGTCAATTAATAATCATTCGCGATCGACATTCGTTAGCCCTAGCAAATTTTCGGCGGTTAAGCACAATTCGGTGCTAAAACACACTTACATACACCTACATACACGCATTGCTGGCTATTAATTTCTCTGTCGCGACAATTCGGTCAGTGCAGTGCGGTAGGCAGTGCAGCGAACTCACTAATACACACAAGCGGAGTAGACGAGTGAATCGGACAGCTCGCACAGCCGCACAGCTAAAGGCATTAGCTCTAATCCCTTTGCTTTCGGTTCCCACGTTTATACGTATACAGGCTGTCTTTTTCGGTCGTGCTGAGTGACTCTTTTAAAACCTCAACATGGCAGCACCTGAGCCTACCAATGTCTCGAACGCAGCAATGCCGAGTGATGTAGATTTCTACAAGCACAAGGCCGAGTCCATTGCGCGCCAACTAAAGGCCATGGATCGCTTTCTCACCAAGGAAGAGCTTGCCGAGTTAGATGAGGCAGAACTTCAAGCTCGCTTAGAGCAAATCGAGCGAATGAATGCGGATTTCGATGCCGCTCAAACGAGCCTTGAAAGGCTGGATTTCCTGCAGTTAGCCCGACTGGACTTTTCAAATGTTTATGTAAAGGTTAGGTCCAGGCTGTCGCGGGAGTTGATGGCTGCTCGCACGGTAAATGTTGCCAATTCAACGGCTCGGCATACTCTCGAGGGGAATTCGTCGTTGTTCGCCTATAATAGTATAGGCCATTCTCGAATGCCCGAGTTGCAGCTTCCGCGATTCGGGGGGAACTACACGGATTGGCCAGAATTCCACTCGATGTTCTCGACAATGGTGCACAAAGACCATCGTATACCAATCATCGAAAAATTCCAATATCTTCGTGGATGTCTAGATGGTGCTGCGCTGGATACGATTCGTTCCTTGGAACTTTCTGAGGAGAATTACGACAAGGCGTTGAATTTGCTAATGTTGCGATTCGATAATAAACTGTTACATTTTCAGGCACACGTCAAGGCTATTTTCGGGCTGCAAGGGGTGGAGAAGGGCTCAGCTATCGGCTTGCGCGCGCTCAGCGACAAAATCAATTCGCACTTGCGTGCACTTCAGACCTTGGCGACCCCGCAGGAGATTTCGGATGGGTTGCTGATCTTCATCATAGGCACGAAACTGGACCACAAAACAAAGGAGAAATGGGAAGAGAATTTGCCGACGTCAGGATTGCCTCGGTGGTCAAGCATGGCCTCATTTTTGGAAGCGAGATGTCGGATGCTGGAGAATTTGGGATCAGCCATGGCAACAAGTCCTAGTCAACAGGTGGGAGAAGACAAACCTGTCACCCTTATCACCTCCAGTAACGACCATCCTAACCCCATATGTAACCATTGCAATTCCTCCGAGCATTACATATCAAGATGTCAGGCATTCCTGAATCTCTCTGCGTTTGAACGATACAAAGAAGCAAAGAAGAGCCGCTTGTGTCTGCCTCAACAAAGGCCATGAATTGCAGAGGTGCAGGTCAGGACTTTGCAGGCATTGCCAGGCCAAACATCACACGCTACTCCACATTCCATCGGGAACTGGTGCTTCATCTTCCTCTTCACCGGCCGAGGAATCGATCCAGCAAGAGGCCGCGACTGTGCTTCTAGCAAGCGGGTGCTCTAGCCCTCCCCCCTCGATCCAGAAATCTCAGCCTAGCCAGAACGTGTTGCTACCTACTGCCCTCGTCCATGTAACAGATCGTTATGGAGCACTTATCCCATATCGTGCCATTTTGGATTCTGCATCACAGGCAAACTTTGTAACATCTAGACTTGCTGATCAGTTGGATCATCGCTCGTCTTATGTTCACATCTCTGGAATCGGAGATTCCATTCTACCTTCGAGCAAGCCTGTACATATAGTTGTGCAATCCCAGGACGCAAGCTATCGAGCTTTCTTCGCTGCAATTGTCACCAACTCAATTACGGAAATGCAGCCTAACTTCGGCGTAGACGCAAAGGATTGGCCAATGCTGAATAATCTAAAACTAGCTGATCCTAATTTCTCCAAGCCCCAACGTATCGATCTGTTGATAGGTTCTGGTTTGTTCTTCGATTTAATGTGCGTCGGACAGATTCGACTATCAGCCCAATTGCCAACATTGCAGGAGACAAAACTTGGTTGGATAGTATCAGGAAGCATTGATAGCTCGGAGAATAAGCGTGCAGCTTTAGCCGCTTTTGAAAATTCCTCGTGCATCTCTATTGACGATTATCGACCCACAACGCTGGAGTACCAAAACTTAGAGCAGCAATGCAGGAAGCAGCTGCTCGAGTGCCAGGTGCAAGTGGAAAAACTGCGATCGGAGAATCAGGAACTGCAGCGCGAACTTTTCGATACATTAAAAACCTACATATCCACGCTAAATGAAATTCAACTTTCAACAATTTCTACATTGCCAAATTTCCTGCCATTCTATGCAATTACAGAGGTTCCCGATGATCAAGATGTAATCACGACAAGGCGCCTTCGTAAAGAAGCGCCGATTGCTGCATTCGACGATCATACCAGCGTAGCCGCCAGCTGCGCCCAAGCAAGCATCTTCAAGAGGGCCGTTGGAAAAATAGCGGTTCTGCCCCTTCAGGATGGATCTGTTGAAAGCCTTTGCCTTCCAACGGGGGGTGAATGTTCAGAGCAGAACCCAGCCGATTAGCTGCTTGCCAAATAGCACCTAATTCTTGGCCCTCAGCCGCTTATTTTGTTTGTTACTTATGTCTATGTCACTCATTTGTTTGTTAAAGCTTTGCGCTTGCTTGCCCTGCTAAACGCTCTCTGCCAGCTCGCTCTTCGCTATCTCCGCTTTGCGTCTGCCTACCGACGTCGGCCGAGCGAAGCTGCGCTTAGCGATCGGAGTGGCAATGTAAAGGGCAGGCAAGCCACACTTGCAATTTGGATGTCACGCATTAAAGAACATATCGTAATTTTTGTTGAAGAATGACCATCTCTAGCAATGCACGCATGTATTGACAGACATATGAGTATGTAGACGTATGTATGAGTGAGAGACGTAACGAAGCGACGTTCTCTTATCTCCCTTTTTGTTCTCCCTTTCGTTCGGTCTCTATCTGCCTGCGAGCAGAGCATTTATTAGTCACAAATAAACCTTACATATGAATGGTTGCGTTTTTACTTTTCGGTACAAGAACTTCCCTCGCAACGGCAGCAAAATTCTGTCCAACAGGTTATGGGCCCAGGTTCGGATTTTGTAAATTAAAAGTAAAGTGATTGTTTTAGTTACGAACTATTAACATCGGTGTGACTCAGAGACTAAACGATAATCAGCAATGAGCGGGATGTATCAAATAGACAAATTAGAGGAGGGAAATTATGACTCCTGGTGTATTCAAATGCGGTCTGTGTTGGTGCACGCTGAATTGTGGAGTGTGGCATCTGGTGACCTGCTACCAACGAATGTTCCCGAAGGTGTGAATTGGCAGGCCAAGGATGAAAAGGCGCTGGCCATGATCACATTGAGTGTGAAAACTTCACAGTTGGGATACATTAAAAATTGCAGTAAGTCGTCCGAAGCATTGAACAAATTAAAGAGTGTTTATCAACCAAGTGGACCTGTACGAAAGGTTCAACTGTACAAGAAATTGCTAAGCAAGCGCATGGACCAAAGGCAAAGCATTTCAAGCTTCATTAATGAGTTCGTGGATATTCTTGATGGCCTTGGGTCAGTAGGAATCGAGCTAAATGATGAACTGCGCTCAATTGTTTTGTTGTCAAGCCTTCCAGAACAATTCGAAAATTTCGTTGTGGCCATAGAGACGCGCGACAGTCTGCCGACTTTCGATGTTCTATGCGTAAAACTGAAGGAAGAAGGCGAACGAAAGGGAAACACAGAAGATCAAAAGGAATACGCAAAGGCATATACCGCAGTACATAAGCCGGCCGCGCACAGAGCGCTAAAGAAGAGAAACAATACAATGATATGTTTCAAGTGTGGTGAGCGCGGGCATATGAAGGCTCAGTGTAAGAAGGAGAGCGCAAATGTGGAAAGGGCAGACAGAGTGGAGAACAAGCAGTGCAGTCTATTAAATGCGTTGGACGCAGATAATTTGAAAAAGAGTATGTGGTGTTTGGATAGTGGTGCCACAAGCCACATGTGTTGTGAGAAACAGTTATTCACAAGGTTCGAGAAACACACAGAAATGATTGGTCTGTCTGACTCCGGTTTCCTAAAAGCTGAAGGAAAAGGGGAAGTAGAGCTGAAGACAGAGATATGCACGCTGCTGTTAAAGAATGTTCTCTATGTGCCCGAAATGAATGGAAATTATTTCTCGGTGAGCAGCGCTGTACAGAATAAATGTTTCGTCACTTTTGGACAAGAATATGCACGAGTTATCCAAAATGGCGAATGCATTGTAAAGGCGAACAGAGTTGGAAACTTGTATATGTTTCGAGGAAAACAAAACAACTGTTTTGCGGCGGTTAAGGCTGATGGTACCCTGTGGCATAAACGGTACGGCCACTTGAACATCAGTGCGCGGCATTGAAAATATGGTTTTCCCGGCGAATATGAATTGCAAAACATGTATGGTCAGCAAGATTCATGCGCAACCATTTCCTGTTGCATCCACCAGTAGAGCTCAAGATATATTGGAACTAGTTCATGCAGATGTGTGCGGGCCCTTTGGCACACAGTCGCTTGCTGGATCAAAGTATTTTCTAACCTTCATCGATGACAAATCAAGGCGTATATTTGTGTATTTCCTGCGGACAAAGGATGAAGTCTTCCAGAAGTTCGTCGAGTTCAAAACCCTGGATGAACGGCAAACGGGAAAAAGTCTCAAATGTATCCGGAGCGACGATGGCGGTGAATTTGTCAACAAATCGTTTGATGAATTTCTGAAAACTAATGGGATTGAGAGGCAGCTGACAGTGGCGTACACTCCACAGCAAAACGGCGTTGCTGAGAGGGCAAACCGCACTCTGGTGGAAATGTCAAGATGTATGCTGGTCCAGTCAGGATTAGGCGAATCCTTGTGGGCTGAGGCAGTCAACGCAGCTGTGTATGTACGGAATCGATCACCGACCAAGGCGCTGACCAGTATGACGCCTATGGAAGCGTGGACTGGTAAGAAACCTTTTGTTGGTCATCTAAAGGTTTTTGGCTCCGTTGCAGTAGCTTTGGACAAGGGTCCAAGGAAGAGTAAACTTCAACCAAAAGGCAAAGAATATCGCGTGATTGGATATTCAGTAGCGGCTAAGGGCTATCGACTGTATGACCCTGTGTCTCATCAGGTGATTGAGAGGCGAGATGTTCTCTTTGACGAGATCCAAGACGACAAGGATACAGTCACATTCGAACTTCCGAAGGCAGAAGTTAGCATGCAGTCAGGCGGCGATACTGATGACATTGACAGCAGCGGTGGAGACAGCAGCCATGGTGCAAGCGTTGACAGGGAGAATCCCAGTAGCAGCGGTACTGATGGGTACGAGAGCGCAACAGAAAAGGTTGAGTCAGATGAGCCAGCTCCTCGCGTTGGACCTGGCAGACCAAGGCTGATTCGGACCGGCAAACCTGGCCGTCCGAGAAAGGAGTACAACATTCTTGGTGCTCTGGTTGCCAGCGACGTAAAGATTCCAGTATCCTACGAGGAGGCGTTGATCAGTATTCATGCATCACATTGGTCCGAAGCGATGCAACGCGAATATGAGGCATTAATGGCAAACGAGACATGGCAGTTGGCAGACTTACCGGCAGGACAACGAGCAGTTGGATGCAAATGGGTATATAGCCTGAAACGCGACAAAGATGGTCAAATCGAACGATTCAAGGCGCGGGCTGGTGGCAAAAGGTTGCTCCCAGCAGTACGGCATAAACTATGCGGAAACATTTTCTCCAGTCTGCAGACTGGAGAGCGTGCGATTTATTCTTGCGCTAGCAGCAGAATTGAAATTATATGTCAACCAAATGGATGTATGTACGGCATACCTCAACAGTGACCTGAGCGATACGGTGTACATGAAGCAACCACAAGGGTACATTGATCGAGCTTATCCAGCGAAGGCTATGCTGCTTATGGATTGAAGCAGTCAGGAAGGGAATGGAATTCGAAGCTGAATGGCGTCCTGACTAATCTGGGTTTTGTTTCCTGTGACAACGAGCCGTGCCTCTACCAGCAGAGAGGGAAAGGTAACTTATCGTTAATCTTGGTATATGTTGACGATTTACTTATAGCATGTCAGTCCAAAGAGGACATGCTCGGTATCAAATCGGCTATTTTAAATGCGTTCGAATGTATCGACAAAGGTGTTCCAGAGCTGTTTTTAAGCATGGAGGTGCACCGTGAAGGTGAACTTGGGCCTATCACCATAGGCCACTCGCAATACATCAAGGAACTATTGCAAGCTCACGACATGGACAAATGTAGACCAGTGGCTACTCCGTTGGTTGCGGGGTTCCAGGTGGATTGTACTAATGAGCAGTGTCAAAAGGTTGATCCTGTCATGTATCAATCCATGATTGGTGAGCTGATGTGGCTGGCACTCACAACCAGACCGGACATTTTGCATTCAGTTGCAAAGTTGGCCCAGAGGAACAAAGATCCGCACGCACATCTGGCTGGTGTGAAGCACGTTCTGAGGTACTTGGCAGCGACGATGAACTTCAAACTACACTACAAAGGGTGTCACCAGCCACTTACTGGATATGTGGATGCGGATTGGGGCGGCGATCGAACTAACCGGAAGTCGTATACGGGCTATGTTTATTTTTTGGCAGGTGGCCCAATTTCTTGGCGATCTGAGGAACAACGCAGCGTGACACTTAGCAGCACGGAGGCAGAATACATGGCACTGTCGGCTGCGTGTAAGGAGTCCATATTCTTACGTCGCTTAATTATTGAAATTGGCTGTGGAGATGAAGCTACCTCAACTACCTTATATGGCGATAATCTGAGCGCACAAGAGCTGGCTAGGAACCCAGTGCATCACTCAAGGACCAAGCATATTGATATTAGATATCACTTTGTACGACAGATTGTAGAAGAAGGTCAAGTTAAGTTAAAGTATGCTAGTACAACAGATATGATTGCAGATATCTTGACCAAGAATCTCCCTAAGAGAAAGCATGTCGAATTTACAAAATTGTTAAGTTTAAATTGAATTAAATGAAAGCATGCACGCATTGAGGAAGGGTGTTGAAGAATGACCATCTCTTGCAATGCACGCATGTATTGACAGACATATGAGTATGTAGACGTATGTATGAGTGAGAGACGTAACGAAGCGACGTTCTCTTATCTCCCTTTTTGTTCTCCCTTTCGTTCGGTCTCTATCTGCCTGCGAGCAGAGCATTTATTAGTCACAAATAAACCTTACATATGAATGGTTGCGTTTTTACTTTTCGGTACAAGAACTTCCCTCGCAACGGCACCAAAATTCTGTCCAACAATTTTATTTCTGCGCCGAGTTTTATTTAATTCGAAATAATTAGTCGGCCGATTGGGGATAAAAAACATTATCTCCACAGCTGTAATTTAAATTATTTATTTGGCGGGGCGAAAAACTTGATACGCTCGATCTAATTCAAGGTTGGCGAACAACTATATTTTCTTCACAATTCAAATCTCTTACTCTAGCTAACCTACGGTGGCAAAGCGGGGCGAATTCGCCAAGAGCGAGAGAGCGGGCTTTTATTGCGCTCCCGCTTTGCCCTAGCCTAACTTACACTAGACTTCATAATTCAGATCAATAACTAATTATTGTGGCCATGGATGGAAGGTCACGCAACACCGGCCCCGTTGAACGCCTGCATCGGCTTCAACACATTGGGAGCGGCGCTAATTTGTGTATGGGCCGCCGAAAAACCGCTCCAGTGCTAGTCCTTATTTCGACGACCCTGACCATGCGGTCCTCTCCTGCGTGCGTGGCGATGACCCTCCCCACGAGCCACTCCTGAGGCGGCAGATTGTCCTCGGCCACGATGACGAGGTCTCCTTCCTCGAGGTTCGGTTGCTGCTGGTGCCATTTGCCCCGAATTTGCAGCCCCAGGACATATTCGCGGGACCATCACTGCCAAAACGCTTGCCTGACTGACGAGACAAGTCGCCATCGCCGCAAGCAACTGGGACTCTCCTGGTCCGGAGTCCGCAGTGCTGGGGGGCGATGAGCGACCCGCCTGTCAGCAGGTGCCCGGGTGTTAGGGCCTCGCCGTCGCTTGGATCTTGGCTGATGGCTCCCAGCGGTCTCGAGTTCATTATGGCCTCGATGCCGACGAGGACTGTGGCGAGCTCTTCGGCGGTTAGGAGCGCGCTGCCTACCGCCCGTAGGAGTAGGCTCTTGGCAGTTTTTACACCTGCCTCCCATAGCCATCCCATGTGAGGAGCTCGCGGCGGTATGAACGCAAATTCGCATCCGATCTTTGACGCGAAGTCGCGAATTGCGTCTCCTTGCTCCTTGAGCCTGATCCGCAGAGCGCTGAGATGGCGGCTCGCTCCGACGAAGTTCGTCCCGTTGTCGCAATGAACGACTTGGGGATATCCTCGGCGCCCGACGAACCTTTGAAAAGCCAACAAAAAACAATCAGTGGTTAGATCGGAAACTATTTCTAGGTGAACCGCCTTGGACGCAAAACAAACAAAAAGCGCAATGTATGACTTGTATGGGGGCCTTCCGCGAATTTTCAATGTCGTGTGCACTGGTCCACAAAAATCAACGCCGCAAATTGAAAATGGGCGGAGAGCACGTAGTCGATCTGCGGGTAAATTCCCCATGAGTTGCGTCAGCAATCGAGGCTTGCATTTAAAACAGCGCATACACGATCGAACTGTCTGACGGCAGACCTCCTGAGCGTTCACTATCCACACGCTCTGTCGAAGGATGCTCACAAGCTCGCACGAATTGCGAGCGCTTAGTCAAAAGCAGAGGAAACTTGGCATCGTATAATATAGGAGCTTTGGCTAGTCGCCCCCCCACTCGCAACAACGAAAAGTTGCACCAAGTCCCTGTGTCTTCATGGATGAATGGGTTCAACCGCTGAAGACTAGGACCAATTGTAGATCCTTTCCTAACCTTTTCAATTTCTCCTTGATACTCGTGATGCTGGATGATTTCGACAATTTTATAAAAAGCTTCATTGTATTCGGTCGGTGAGATAGTTTTTTCGAAATTTAGGCTTGGGTCTTTACATTTTCTTATAAAGCGGAACACATACACGAACACTCTAAGCAGTTTGAGGTGTGACGAGAATCCCTCGATGACATCTAACAGCTCCGAACTTCGCACAGCCGCGGTCAACCCGACCGCAGTCTTCCTCTTTTCCAGCTGAAGATCATCGGAGTGTTCGAAATGAGCGTTCTTGGGCCAGTTTTCTTCTTCCTCTTTCAGAAATGATGGTCCTTCGACCCAAATTGACTGAACGATTTCGTCGACGTCACAACCTCTTGAGACAATATCTGCAGGGTTCTGTTTCGTGGGTACATGCCGCCACGTAGCATCATCTGACCACTCTTGAATCTCAGCCACTCTATTTGAAACGAAAGTCGACAACGACGATGGATGAGACCGGATCCAATATAGAGTTACCTCTGAATCCGACCAATAAACGACTCGTTCAATGGGAACGTTTAATAGGGGCTTGATTCTGTGACAGAGATCTGCGAGAAGGTGAGCGGCACATAACTCAAGCCTTGGGAGCGTTTTGGTCTTGAGCGGCGCTACTTTGGATTTCGAAGTCAACAATGATATTTTTAAACCTTCTGCAGTTCTGCTACGTATATAGACGCACGCTCCATACGCTCTCATGGAGGCGTCAGCAAAGGCATGTATTTGAACCGGTGACATCGGATCGGAATACACAAACCGAGATATGGATATGTCTTCCAATTGAGATAGTGTATTTTTCAACTTATTCCGCGCTGTTTCCAAATGCAGCGGGATCGACTCATCCCAATCTAGTTTGTTAAGCCAAAGCTCCTGCAATAGGATCTTGCCTTTTATAACGATAGGACTTAATAAACCAAGGGGGTCAAACAACTTTGATGTCACCGATAGTATGTTCCGTTTTGTCGCTCGGAGACCCATAACTGAATTGTCAATTTTGAACTTAAAGGCATCGTCAGTAGGTAACCATGAGATTCCTAACGCCTTTGTCGACTCTGAATCCGAGATTGTTATGGGTTTGGCTGTGCTCTCAGATGCGGTGATCTCGGGTGAGTTTGAAAACCACTTAGTCAACTCAAACCCTGTGGTCTGAAGAACCTGAGACACTTCGGACTTAATTGCCCTTAGCTCCTTTACGCATGCAGCACCAGTCAACAAGTCATCGACGTAAAAGTCGGACCCAATAACGTTAGCAGCTCTAAGGAATGAGAGCTTCGCAGACTCACTCAACCTTTTCAAACACCGGATAGCTAAGAATGGGGCTGGTCCAGTTCCATAGGTTACAGTGTTGAGCTTGTATAATCTCAAGGATTCAGAAGGGTCTCTTCTCCACACTATGAGCTGAAACTGCCGATCCGCTTCGTTCACCATCACTTGGCGATACATCTTTTTAACATCAGCAGTCAGGGCAAACCTGTGCAGACGGAAACGGAGCAGTGTCGAGTATAATTCCTCTTGAATGGTAGGTCCCACCATCAGAATGTCATTTAAGGCCACCTGTGAGGACGTCTTGGACGAAGCATCGAACACGACTCGGAGCTTGGTAGACGTACTTTGTGGCCTCAGAACACACTGATGAGGGATTACGTAGTGTGGAGTAGAAGGAATCGTATTGTCAGTAGGAGACATATGACCTAAGGAGAGGTACTCTTCCATGAATTCCAAGTACATTTTCTTCAACTCAGGGTCACGATGCAATCGTCTTTCAAGCGACAAAAACCGCCGTTTCGCAACCTCAAAGGAGTTGCCTAAACAATTTGGATCTGATTTAAACGGGAGCCTTACTTCGAACCGACCTGATGATAGTACCTGAGTCGTCTTACGATAGTGTTCTTCACATAGCTTGTGCTCAGGTGTGGCAATTTTCTTGGTAGATGGCATTTCTTCCAGTGACCAAAACTTTTTCAAGGTCCTATCGATGGATACTAGCAACTCTTCACTGCAACTCAAACTGTTTGTAATTTGAGGAGCAGAACTCCTGGAAACATATTTTCCCGACACAACCCAACCAAGAAGGGTTTTCTGAAGAGTTGGAAAGTCAGGACCTTGTTTAATTTGACCAACAGCTAATAATTCAAAGAACGATTCTGCTCCAATTAACATATCTATTCTTTGTGGCTTGTAGAAATAAGGGTCTGCCAGTGGTAGGTTCTCTGGGATTCGCCAGTCAGTCACATTCACTGACTGGTCAGGGTGATAACCTGAAATTGATTTCAGGATCCAAAAATCAAAGGAGAACTCACTTCCATTTATTCGCGACTTCACCACTGTGTGTATTTTATCCTTTACTTGAGAATTAGATTCACCAATTCCAAGCAAGTTAATACAGGACTCCTCTCTACGGATCTGTAAGCGATTAGCGAGGTCCTCGGTAATAAAATTTGTTTGTGATCCAGAGTCGAGCAGAGCTCTGGCCAGAATGTGTTCACCGCTCTTAGTTCGGACGCTTACGATCGACGTAGCCAGAATTACCCTGTTCAACGCTGTCGCATGCAAAACATGTGACGTGGAAGGTTGATTCTGATTTGATGGAGGAGAAGGACTCTCTTGGCGTGGTGGCAACGCGAGACTATTAGCCGACACTGTGTATCGATGCAATAATGTATGATGTGAGCGGCTGCACACTCGACATTTATTGGCTTTGCATTTTACAACAGCGTGGCCTTTTCGCAGACAATTAATGCATAGGGATGCCGACTTAGCAAACTCAAACCTTTGCATCACCGAGAGACGCGAAAATGAAGGGCAATTTGACACTACATGGTCTCCTGAATTGCAGTAGCTACAAGTTTGCTGAGTTCTACTGTTGGTGGAAGTGGAAGAACAAGCAAATGAACTGCGATTATGTTGCTTGCTTGGCATGACTTTGTCTTGCCTTGGCTTGGTCGATTCTTCAGCAGACAGATGCTGGTATCGACGATTCAAGACTTTCTCAAAGTCGGACCAAAGCGGCAACTTCTCATAAGTAAGCTGTTCATCCCACTTTTGTTTCGTCACTGGGTCGAGATGAATGAGCATTGCATTCGAAATTTTTGTATCATCTCCGATCGACAGTAACGATCCGTAAATCGACGAAACAGTATCGATTAGAGTTCTTAGAGATGATGCAGATTGATGCGACATTCTCGGCAGATTGAACAATGTGGAAATATTATTCGTGAAAATCAAATAATCGTTGTCATATACTCGTTTTAGGCCAGCCATGGCCTTTTCATAATTTGCCTCGGTGACTTGGAACGCCTTTATTGTTCCTAATGCTTCATCAGAGAGGCACGCGACAGTGATTGCAGTAAACGAAAGATGTATGTATGTACATATAACTGTTGCGTCCAAATAGCGGTTCACATATGTCTGTATGTGTCGATATGTATGTATTTATGTGTTTTTAGTTATATTTATGCAATTACTAATAAAATGCATGCAATCAAGCTCTACTATATGTATATCATACGTCTGTGCCTAGAATTGAAGGCGATGTGCAATGATAGTACCTGATGATAGTACCTGAGTCGTCTTACGATAGTGTTCTTCACATAGCTTGTGCTCAGGTGTGGCAATTTTCTTGGTAGATGGCATTTCTTCCAGTGACCAAAACTTTTTCAAGGTCCGATCGATGGATAATAGCAACTCTTCACTGCAACTCAAACTGTTTGTAATTTGAGGAGCAGAACTCCTGGAAACATATTTTCCCGACACAACCCAACCAAGAAGGGTTTTCTGAAGAGTTGGATAGTCAGGACCTTGTTTAATTTGACCAACAGCTAATATTTCAAAGAACGATTCTGCTCCAATTAACATATCTATTCTTTGTGGCTTGTAGAAATAAGGGGCTGCCAGTGGTAGGTTCTCTGGGATTCGCCAGTCAGTCACATTCACTGACTGGTCAGGGTGATAACCTGAAATTGATTTCAGGATCCAAAAATCAAAGGAGAACTCACTTCCATTTATTCGCGACTTCACCACTGTGTGTATTTTATCCTTTACTTGAGAATTAGATTCACCAATTCCAAGCAAGTTAATACAGGACTCCTCTCTACGGATCTGTAAGCGATTAGCGAGGTCCTCGGTAATAAAATTTGTTTGTGATCCAGAGTCGAGCAGAGCTCTGGCCAGAATGTGTTCACCGCTCTTAGTTCGGACGCTTACGATCGACGTAGCCAGAATTACCCTGTTCAACGCTGTCGCATGCAAAACATGTGACGTGGAAGGTTGATTCTGATTTGATGGAGGAGAAGGACTCTCTTGGCGTGGTGGCAACGCGAGACTATTAGCCGACACTGTGTATCGATGCAATAATGTATGATGTGAGCGGCTGCACACTCGACATTTAATGGCTTTGCATTTTACAACAGCGTGGCCTTTTCGCAGACAATTAATGCATAGGGATGCCGACTTAGCAAACTCAAACCTTTGCATCACCGAGAGACGCGAAAATGAAGGGCAATTTGACGCTACATGGTCTCCTGAATTGCAGTAGCTACAAGTTTGCTGAGTTCTACTTTTGGTGGAAGTGGAAGAACAAGCAAATGAACTGCGATTATGTTGCTTGCTTGGCATGACTTTGTCTTGCCTTGGCTTGGTCGATTCTTCAGCAGACAGATGCTGGTATCGACGATTCAAGACTTTCTCTAAGTCGGACCAAAGCGGCAACTTCTCATAAGTAAGCTGTTCATCCCACTTTTGTTTCGTCACTGGGTCGAGATGAATGAGCATTGCATTCGAAATTTTTGTATCATCTCCGATCGACAGTAACGATCCGTAAATCGACGAAACAGTATCGATTAGAGTTCTTAGAGATGATGCAGATTGATGCGACATTCTCGGCAGATTGAACAATGTGGAAATATTATTCGTGAAAATCAAATAATCGTTGTCATATACTCGTTTTAGGCCAGCCATGGCCTTTTCATAATTTGCCTCGGTGACTTGGAACGCCTTTATTGTTCCTAATGCTTCATCAGAGAGGCACGAAATCAAATGATTAAATTTTTCGATCACCGGTATGCTGTTGTCGCTATGGACTAGTCTCTCAAAAAGGCTAATGAAATTTTGGAATTCCGAGTGTTTACCACTAAATTTGGGTAATGCCAATTTCGGAAGTCTAGCATGAGCTGGGGCTGAAGAAGACACTGGCTTCGTCTCGCTTGCTGCATCAAAGGCGGCGATAAGCGACATTATCTTTCCTTTGGTGACAATTATCAGCTCTTCCAACTCGGCTGCATATGCATCATCACCTGTTATGTCCTCGATTTGCTCCTGCAAATGGTTAGCCTTTTCAATTGAAGCATTCAAACAATCTAATCTACATTGTAATTCCGGTAATTGCAAAGGAATCGACCCTTGATCTAATCGATCCTCTAAGCGGCGAATGCTTTTTACTCGACTTTTGAGCTCAATCTTTAAGTCTTCAAGAGTGGATTTACTTTTTTCTGCCATAATGTTTGTGTATGAAGATTTTACACAACAAACCACTATTATTTCTATTTATTTATTTATTATTATTATTGTTTTTTGTTTTTTTTTTTTTGTATGTTTGAACGAGAACGATAATCGAAAACGAATTTGAATTGAATGTGGAGGCACGAGGTATCAAGGGAAAGAGTCGTTGCAAGTGACGGCCGAAAACAATATACCCGTTAGATACAGGGTAGCGCGTCACTTGGCAAGTAACAGCCAAAAACAATATACCCGTTAGATACAGGGTAGCGCGTCACTTGGCGCACCGTTAAGCTCAAGAGCGGCAACGAAAATTCTCCCAACAAAGACAACGCAAGCAGCAGTGGAGAAGCGAAAGCGAAAACGAAATAATGCACCGGTGCTGCTGCTTGTATGTATGTGTGGGTATTTTCTATACGCCGTGGCTTGGGTGAACGAACGAACAAACTTTGTGAGGTTCTAACGACAAGAAAGGTAGAACAAAATAAAGGGGGGGGGAGCGACAGTGATTGCAGTAAACGAAAGATGTACATATGTATGTACATATAACTGTTGCGTCCAAATAGCGGTTCACATATGTCTGTATGTGTCGATATGTACATATGTATTTATGTGTTTTTAGTTATATTTATGCAATTACTAATAAAATGCATGCAATCAAGCTCTACTATATGTATATCATACGTCTGTGCCTAGAATTGAAGGCGATGTGCAATGTTTTCAGCACAAGACACCTCAAAGAGAGATCTGAATGTCTTTTGCTCAGCCTTCAATTTTCTGCACAAATACCTCTGATTCCTCTTTTGGATCTTTGAATCCAACTGCTACTTTCCTGTCCTTATCGCAGGGCATCCCTCGGCGGTAGCAGAATTTACACAAAAATTATTGTTGGCGCGACCGACGCGATGATATTTTACAAATTGATTGCCGATTGCACACACACACGACGCGGGCAACGAATATGTTTGCATATGTATACTGCAATTTCTTGTGTCACTGTCACTTATTGTTGTTGCCTATAATTCACTTTACAGTCCACCCGGGGGCGCCATGAAAAATTAGAAGAGTTTTTCTAATCAATTACCGAAAACTTTGGGTGGCTGTAATTTAAATTATTTATTTGGCGGGGCGAAAAACTTGATACGCTCGATCTAATTCAAGGTTGGCGAACAACTATATTTTCTTCACAATTCAAATCTCTTACTCTATCTAACCTTCGGTGGCAAAGCGGGGCGAATTCGCCAAGAGCGAGAGAGCGAGCTTTTATTGCGCTCCCGCTTTGCCCTAGCCTAACTTACACTAGACTTCATAATTCAGATCAATAACTAATAATTGTGGCCATGGATGGAAGGTCACGCAACAATGAGTATTGGGGTATATTAGATTTGTGGTAAAAGTGGATGTGTGTAACGTCCAGAAGGAATCGTTTCCGACCCCATAAAGTATATATATTCTGGATCAGCATCAATAGCCGAGTCGATTGAGCCCTGTCTGTCTGTCCGTCTTTCCGTCTGTCCGTCCGTCCGTCTGTCCGTCCCCTTCAGCGCCTAGTGCTCAAAGACTATAAGATCTAGAGCAATGATGTTTTGGATCCAGACTTCTGTGATATGTCACTGCTACAAAAATATTTCAAAACTTTGCCCCGCCCACTTCCGCCCCCACAAAGGACGAAAATTTGTGGCATCTACATTTTTAAAGATACGATAAAACCAAAAACGCAGAATCGTAGAGGATGACTATATGTTCTAGATCGTAAAATCTCAATCAGATCGTATAATTATTATAGCCAGAATCAAGAAAACAATTTCATTCTTTCTCGCTCTGTCTCTCTCTAACACACAGGTTTCATGGTCGGTTTTGCCAATTGCAAAATATGAGTTCAAGGATCTCAGAACCTATAAGAGCCTGAGCAACCAAATTTGGTATCCACTCTCCTGTGATATCGGACCTTGACCGTTTCGTGTCCAAATTTCGCCACACCCCCTTCCGCCCCCGCTAAGGACGAAAATCTGGGGCATCCACAAATCTCAGAGACTATTGAGGCTAGAGAAACCAAATTTGGTATCCGCACTTCTGTTAGATCTCACTATAAAACGTATATCTCAGAATTTCGCCCCACCCCCTTCCGCCCCCACAAAAGACGAAAATCTGTTGCATCCACAATATTGCACATTCGAGAAAACTAAAAACGCAGAATCATAGATAACGACCATATCTATCAGATTGCTGAATCTGGATCAGATCCGATCATTTTTGTAGCCAAAAGCAAGAAATCAATTTGCAGTGGCTACGCAGCGCCCGACGTCACGCTCAGACTGATTTTCTGTCTCTCTCGCACGCAGAGCCATACTGACTTAGTATCGGGTATAACTGTAGAGTTGCGGTGTCCGCAGCAACTCACAACGTTCCACCTCGTTAATATCATATTATTGATTATTGCATTCGTAATATTGTATTCTTATCACCCAAAAATGCTTGATTGCACTTATTTCGAAAAAGTTCTCGGCTTTGACGATCAGATCACTCATTTGTACATTTACATGACAAATGTCAAGTATACACATATGTTACGCGACATGTAGCATGTAAACTACACAGCCTAAGAGTATGTTATCTTGGAAATCTTTCACGAATTC
Organism: Drosophila miranda; assembly: GCF_003369915.1. Lineage (NCBI taxonomy): Eukaryota > Metazoa > Arthropoda > Insecta > Diptera > Drosophilidae > Drosophila > Drosophila miranda. The sequence continues at coordinate 29,671,998 of NW_022881603.1, forward strand.
ATAGCAATCAGCCTGCTGTCAGCGCAGCGTCGACTGCGAATATAAATATTTGAAATTTGTAATTTCTTGCTCACTTTAAATGAATTTTCTGGGATAATTATACCCGATACTCAAAATGAGTATTGGGGTATATTAGATTTGTGGTAAAAGTGGATGTGTGTAACGTCCAGAAGGAATCGTTTCCGACCCCATAAAGTATATATATTCTTGATCAGCATCAATAGCCGAGTCGATTGAGCCCTGTCTGTCTGTCCGTCTGTCCGTCCGTCCGTCCGTCCGTCCGTCCGTCCGTCCGTCCCCTTCAGCGCCTAGTGCTCAAAGACTATAAGAGCTAGAGCAACGATGTTTTGGATCCAGACTTCTGTGATATGTCACTGCTACAAAAATATTTCAAAACTTCGCCCCGCCCACTTCCGCCCCCACAAAGGACGAAAATCTTCGGCATCCACATTTTTAAAGATACGATAAAACCAAAAACGCAGAATCGGTGAGGATGACCATATCTTCTACAGTGCAAAATCTGAACCAGATCGTATAATGATTATAGCCAGAATCAAGAAAACAATTTCATTCTTTCTCGCTCTGTCTCTCTCTAACACACAGGTTTCATGGTCGGTTTTGTCAATTGCAAAATATGAGTTCAAGGATCTCAGAACCTATAAGAGCCAGAGCAACCAAATTTGGTATCCACACTCCTGTGATATCGGACCTTGACCGTTTCGTGTCCAAATTTCGCCACACCCCCTTCCGCCCCCGCAAAGGACGAAAATCTGTTGCATCCACAATATTGCACATTCGAGAAAACTAAAAACTCAGAATCATAGATAATGACCATATCTATCAGATTGCTGAATCTGGATCAGATCGGATCATTTTTGTAGCCAAAAGCAAGAAATCAATTTTCAGTGGCTACGCAGCGCCCGACGTCACGCTCAGACTGATTTTCTGTCTCTCTCGCACGCACTCTTTGTCGTGTGGTTCAATATTAGCGGCGTCTGCCGGAGGAGAGCCATACTGACTTAGTATCGGGTATAACTGTAGAGTTGAGGTGTCCGCAGCAACTCACAACGTTCCACCTCGTTTAAGTCATTTCTACTCAATTCTGTAACTTTCCTTTTGGTGTAACACTGAAAAATTAGTTGTGCGGAATGAACCTTTGGTGGAACAATTCAATTTGGTGGAAAAATAATTGGAAATTGAGCGACTTGTGCTAGACAATAGAATGCAACTGCTAGTGACCCGCACACGACCGACTTTGCAACGTAACTGAAGCCATAGAAGTCAGTCAGTCAGTCAACATAGCTGACGAGCAGCGTTTGCATATATTTTGTTGTTTTTCATGTTCTTTGTGCTGCTTTTTTGGCTCTAATCTTATCGACAGCCGCACAATACGATAATAACAGGAATCATTACCGTACCCCGACAATCCCCAGTCGCTGGAAGATAAGCACAGGCTTTTTATATCCCATACTCAAAATGAGTATTGGGGTATATTAGATTTGTGGTAAAAGTGGATGTGTGTAACGTCCAGAAGGAATCGTTTCCGACCCCATAAAGTATATATATTCTTGATCAGCATCAATAGCCGCCGAGTCGATTGGGCCCTGTCTGTCTGTCTGTCCGTCTGTCCGTCTGTCCGTCTGTCCGTCCGTCCGTCTGTCCGTCCCCTTCAGCGCCTAGTGCTCAAAGACTATAAGAGCTAGAGCAACGATGTTTTGGATCCAGACTTCTGTGATATGTCACAGCTACAAAAATATTTCAAAACTTCGCCCCGCCCACTTCCGCCCCCACAAAGGACGAAAATCTGTGGCATTCACAATTTTAAAGATATGAGAAAACCAAAAACGTAGAATTGTAGAAAATGACCATATCTTTAAGACTGCGGAATCTGAATTGGATCGTATTATTATTATAGCCAGCATCAAGAAAACAATTTCATTTTTTCTCGCCATGTCTCTCTCTAACACACACGTAGCATAGGCGGCTTTGCTTAGAGTAAAACATTAGCGCCTAGGTCTCAGAGACTATAAAAGCTAGAGCAACCAAATTTGGTATCCACACTCCTAATATATCGGACCGAGACGAGTTTCCCCCCCGCAAAGGACAAAAATCTGGGGATATTCAAAAATCTCAGAGACTATTAAGGCTAGAGTAACCAAATTTTGGTATCCGCACTTCTGTTAGATCTTACTATAAAACGTGTATCTCAAAATTTCGCCCCACCCCCTTCCGCCCACACAAAGGACGAAAATCTGTTGCATCCACAATATTGCACATTCGAGAAAACTAAAAACGCAGAATCATAGATAATGACCATATCTATCAGATTGCTGAATCTGGATCAGATCAGATTATTTTTATAGCCAATAGGAAAACATCAATTTGCAGTGGCTACGCAGCGCCCGACGTCACGCTCAGACTGATTTTCTGTCTCTCTCGCACGCACTCTTTGTCGTGTCGTTTAATATTAGCGGCGTCTGCCGGAGGAGAGCCATACTGACTTAGGATCGGGTATAACCGTAGAGTTGCGGTGTCCGCAGCAACTCACAACGTTCCCCCTCGTTTTATCTTCGACAGTCGATAGCAATAGCCCGACGAGATACGAGTATGCGGGGAAAATAGTGACGACAATCAGATTAGGATATACTCACTGTGGCCGTGACGCATGTGCACACTGTGCTGGGGATTGCGAATAATGCGGATCTGGCGGTCGGGATCGGGGTGCTGCGGCTCGCCGAACTCGCCGCCAATGTCCTTGGGTAGCTGCCACAGGGCGCTGCGCTCTTCCAGCTGGTCGCGGGGGAAGTAGAGCGGGGCCAGCACCTCGTAGGTCCCGCGCTCGTTGCTGTTCACACATAATATCACAACCTGAAGGGTGCACTTGTCCAGGTAACGTCGGATGGTGCCTGCGGGCGATGGGAAACTGTCATTGGAAACTCTCAAGATGCGGCAGGCTAAACTCCAATACTCACGCAGGGCAATGTGTGCGGCCACATCCGATGGAAAGCTCTTCTGGTGGACACTGATGTTGCACAGGGCGATGGTGTGCAGGTTCAGTTCCTTGGCCTTGCACAGAACGTTTCTACAGATTGAAATGGGCGTACGGAACAGCATTAGAGAGCGCCAAATGGTAGCGATGGGATCATGATCATCCTACCTGTAGCAACAGTGCAGCGTATTCTCGGCGGCGGTCTTAAACTTTTCCCTGTAGGTGGGCGCCACTGTATGCAGCACATACTTGGCGGGCAGATTGTATCCACGCGTGATGCGCACATCCCCAGTGCGGCATTCTGAAAGAGGAGAATGGAAAATGAAGCTAAGAGGGAGGAAAATATGTCTCATTTCTGACCCCCACTCACCTTTGACGTTTGTGCTCAACTCTTCCCTCAACTTGCCAGCGACGGCGAGTATGCGCTCCGATATGATATTGCTTTCAGTCAGAGTTTCATCGCTGGTGTTTGTGATAGCGTCCACATCCAGAGTGGTCATGTCGCCATCCCTGCGAACAGAACAAACGAACAGACATTACTCTCACTGGCACTGGCAGAGGGACAGACTCACTGCAATTGCAGTTCTACTTCCACTTACCAGATCACCAGACGATTATTGACATCTTTGGACAGGGGAAAGGGACTGCGATTGTGCCGGGGTCCGCCCAGCGTCGAGTAGTCCGTGATTGGCAGCCGAGTGTCTGTTTTCTGCGAGCCACCCCAGGTGGCCAAGTTGTCCAACTTGACGAGCTGAAAAGGATGAATCGACAGGCATGGTATGGCATGAGCATCGCTGGTGTTTTTAGCTCGAGCTTTACTCACACATGAACTGGAGCTGGAGCTGGATTCGAATGCTTTGAAGTCCACATTTGAGTTCGTGTCGAGACGCATTGCGCTCACTCTCTGGAAAGGGTAGAAAAAGGAAGACTGTAAGTATCAGATCAAATCTATTTATATCATCTGCCGATCCGTGTGTAACTCTGGCCAAGCTCAGTAAGCACCAAACACAACCTGTTCGAGTGTCTCAGTTTGTGGTTCTTTCGTTATTTGGTCATTTCCATTTTGGCAAGGCTATCTGTTAACGATAAAGCCAACTCTTTTGAGAAAGCCGGCAAAAGCCAGTTTCGGCCTGTGGAATCTTGTGTGTGGTTCAGTGCCCAAAAGTTATCTCCAACTCCGCTAGTGAGTCACGTCTGATAGCCCCGTCCTGGTCGATGGGTCTCGGTCTGGACGAGCAGTGAATGAATTGTATAAATATTTTCTTTCTAATTGTCATCGTTAGATGTCATCCCTTAGTCGGAAGATCTTAATTCGCGAGTAAACACGACAAAAAGTGTCTAGCTTTATTCCGCCGGAGAGAAACGCCCAAGTCCCATTGTTAGCTGCTGTTCGTTCTTAGCTCACAAATTGGCTCACAGAAAGGGCTGCCTGCAGCAGTGTTTCCTTCCATGCCCTCCCCCTCCTCCTACCGGCCCAGCGATTGCCCCACCTGCGTCATGTGCGTCACGAGACGAGCGTAGTGAAAGGTGAAAATAAAAGTCAGCCACCAGAGATGTTGCAAAGTGCAAACTGCTGGGCAAGTGCTGGTAACTGCAGCTGCGCTCTTAATTGCCATATCGGATGCTGGGGTTGGGTCTGGGGCTGGGGCTGGGACTGGGGCTGTGGGCGGCTATATGCTATATCGCATCGCCTACCTTTGCCCTTTTCGGCCAGGCAAACACACACAGAGGTGGCCAAAAGTGTAACCAAATATGTGGGCGTGTGTGCAGGGCGTGGTGCATGTGCATCAAAACATCCTTTCGATCCACTCCCATTTGCACAAGGGAAAAGGGATGGATGGAAACGGTAGGAAAGCTGGTGTCAGTGCCAGTCATTGTTACTGATTTGTGTCGAGTGCCTCTGTGCGATAAGAGTAGGTGTCGTGCCTTGAAAGGGGTAAACACACAATGAAAAACTTTTCACATCCCGAATACAGAGGCTCTTCTCGCACTTATTTAAACATTCAAGATTTCAAGGGAATGCCCGATGCCCGCATCTACGAATACGATGGATTACAATGAGATTATGTAGAGAAAGAGACGACAGTTGATCAGAGAAAACCACTGTTTTAATATGTGTAAAATCAGAAAATGGGTAAATAGTAAGTAATTATATTAAATTGTGGGTGTGGCAAGTGGCGTGGAAACAATGTAAAACGAGGGGAACGTTGTAAGTTGCTGCGGACACCGCAACTCTACAGTTATACCCGATACTAAGTCAGTATGGCTCTCCTCCGGCAGACGCCGCTAATATTAAACGACACGACAAAGAGTGCGTGCGAGAGAGACAGAAAATCAGTCTGAGCGTGACGTCGGGCGCTGCGTAGCCGCTGCAAATTGATTTGTTCCTTTTGGCTATAAAAATTATCTGATCTGATCCAGATTCAGCAATCTGATAGATATGGTCGCTATCTATGATTCTGAGTTTTTAGTTTTCTCGAATCTGCAATATTGTGGATGCAACAGATTTTCGTCCTTTGTGTGGGCGGAAGGGGGTGGGGCGAAATTTTGAGATACACGTTTTATAGTGAGATCTAACAGGAGTGCGGATACTAAATTTGGTTACTCTAGCGTTAATAGTCTCTGAGATTTGTGGATGCCCCAGATTTTCGTCCTTTGCGGGAGCGGAAGGGGGTGGGGCGAAATTTTGACACAAAATGGTCAAGGTCCGATATCACAGGAGTGTGGATACCAAATTTGGTTGCTCTTGCTTTTATGGGTTCTGAGATCCTTGAACTCATATTTTGCAATTGGCAAAACCGACCATGAAACCTGTGTGTTAGAGAGATACAGAGCGAGAAAGAATGAAATTGTTTTCTTGATTCTGGCTATAATAATTATACGATCTGGTTCAGATTTTGCACTCTAGAAGATATAGTCATCTTCTACGATTCTGCGTTTTTGGTTTTCTCGTATCGTCGAAATTGTGGATGCCACAGATTTTCGCCCGGAAGTGGGCGGGGCAAAGTTTTGAAATTTTCTTGTAGCAGTGACATATCACAGAAGTCTGGATCCAAAACATCGTTGCTATAGCTCTTATAGTCTTTGAGCACTAGGCGCTGAAGGGGACGGACAGACGGACGGACGGACAGAAGGACAGACGGACAGACAGACATGGCTTAATCGACTCGGCTATTGATGCTGATCAAGAATATATATACTTTATGGGGTCGGAAACGATTCCTTCTGAACGTTACACACATCCACTTTTACCACAAATCTAATATACCCCAATACTCATTTTGAGTATCGGGTATAACAATGTGTAATCGGCGTAGGCATTACTCAGGTCTAAATATAGTACTTCCCAAGCTACGGATGTTCTATGCACTTGAGCTCTTTGTGGGTTCAGATAGACTAAATATACAGACTTGTAATCTAAGAGAATGGCCAGTTCTGTAAGAGATCGTTTGAATAGAATTTTCTACTCGTATTCCATCATCAGTAAATTTAATTTAAATAACGTTCCCCCCCCTTTGAGAACCCCTTGAGGAGCCTGACGTGATCGTTGGCTGTCATTCATTCATTCATTACATAAGCGTGCCAGTGGGGGCGGCATGCAGCCACAGGTACAGGCCCAGACACCCTGTATACGCATGTTTGGCTTTGTAATGCAGCGCGTTTCAATCATTAGCCCAGGCGATTCTCAAGCCCAACGACAACACCAGTGACGTCACCACTCCACTGGCGCTGTTCTAGCAGATAGTCGTGCTTTAACGACTGCTCGCACTAGCTCGCACTGAAACCAATTTGGGATTCATTTCCCAAGCCATTGTTAACGATAAATTGCCGCAATCTTCCAGGCATTATCTACCTCTAAATTGTGTCAAATTGTCGACGGGCAAATGTTAATTATAATTTGGCCAAAACCCAACCACATTTCGGGCCAGCGATCCATCTGAACCCCGGCCGAGTCGACTGCATATGTATATATAATGGCCCCGCCGAAGCATTAAGCAGGAACGTTGTGCTCTGGTTGGCCGTCTCCAATGACCCCAATAAGCTGCCTGTCCGTCGGTACAATAGATCCGATATTACTCGGAATCGTTGGGGAAATTACAACTCTATTAAGGAAATGCCGCACACTTGCATGGCCAATGCTAAAACGTTTGTTATAATGAAGCAGCAGCCGTTGGCAGGGGAATGTCCGAAGGGCACAGTGGTACAGATAGGTACAATTCTTAGGGGTTCTTACTGATTCATTTCAAATACTCCCATGTACGGCGACCGTCAGAGTGTGTTGAATGGTTGGAAAACATCACATGGAGAGTAATTACACTATGCACCGAACTTTTTTTGTAAAAAAACTAAGCTATGAGCTGCTTTTCACAAGTTCATTGAAGAAATATTCTTTTTTAAAGTGTTAGTCACAAATTCCAACTAAATATTATAACGGGTACCATCAACCATCGTTTTTGCTCACTGTGATTTCGTCGGTCTCCGAGCAATTTTGAAACAATTTGATAATTGAGCTACGGAGCTTCCGTCCTGGACAGGCGGAAGGACATGATTGACGGATGATTGACTGGGGATGCAATTAACCGTCGGACAGGTGGGTATTCGCATTCATCGTTTCCTTGCCGCAGCTGCAGCTTTGAGTCGGAGGTGAATCTGAGCTAACTCGATTGATGGCTGGCAGGTATTGGTCAGTCGAAAGGTCAGGCCACAGTTGGCAGAATGCAGGGGTAGGGAGGGAGGGTGGTAGGGTGGTACGCGTACTGCAGTCATATTTGATATTCAGAACACAGAATTTCAAGGAAAACTCACGGGCTTAGAGAAAGCTGGGGGCTGGGGGCGATGGTGTGTTTATAGTGGTTATGGTTCGGCTCGATTCTGATTCAGATTCTGAGCTGGGGTTTGTTCATTCAAATGGTTTACCACTCGCTTATTTATGTATTTTCGTATAAATTTGTAATGCATTCGATGCCCCTGCAGCACGTACACAAGGCATTGTCAGTAGGCGGACAGGGGAACCGAAAGGGGTATCTACAATTTTCGCTTAGTCGGAGTTCGTGGATAAACCTGTCACTGAATGAATGTTACCACCACCCAAACCACCACCACTACACCACACCACACCAACACACACACAGACATGGCGGAAAATGTTTGCTTGGGGAGTTCGGAGAGACAACTCACTAATCAACCGAAATCATAAATAATTAGTACTGCTCTGCCTCTGCAGCCCCCGTTCTGGCCATTCTGCTGCTGCTGGTACTCTGGCTGGCTCTTTGGCGCAAACTGGAAGTTGCACAAGCTACGCTCTTGAAGGTTATTGTATCTTTTTTCTCCTCTTTCATCTATGAAATTGAGAGTGTGTGCGCCGGGCTGTGTCTGTGTGTGCGCGTGGGCATGTGTATTTATATAGCAAGCCCCCTTTTCCACCAACGCTTTATGCCCATTTCGAATCAGAATCAAAATACTATGGGCATTGTATAACCCGTGTGGTAGCTTTGTATAACTTCTCAAGAATCGAGCCCAATAGTACCGTTGTACACACACAACTTTTTCGAAATGAAAACACCGTAAGTAATGCACAAACACAAACACACCCACACGCGCAAGCACTCGCTCCCATACACACACAGACACCCACTCGCAGGCGGGTGAGGTGACACAGGGGGTGGCGGAGAGTATGAGATAAAATTAAACGCGATAGTTGGTGGTAGGCGCGGCGGAGCTTTAGCTTCAGGTAACTCTGTCCGTGTCTTCTATATGTGTGTCTGCATGTATGTATGCATGCACAAGTAACGCTGAGCGAGTGTCTGTGGCTCTGTGCCAGTGTGTGTCTCTGTGAGTATTTGCAGTCAAAATCGGATTCACATTTACTATACGCACTCTTTTCGTTAATCAATGAATCAAACTCGAGCTCCAACAGCAGATACGGGGCTCGGAACACTCTTTTATTGCTTTGTCGCGCTACGTTTCCCGTTCTCTCGAGTTTCTCTTTCTCTTTTGCCAACTCTGCTATCCACTTGCTTCGTCAGTGAAAACGTGAATGAGGAGCATGTTCAATTTTTGGGGCGGCAAGGCCGACGAAAATTCAAACGAGAATGGGGAGCAGTTCACCCTGAGCTTCAGCGGGCCTCAGAAATATACCGAAATATACCGTTTATTTTCGAAATAAACCGTAAATATACTGACGAAATATTCAACGAATCCAATTAGGCCATCAATGTGCGCGCCAAATAGAAATTGTTTGAAAGTGAATGAGCAACAAGGATTTAGTTGCAATCCATTGGAATGTTGCACGGAAGTACGGAGTATGGAGGATGCTATACCCTTTGTTCTTAGATATACCTTTAATAATTAAATTTAATAGATTGATTCGCGTTCTCTTTGTGTTTTTATTTGACCCGATTATATACACATTTGCTACATAATGGAAGGAAAAAGAGTGTATGGGCAATAGGCGAAACGGTCCAGAAAATGCATCGCATGCAAGGTGAAACAACCCAATTTTCCCAATATACCTTGAATATACAAACAGCCGATTTTGTCTTCAAGGTATATTGCCCTCACTCGCGAGGTGAGGTGGCGTTCGTACGAACCTGTTCAATTTGCCTTGGCTGTTTTTGCTTATTGTCCATACCTTTTTTTATAGCCCATTTAAAATTACGACTTTATCGTTGAAGGAGAGAGCCGCAGTGTGACCATCAAAAATAACGCAAATATACCCGATGAGGAAAATTCAAACGGGAATGAGGCGCATGTTAACCTTTTGGGGCGGCAAGACCGACGAAAATTAAAACGAGAATAGGGAGCAGTTCACACTGTGCGTCAGCAGACCTCAGAAATATACCGAAAATACGACACAAATTACAAAATATACCGTATAAGCCCCTTGGAAGCGCCAGTGTAAAAAACCTCCGTTGTCCACTTTTTTCCTTTTACCAAATTTTTGAAAAAATTGAGAATTTTTTAAACAGGATAACAACTTGAGTTAAACTGCGGAAAATAAGGACATTGCTACGATGAAAAATCCCACCACGAAAAAGAGATCAAATCTCACAAAAAGAGAGAGAGAGTCCCGAGAGGACGAGGAGCTACGGCGGAATCACCCGCGACATGCTAAAAGTAAAGGAAGAGTTCTATAAAGTAAATGAATAAATAATAACCAATTAACTTTACCAGGAGGAGGGGATCGCAGAATAGTAGTTTGTGGCCAGATAGGGGATACAAAAATAAAAGAAGTACAGAGAAAAAATAGTCAATGGAAAAAAAGTGATAACTTACTGTGGAAAAAATATTGTAAGAACATATTGTTTGTTATGATGACGCGGCGGCCCGGCCAGAGCCGAAGACCCTGGGATCTAATCCAGAAAGTTCCTTTGCGACATGTTCGGTGTATGAACATGTACATCTATAACATAGATGGTTAGTGGTTCCACCAACTGTTAAGTGAGTTCAAAGTTCGAAAATTCGAACTGTTCAGCGAGCTATTTCGAAAATTCGAGCTTTTACGTGTGAAAATTTGAACTGTTAAGCCATCGAAATTCAAGTTCATAGCATACTTAGGAGCTTAAATGAAATGCATTCAAATGAATTGGAGGGAATTTTAAAAACGTTAGAAACAGCTTGTTATTTTCCATCTGAAAGTATATATTTATCCATAGAAACTAACCTTACAAGCTATTTAGAAATAATAACAAGATAAGGCCATAACAAAGTGGCATATTATTTAATAAAATCGATCACGAAACTCATATCGCGTAGCTGGCGCGCCTAATTTGAATTTGAACACCTGAATGTCGTTGAATGCTATGCTATGGCATGCTTGAATTGTGCACTGTAGATCCGGTTCCTTAGACATTTTCAGCAAATATCCATTTGTCCACTCATCCGCCTAGACTTGCTATCTATTTTTGGCGTGCTTAGTATCTTTCGAGGCACGCGAAAAACTCTTTTGGCCATAAACAACTTAATCAAAATGCATAAATCATCACTGATACAAGATACAAACACAAAGACGCTGCCGCATAGCATTCGATTCCCCTGCGGTTTTGTTTTTTTGTCATATTTTCCACTTATCAACAACTTCATAGACCGGTGCGGGTCGTAACACGGAGACTGGACGATGCTACGACATTATACAATTACCTGTGACCAATGGCCAACTCGTTATAGATCTGACCACTTCTTTTTCTCTTCCCCTTTCCTCATCCCCATTCCCATTCCCATTACAAACCCTGGATTAACAAATGCCTGGATAGATTTATATTTTTTGTTTTTTGTGTATTTTTTTTTGTGGTAATTTTTCGCGGTTTTTATACTTTTTATGTATTTTTGTTGTTTTTATTGAAATTCCTTAGATCGCAAGAAGCGCACAGAAGTAATATGTATGGTAATTGTTGTATATATATGTAGATATAGATACATTATTATTATCATTTATATATTTAATGTAATATGTAAGTAATATATGTATATATATATTGTGTTGTGCTGTGTATGTATGTGTGGTGTGGTGTGTTGTGGTGTTTGTGTGAGTGTCTGGGGTGTGTGTGTGTGTGTGCTGGTTGGTACAATAATTAGATATACGTAATTAAGTATATATTATATACAAATCTCAATGGATTATTGATTGATTTGCTTGAATTTACAATTATATGTGGTCTCTGTATCTGGATCTTTATCTGTATTGTAGATGTAAATGTATAAATTTAAGATTACGCGCTAGAGATATTTCAAAAATGTCCACTTCTCTACAGGCTTATCCAACTAACATATATCTAAGTAATATATATGTGTATATATGTAACTATATATTGTATGGTATTGTATTGTATTGTATTTTATTGTATTGTATTGTATGGTATTGTATGTAAAGACAAAATCCGCCTAGCCCAGGCAGCATTAGCTATGGGATCCAAATAAACAAAACAAAAAAATAATAAACCTTTTTCTTTTGCAGCCGAGCCGACAAATTTGTCATAATTTTTATGTTGCATTTTCTTGTTGTTGTTTTTTTTTTGGGATTTTCTCGTTTGTTTTTTCGTTCAGTATAGGTTTTGCAGTTTCAGTTTAAGTTTTTCTGGCTTTAAAGTTTGCACTAAGTAAAATGTCTTGCAGGCTGTCCTGTTCGCCGGCAAAGAAGGCGGCGTTCATTCCATGCCCCCTTCAAGGCAGCTCGAACAGCAAGCAAATTGGAATACGTTGGCTTCGGACCTTGTCGAATATGCATATAGATAATCTGGATATATACACATACATACATACATACATACAGCGTACATCGCACATTACATACATATGTCATGTGTCTAAACTAAAGTTAATACATAAATTCAAAACACAAGTTCAGGGTTAACATTATACAAAAGGGCGTAAGTGGTTTTAGTCATTTGATTTATGTTGTTTGCAATTGCAAAACAAAACTCACACATAGAGCAGAAAGTTTGTTGTTTTTTGTTGATTTTTGTTTGTTTGTTTGTTGTTTGTAGCTTTCAAAAGTTATAAATAGTTGCATTTCGACAGCATATTTTGATTTATTATATATATGTATGTATATCAGTTAATCATTCATAAATTATCACCCATCTGAAATTAACTGCTTCTCTCATAGCATGCTTCAATCCATCCATCCATCCATCCGTCCATCCATCCATCAATCAATCAATCACTCACTCACAAATGTTGCTCCTGCCTGACACGCACTGCCAAAAAAAAAGCACTACAAAATATAACATTAAATTCTTCCAGACATTCCATTCCAAATTTCTCATTCTTATCCGTTTAGAGATTTTTCGTCTTGTTGATTTACGTTACGTTTGATTTTTGTTTTTGATTACAATATTGGTTATTGATTAATTTTTATACCCGATACTCAAAATGAGTATTGGGGTATATTAGATTTGTGGTAAAAGTGGATGTGTGTAACGTCCAAAAGGAATCGTTTCCGACCCCATAAAGTATATATATTCTTGATCAGCATCAATAGCCGAGTCGATTGAGCCATGTCTGTCTGTCCGTCTGTCCGTCTGTCCGTCCGTCCGTCTGTCCGTCTGTCCGTCCCCTTCAGCACCTAGTGCTCAAAGACTATAAGAGCGAGAGCAACGATGTTTTGGATCCAGACTTCTGTGATATGTCACTGCTACAAGAATATTTCAAAACTTTGCCCCGCCCACTTCCGCCCCCACAAAGGGCGAAAATCTGTGGCATCCACAATTTCAACGATACGAGAAAACTAAAAACGCAGAATCGTAGAAGATGACTATATCTATCAGATTGCTGAATCTGGATCAGATCAGATCATTTTTATAGCCAATAGGAACAAATCAATTTGCAGTGGCTACGCAGCGCCCGACGTCACGCTCAGACTGATTTTCTGTCTCTCTCGCACGCACTCTTTGTCGTGTTGTTTAATATTAGCGGCGTCTGCCGGAGGAGAGCCATACTGACTTAGTATCGGGTATAGCTGTAGAGTCGCGGTGTCCGCAGCAACTCACAACGTTCCCCCTCGTTTGTTTTGTTTTTCTGAATTGAATTTCGTTGAGCAACTTCTTCTGATGCTGATGAGCATCCTTCAGATAAATACATCATCTTCTCCGCCTCATCCTCCTATATATCTCAACCCAGTCATCATTATCATTCTCTCCTCCTCTTCCGACATCGACAGTTCAATTTGACTAATATTTACATATTATCTCATCACTTGTTTCATCATATCATCGTTGTTTTGCCTGCACTTGGACTTTTGCTTGGAATTTCTACTGGACTGGAACCGACGACACTCCTCCTGTACTCCCGTACTCCCGTGCTCCCGTACTCCTGCACTTGCCATACAAAAAGTCATTCAATTTAATCGTACATTTATGAGGCTATATATATAATGTATGTAACTAAGTATTTTTCTACTCAAAAATTATGGGGAGGGAGGGCGTACTTAAAAATTCCAAGTTAAATTCAAATTCTGGGGTTTCTATTGTTTTATTACACAAAAAAAATAGGAAAGGGAAAGAGAAAGACAAAATGTATGAAAGGAAAAATCAAATCAGAAAAACAGGAACGAAATTTAGGTATATCCCAACAGAATTTTTATACCCGATACTCAAAATGAGTATTGGGGTATATTAGATTTGTGGTAAAAGTGGATGTGTGTAACGTCCAGAAGGAATCGTTTCCGACCCCATAAAGTATATATATTCTTGATCAGCATCAATAGCCGAGTCGATTGAGCCCTGTCTGTCTGTCCGTCCGTCCGTCTGTCCGTCTGTCCGTCCCCTTCAGCGCCTAGTGCTCAAAGACTATAAGAGCTAGAGCAACGATGTTTTGGATCCAGACTTCTGTGATATGTCACTGCTACAAAAATATTTCAAAACTTCACCCCGCCCACTTCCGCCCCCACAAAGAACGAAAATCTGTGGCATCCACAATTTTAAAGATATGAGAAAACCAAAAACGTAGAGCTGTAGAGAATGACCATATCTTTAAGACTGCGGAATCTGAATTGGATCGTATTATTATTATAGCCAGCATCAAGAAAACAATTTCATTTTTTCTCGCCCTGTCTCTCTCTAACACACACGTAGCATAGGCGGCTTTGCTTAGAGTAAAACATTAGCGCCTAGATCTCAGAGACTACAAAAGCTAGAGCAACCAAATTTGGTATCCACACTCCTAATATATCGGACCGAGACGAGTTTGTTTAAAAATTTCGCCACACCCCCTTCCGCCCCCGCAAAGGACGAAAATCTGGGGATATTCAAAAATCTCAGAGACTATTAAGGCTAGAGTAACCAAATTTGGTATCCGCACTCCTGTTAGATCTTACTATAAAACGTGTATCTCAAAATTTCGCCCCACCCCCTTCCGCCCACACAAAGGACGAAAATCTGTTGCATCCACAATTTTAAAGATATGAGAAAACCAAAAACGTAGAGCTGTAGAGAATGACCATATCTTTAAGACTGCGGAATCTGAATTGGATCGTATTATTATTATAGCCAGCATCAAGAAAACAATTTCATTTTTTCTCGCCCTGTCTCTCTCTAACACACACGTAGCATAGGCGGCTTTGCTTAGAGTAAAACATTAGCGCCTAGATCTCAGAGACTACAAAAGCTAGAGCAACCAAATTTGGTATCCACACTCCTAATATATCGGACCGAGACGAGTTTGTTTAAAAATTTCGCCACACCCCCTTCCGCCCCCGCAAAGGACGAAAATCTGGGGATATTCAAAAATCTCAGAGACTATTAAGGCTAGAGTAACCAAATTTGGTATCCGCACTCCTGTTAGATCTTACTATAAAACGTGTATCTCAAAATTTCGCCCCACCCCCTTCCGCCCACACAAAGGACGAAAATCTGTTGCATCCACAATATTGCACATTCGAGAAAACTAAAAACGCAGAATCATAGATAATGACCATATCTATCAGATTGCTGAATCTGGATCAGATCAGATCATTTTTATAGCCAATAGGAACAAATCAATTTGCAGTGGCTACGCAGCGCCCGACGTCACGCTCAGACTGATTTTCTGTCTCTCTCGCACGCACTCTTTGTCGTGTCGTTTAATATTAGCGGCGTCTGCCGGAGGAGAGCCATACTGACTTAGTATCGGGTATAATCGTAGAGTTGCGGTGTCCGCAGCAACTCACAACGTTCCCCCTCGTTTCATCTTCGACAGTCGATAGCAATAGCCCGACGAGATACGAGTATGCGGGGAAAATAGTGACGACAATCAGATTAGGATATACTCACTGTGGCCGTGACGCATGTGGACACTGTGCTGGGGATTGCGAATAATGCGGATCTGGCGGTCGGGATCGGGGTGCTGCGGCTCGCCGAACTCGCCGACAATGTCCTTGGGTAGCTGCCACAGGGCGCTGCGCTCTTCCAGCTGGTCGCGGGGGAAGTAGAGCGGGGCCAGCACCTCGTAGGTCCCGCGCTCGTGGCTGTTCACACATAATATCACAACCTGAAGGGTGCACTTGTCCAGGTAACGTCGGATGGTGCCTGCGGGCGATGGGAAACTGTCATTGGAAATTCTCAAGATGCGGCAGGCTAAACTCCAATACTCACGCAGGGCAATGTGTGCGGCCACATCCGATGGAAAGCTCTTCTGGTGGACACTGATGTTGCACAGGGCGATGGTGTGCAGGTTCAGTTCCTTGGCCTTGCACAGAACGTTTCTACAGATTGAAATGGGCGTACGGAACAGCATTAGAGAGCGCCAAATGGTAGCGATGGGATCATGATCATCCTACCTGTAGCAACAGTGCAGCGTATTCTCGGCGGCGGTCTTAAACTTTTCCCTGTAGGTGGGCGCCACTGTATGCAGCACATACTTGGCGGGCAGATTGTATCCACGCGTGATGCGCACATCCCCAGTGCGGCATTCTGAAAGAGGAGAATGGAAAATGAAGCTAAGAGGGAGGAAAATATGTCTCATTTCTGACCCCCACTCACCTTTGACATTTGTGCTCAACTCTTCCCTCAGCTGATTGCCAGCGACGGCGAGTATGCGCTCCGATATGATATTGCTTTCAGTCAGAGTTTCATCGCTGGTGTTTGTGATAGCGTCCACATCCAGAGTGGTCATGTCGCCATCCCTGCGAACAGAACAAACGAACAGACATTACTCTCACTGGCACTGGCAGAGGGACAGACTTACTGCAATTGCAGCTCTACTTCCACTTACCAGATCACCAGACGATTATTGACATCTTTGGACAGGGGAAAGGGACTGCGATTGTGCCGGGGTCCGCCCAGCGTCGAGTAGTCCGTGATTGGCAGCCGAGTATCTGTTTTCTGCGAGCCACCCCAGGTGGCCAAGTTGTCCAACTTGACGAGCTGAAAAGGATGAATCGACAGGCATGGTATGGCATGAGCATCGCTGGTGTTTTTAGCTCGAGCTTTACTCACACATGAACTGGAGCTGGAGCTGGATTCGAATGCTTTGAAGTCCACATTTGAGTTCGTGTCGAGACGCATTGCGCTCACTCTCTGGAAAGGGTAGAAAAAGGAAGACTGTAAGTATCAGATCAAATCTATTTATATCATCTGCCGATCCGTGTGTAACTCTGGCCAAGCTCAGTAAGCACCAAACACAACCTGTTCGAGTGTCTCAGTTTGTGGTTCTTTCGTTATTTGGTCATTTCCATTTTGGCAAGGCATCTGTTAACGATAAAGCCAACTCTTTTGTGAAAGCCGGCAAAAGCCGGTTTCGGCCTGTGGAATCTTGTGTGTGGTTCAGTGCCCAAAAGTTATCTCCAACTCCGCTAGTGAGTCACGTCTGATAGCCCCGTCCTGCTCGATGGGTCTCGGTCTGGACGAGCAGTGAATGAATTGTATAAATATTTTCTTTCTAATTGTCATCGTTAGATGTCATCCCGTAGTCGGAAGATCTTAATTCGCGAGTAAACACGACAAAAAGTGTCTAGCTTTATTCCGCCGGAGAGAAACGCCCAAGTCCCATTGTTAGCTGCTGTTCGTTTTTAGCTCACAAATTGGCTCACAGAAAGGGCTGCCTGCAGCAGTGTTTCATTCCATGCCCTCCCCCTCCTCCTACCGGCCCAGCGATTGCCCCACCTGCGTCATGTGCGTCACGAGACGAGCGTAGTGAAAGGTGAAAATAAAAGTCAGCCAGCAGAGATATTGCAAAGTGCAAACTTCTGGGCAAGTGCTGGTAACTGCAGCTGCGCTCTTAATTGCCATATCGGATGCTGGGGCTGGGTCTGGGGCTGGGGCTGGGACTGGGGCAGTGGGCGGCTATTTGCTATATCGCATCGCCTACCTTTGCCCTTTTCGGCCAGGCAAACACACACAGAGGTGGCCAAAAGTGTAACCAACTATGTGGGCGTGTGTGCAGGGCGTGATGCATGTGCATCAAAACATCCTTTCGATCCACTCCCATTTGCACAAGGGAAAAGGGATGGATGGAAACGGTAGGAAAGCTGGTGTCAGTGCCAGTCATTGTTACTGATTTGTGTCGAGTGCCTCTGTGCGATAAGAGTAGGTGTCGTGCCTCGAAAGGGGTAAACACACAATGAAAAACTTTTCACATCCCGAATACAGAGGCTCTTCTCGCACTTGTTTAAACATTCAAGATTTCAAGGGAATGCCCGATGCCCGCATCTACGAATACGATGGATTACAATGAGATTATGTAGAGAAAGAGACGACAGTTGATCAGGGAAAACCACTGTTTTAATATGTTTAAAATCAGAAAATGGGTAAATAGTAAGTAATTATATTAAATTGTGGGTGTGGCAAGTGGCGTGGAAACAATGTAAAACGAGGGGGAACGTTGTGAGTTGCTGCGGACACCGCAACTCTACAGTTATACCCGATACTAAGTCAGTATGGCTCTCCTCCGGCAGACGCCGCTAATATTAAACGACACGACAAAGAGTGCGTGCGAGAGAGACAGAAAATCAGTCTGAGCGTGACGTCGGGCGCTGCGTAGCCGCTGCAAATTGATTTGTTCCTTTTGGCTATAAAAATTATCTGATCTGATCCAGATTCAGCAATCTGATAGATATGGTCGCTATCTATGATTCTGCGTTTTTAGTTTTCTCTAATCTGCAATATTGTGGATGCAACAGATTTTCGTCCTTTGTGTGGGCGGAAGGGGGTGGGGCGAAATTTTGAGATATACGTTTTATAGTGAGATCTAACAGGAGTGCGGATACTAAATTTGGTTACTCTAGCGTTAATAGTCTCTGAGATTTGTGGATGCCCCAGATTTTCGTCCTTTGCGGGGGCGGAAGGGGGTGGGGCGAAATTTTGACACAAAATGGTCAAGGTCCGATATCACAGGAGTGTGGATACCAAATTTGGTTGCTCTTGCTCTTATGGGTTCTGAGATCCTTGAACTCATATTTTGCAATTGGCAAAACCGACCATGAAACCTGTGTGTTAGAGAGATACAGATCGAGAAAGAATGAAATTGTTTTCTTGATTCTGGCTATAATAATTATACGATCTGGTTCAGATTTTGCACTCTAGAAGATATAGTCATCTTCTACGTTTTTGGTTTTCTCGTATCGTCGAAATTGTGGATGCCACAGATTTTCGCCCTTTGTGGGGGTGGAAGTGGGCGGGGCAAAGTTTTGAAATTTTCTTGTAGCAGTGACATATCACAGAAGTCTGGATCCAAAACATCGTTGCTCTAGCTCTTATAGTCTTTGAGCACTAGGCGCTGAAGGGGACGAACAGACGGACAGACGGACGGACGGACAGACGGACAGACGGACGGACGGACAGAAGGACAGACGGACAGACAGACATGGCTCAATCGACTCGGCTATTGATGCTGATCAAGAATATATATACTTTATGGGGTCGGAAACGATTCCTTCTGGACGTTACACACATCCACTTTTACCACAAATCTAATATACCCCAATACTCATTTTGAGTATCGGGTATAACAATGTGTAATCGGCGTAGGCATTACTTAGGTCTAAATCTGCCCTTTCTGCCCTTTTTCGAGGAAAGCGTTGTTCTGGAAGGTCATTCATCTATGTACATATCGTTTTCTGCGGTTCCAGATAAGGTACCAAGTTGCATCTTAAAACACTGTGCCCAGTCCCTTTGCAAACCCTTGACCTTTCTCTTCAACCTCTCCTTGGAACAGTCTTGTCTCCCAGTAATTTGGAATGAGTCCTACATCATTTCGCTTCACAAAAAAGGTTCAAGATCAAACATTGAAAACTATCGTGGTATCGCAAAGCTTTCCGCCATCCCGAAGCTTCTTGAGTTCCTGGTCACCCGGCAACTGCAACATCTTTGTTGCAGCTTGATATCTCCGTCGCAACACGGTTTTTTCAGACATCGTTCAACATCGACTAACCTTCTTGAGTTTTCTAACCTAATCCACCGTGGTTTTCAAATTGGTTTGCAGACGGATGTAGTTTTTACGGACTTCAGCAAGGCATTCGATTCTGTGAACCATGCTCTGCTTATTCAAAAGCTCTCTTTATTAGGGTTCCCAACGAATCTTCTAGATTGGATTTTGTCCTATCTCTCTAACCGTACTCAACGTGTTTTGTTTTCTAACGTGTTGTCAAATACTGTTAATGTTACTTCGGGTGTGCCACAGGGAAGTCATCTGGGCCCGCTTCTGTTTATTATACCCGATACTCAAAATGAGTATTGGGGTATATTAGATTTGTGGTAAAAGTGGATGTGTGTAACGTCCAGAAGGAATCGTTTCCGACCCCATAAAGTATATATATTCTTGATCAGCATCAATAGCCGAGTCGATTGAGCCCTGTCCGTCTGTCCGTCCGTCCGTCCGTCCGTCTGTCCGTCCGTCCGTCCGTCCGTCCGTCCGTCCGTCCCCTTCAGCGCCTAGTGCTTAAAGACTATAGGAGCTAGAGCAACGATGTTTTGGATCCAGACATCTGTGATATGTCACTGCTACAAAAATATTTCAAAACTTTGCCCCGCCCACTTCCGCCCCCACAAAGGACGAAAATCTGTGGCATCCACATTTGTAAAGATACGATAAAACCAAAAATGCAGAATCGTAGAGGATGACTATATGTTCTAGAGTGTAAAATCTCAACCAGATCGTATAATTATTATAGCCAGAATCAAGAAAACAATTTCATTCTTTCTCGCTCTGTCTCTCTCTAACACACAGGTTTCATGGTCGGCTTTGCCAATTGCAAAATATGAGTTCAAGGATCTCAGAACCTATAAGAGCCAGAGCAACCAAATTTGGTATCCACACTCCTGTGATATCTGACCTTGACCGTTTCGTGTCCAAATTTCGCCACACCCCCTTCCGGCCCCGCAAAGGACGAAAATCTGGGGCATCCACAAATCTCAGAGACTATTAAGGCTAGAGTAACCAAATTTGGTATCCGCACTTCTTTTAGATCTCACTATAAAACGTATATCTCAGAATTTCGCCCCACCCCCTTCCGCCCCCAAAAAGAACGAAAATCTGTTGCATCCACAATATTGCACATTCGAGAAAACTAAAAACGCAGAATCATAGATAATGACCATATCTATCAGATTGCTGAATCTGGATCAGATCGGATCATTTTTGTAGCCAAAAGCAAGAAATCAATTTGCAGTGGCCACGCAGTGCCCGACGTCACGCTCAGACTGATTTTCTGTCTCTCTCGCACGCACTCTTTGTCGTGTGGTTCAATATTAGCGGCGTCTGCCGCAGGAGAGCCATAGTGACTTAGTATCGGGTATAACTGTAGAGTTGCGGTGTACGCAGCAACTCACAACGTTCCCCCTCGTTTTATTTGTGAACGACCTTCCTCAAGTTATAACATACTCTACTACACTAATGTATGCTGATGATGACAAAATCTGTCTTTCTTACTCTGATTGGTATTTGCACACACGCCTTCAACTTGATCTAAGTGAACTACTATTGTGGTGTTCAACTAATCTTCTTTTTCTGAACCTTTCCAAATGCAAACTCATGACATTTTACCGTCGCGCTCCTCATTTTGTCTCATATGTTCTAGGAAATCATGTCCTTGAGCGAATTTCGAGTTCAAATGACCTCGGAGTCCTTTTTGATCATAAGATGTGTTTCAACACCCATATAGCTGCAACTGTAAATAAAGCTAAGGGTGTTTTAGCGTTCATCAAGCGTTGGTCCAAGGAGTTTGACGACCCGTACGTTACGAAACAACTGTACATCTCGTTAGTACGTCCTATATTGGAGTATTGTTCTTGTGTGTGGAGCCCGCAGTATAAAGAGCAGCAGGCTGTTAATGAACCCGTGCATAAGCAATTTTTAATTTTTGCCCTTCGGACATTAACTGGGACTCGGGTAGAATCTTGCCACCCTACCGGTCTAGGCTAAATCTTATCGACCTGCCGTCGTTGCACCATCGCAGAATATGCAATGGCGTAATGTTCGTGCACAAGCTCCTTCTTGGGACTGTTGACTCCCAAACTCTCTTGGGTCAGATTGACTTGGCCGTTCAAACCCTATCCCCTGAACTGTCACTTAAACTAATTGCATGCAATATTTATAATCATTTAAATTTAGCTAACTTTTAACTTATCTTTTTCCGCCTTTAATCTAAGTACCATTATTAACAGATAATTTGTTAATTTAATAAATAAAAAATACAGACTTGTAATCTAAGAATATGGCCAGTTCTGTAAGAGATCGTTTGAATAGAATTTTCTACTCGTATTCCATCATCAGTAAATTTAATTTAAATAACGTTCCCCCCCTTTGAGAACCCCTTGAGGAGCCTGACGTGATCGTTGGCTGTCATTCATTCATTCATTACATAAGCGTGCCAGTGGGGGCGGCATGCAGCACAGGTACAGGCCCAGACACCCTGTATACGGGTCCAACAGGTCTAACCGGCAATCAAAATTGACAAATAATGTTACGTTAACTACGTTGCGAGCAGCTGTTGATAATGATGATGATATGGTGATGTTGTTGTTGTGGAGAAACAGAGGCAAACGAGAGGCAGATGACGCCTCCACTGGGTTGGACTGTGTTGATTAGCGCGCATACCACAGCCACAGTGGTGTGCCACAGCCACTCGCTCTGCTCTCTCTCTTTCTGTCTTTCCCGTTTATCAGGAAGCAGCACAAAAACAGGCTAAAACTTTCACTTTGCTGTCGAAATGAGATTCCAGTTAAGTTGCAGCTTGTGGCTGCAGTTGTGGCAAGCCGAGGCCGATTGCATTTGATTGCATTCAATGTGAGCAATCACAGCAGGACTTGCCACTGCCCATGCCACCACCCCACCTCCTTTGGCCAATGGACTGGGTTTCTGGCTGGGGTCCAAAGGGTGGCATGTGCTTCCTTGGCGCTGATTCGTCTTTCCAGTTGGCGTGCCGAGTCAATTACATTTGTTCAACTGTGTTGCATGACATGATTGCCGCTGCCCTCCCCCTTCCCCCGTACCCATCACACCCAAGACAGAGGAAGAGGGATAAGTAGATTTTGTTGGAAACTGTTGGAAAGCGTTGCAGGCGGAAATTAAGTATATATAAATGTCGATGCAGGGGATACTGAGAATGTGACACAAATTGTGGCAAATAGGTTCGTTTTTCCCCGATTAATAAGAAATGATATAAAATCAATATTTGACAGGGGATTATACCCGATTATACCAGATATGATATGGGATAAGACACTAAAAAATCAATATTAAGATACCCAATAAATTATAACGATATTGCGAGAGTATTCCCCTGTCGCTCATGACATACGAGTGTTCTATATGTTTTACTTGGACTCCCCACTTCACTCCACAAGCACTCTTCTCTTCTCTACCACCGTTGCACCCTTCGACCCGTTCAGTTCTCATTTGGGAAAGAAAACATGGCACAAAGTTTGTTTACTCTACACGCTCAATCCGCCAAACTGTTGCATAATAAATGCGAAATTGTCGCCCACATGCCAAGGCCCGAGCCGAGTCGAGCCGTCCAGCCGTTCTGTTCTGGTTGGATATGTTGCAAAATAACAACGAGTACAGAAAAAAGAACTTGGCTTTTGTTGCCGTCGTGGGTCATGTAAAACTACAACAGGGGCAGGAGCGGGGGCAAGGACTGTGGCAGTAACGGCACCCGCAGCAGTGCCAGTAGTGACAAAAATCCATTGGGGCTGCGCTTGGCACGAACCGAACCGAAACGGAACGGAACGGAGCAAGAGACGGGGGACGGGTAACGGGAGACGAGACTCTGGCAAATTAAGTATACGCCATGTATGTGCAGGTTGTTGGCATTGTCCTTTGCCTTCTGTGATCTCCGGCCCGGGGACAAACCCAAACCAAGTCGCATACCAGCAGCAGCGCAGTACCAGCCGGGAAGCGGTCCAATGAGCGCCAACGATTTGTGTCAGTGTCAGCCAAATATTTGTTGTTTATATTTATTTCGGATGCGTCATAGGCGGGGCCTGGCCTAGCCTCGACGAGGCCCATGTTTGGCTTTGTAATGCAGCGCGTTTCAATCATTAGCCCAGGCGATTCTCAAGCCCAACGACAACACCAGTGACGTCACCACTCCACTGGCGCTGTTATAGCAGATAGTCGTGCTTTAACGACTGCTCGCACTAGCTCGCACTGAAACCAATTTGGGATTCATTTCCCAAGCCATTGTTAACGATAAATTGCCGCAATCTTCCAGGCATTATCTACCTCTAAATTGTGTCAAATTGTCGACGGGCAAATGTTAATTATAATTTGGCCAAAACCCAACCACATTTCGGGCCAGCGATCCATCTGAACCCCGGCCGAGTCGACTGCATATGTATATATAATGGCCCCGGCGAAGCATTAAGCAGGAACGTTGTGCTCTGGTTGGCCGACTCCAATGACCCCAATAAGCTGCCTGTCCGTCGGTACAATAGATCCGATATTACTCGGAATCGTTGGGGAAATTACAATTCTATTAAGGAAATGCCGCACACTTGCATGGCCAATGCTAAAACGTTTGTTATAATGAAGCAGCAGCCGTTGGCAGGGGAATGTCCGAAGG
Organism: Drosophila miranda; assembly: GCF_003369915.1. Taxonomy (NCBI): domain Eukaryota; kingdom Metazoa; phylum Arthropoda; class Insecta; order Diptera; family Drosophilidae; genus Drosophila; species Drosophila miranda. The sequence goes on from NW_022881603.1 coordinate 29,696,462, forward strand.
GCACAGTGGTACAGATAGGTACAATTCTTAGGGGTTCTTACTGATTCATTTCAAATACTCCAATGTACGGCGACCGTCAGAGTGTGTTGAATGGCTGGAAAACATCACATGGAGAGTAATTACACTATGCACCGAACTTTTTTTGTAAAAAAACTAAGCTATGAGCTGCTTTTCACAAGTTCATTGAAGAAATATTCTTTTTTAAAGTGTTAGTCACAAATTCCAACTAAATATTATAACGGGTACCATCAACCATCGTTTTTGCTCACTGTGATTTCGTCGGTCTCCGAGCAATTTTGAAACAATTTGATAATTGAGCTACGGAGCTTCCGTCCTGGACAGGCGGAAGGACATGATTGACGGATGATTGACTGGGGATGCAATTAACCGTCGGACAGGTGGGTATTCGCATTCATCGTTTCCTTGCCGCAGCTGCAGCTTTGAGTCGGAGGTGAATCTGAGCTAACTCGATTGATGGCTGGCAGGTATTGGTCAGTCGAAAGGTCAGGCCACAGTTGGCAGAATGCAGGGGTAGGGAGGGAGGGTGGTAGGGTGGTACGCGTACTGCAGTCATATTTGATATTCAGAACACAGAATTTCAAGGAAAACTCACGGGCTTAGAGAAAGCTGGGGGCTGGGGGCGATGGTGTGTTTATAGTGGTTATGGTTCGGCTCGATTCTGATTCAGATTCTGAGCTGGGGTTTGTTCATTCAAATGGTTTACCACTCGCTTATTTATGTATTTTCGTATAAATTTGTAATGCATTCGATGCCCCTGCAGCACGTACACAAGGCATTGTCAGTAGGCGGACAGGGGAACCGAAAGGGGTATCTACAATTTTCGCTTAGTCGGAGTTCGTGGATAAACCTGTCACTGAATGAATGTTACCACCACCCAAACCACCACCACTACACCACACCACACCAACACACACACAGACATGGCGGAAAATGTTTGCTTGGGGAGTTCGGAGAGACAACTCACTAATCAACCGAAATCATAAATAATTAGTACTGCTCTGCCTCTGCAGCCCCCGTTCTGGCCATTCTGCTGCTGCTGGTACTCTGGCTGGCTCTTTGGCGCAAACTGGAAGTTGCACAAGCTACGCTCTTGAAGGTTATTGTATCTTTTTTCTCCTCTTTCATCTATGAAATTGAGAGTGTGTGCGCCGGGCTGTGTCTGTGTGTGCGCGTGGGCTTGTGTATTTATATAGCAAGCCCCCTTTTCCACCAACGCTTTATGCCCATTTCGAATCAGAATCAAAATACTATGGGCATTGTATAACCCGTGTGGTAGCTTTGTATAACTTCTCAAGAATCGAGCCCAATAGTACCGTTGTACACACACAACTTTTTATACCCGATACTCAAAATGAGTATTGGGGTATATTAGATTTGTGGTAAAAGTGGATGTGTGTAACGTCCAGAAGGAATCGTTTCCGAACCCATAAAGTATATATATTCTTGATCAGCATCAATAGCCGAGTCGATTGAGCCCTGTCTGTCTGTCCGTCTGTCCGTCCGTCCGTCCGTCCGTCCCCTTCAGCGCCTAGTGCTCAAAGACTATAAGAGCTAGAGCAACGATGTTTTGGATCCAGACTTCTGTGATATGTCACTGCTACAAAAATATTTCAAAACTTCGCCCCGCCCACTTCCGCCCCACAAAGGACGAAAATCTGTGGCATCCACATTTTTAAAGATACGATAAAACCAAAAACGCAGAATCGTAGAGGATGACTATATGTTTTAGAATGTAAGATCTCAACCAGATCGTATAATTATTATAGCCAGAATCAAGAAAACAATTTCATTCTTTCTCGCTCTGTCTCTCTCTAACACACAGGTTTCATGGTCGGTTTTGCCAATTGCAAAATATGAGTTCAAGGATCTCAGAACCTATAAGAGCCAGAGCAACCAAATTTGGTATCCACACTCCTGTGATATCGGACCTTGACCGTTTCGTGTCCAAATTTCGCCACACCCCCTTCCGCCGCCGCAAAGGACGAAAAACTGGGGCATCCACAAATCTCAGAGACTATTAAGGCTAGAGTAACCAAATTTGGTATCCGCACTTCTGTTAGATCTCACTATAAAACGTATATCTCAGAATTTCGCCCCACCCCCTTCCGCCCCAACAAAGGACGAAAATCTGTTGCATCCACAATATTGCACATTTGAGAAAACTAAAAACGCAGAATCATAGATAATGACCATATCTATCAGATTGCTGAATCTGGACCAGATCAGATAATTTTTATAGCCAAAAGGAACAAATCAATTTGCACTGGCTTCGCAGCGCCCGACGTCACGCTCAGACTGATTTTCTGTCTCTCTCGCACGCACTCTTTGTCGTGTCGTTTAACATTAGCTGCGTCTGCCGGAGGAGAGCCATACTGACTTAGTATCGGGTATAACTGTAGAGTTGCGGTGTCCGCAGCAACTCACAACTTTCCCCCTCGTTCGAAATGAAAACACCGTAAGTAATGCACAAACACACCCACACGCGCAAGCACTCGCTCCCATACACACACAGACACCCACTCGCTGGCGGGTGAGGTGACACAGGGGGTGGCGGAGAGTATGAGATAAAATAAAACGCGATAGTTGGTGGTAGGCGCGGCGGAGCTTTAGCTTCAGGTAACTCTGTCCGTGTCTTCTATATGTGTGTCTGCATGTATGTATGCATGCACAAGTAACGCTGAGCGAGTGTCTGTGGCTCTGTGCCAGTGTGTGTCTCTGTGAGTATTTGCAGTGAAAATCGGATTCACATTTACTATACGCACTCTTTTCGTTAATCAATGAATCAAACTCGAGCTCCAACAGCAGATACGGGGCTCGGAACACTCTTCTATTGCTTTGTCGCGCTACGTTTCCCGTTCTCTCGAGTTTCTCATTCTCTTTTGCCAACTCCGCTATCCACTTGCTTCGTCAGTGAAAACGTGAATGAGGAGCATGTTCAATTTTTGGGGCGGCAAGGCCGAAGAAAATTCAAACGAGAATGGGGAGCAGTTCACACTGAGCTTCAGCGGGCCTCAGAAATATACCAAAATATACCGTTTATTTTCGAAATAAACCGTAAATATACTGACGAAATATTTAACGAATCCAATTAGGCCATCAATGTGCGCGCCAAATAGAAATTGTTTGAAAGTGAATGAGCAACAAGGATTTAGTTGCAATCCATTGGAATGTTGCACGGAAGTACGGAGTATGGAGGATGCTATACCCTTTGTTCTTAGATATACCTTTAATAATTAAATTTAATAGATTGATTCGTGTTCTCTTTGTGTTTTTATTTGACCCGATTATATACACATTTGCTACATAATGGAAGGAAAAAGAGTGTATGGGCAATAGGCGAAACGGTCCAGAAAATGCATCGCATGCAAGGTGAAACCACCCAATTTGCCCAATATACCTTGAATATACAAACAGCCGATTTTGTCTTCAAGGTATATTGCCCTCACTCGCGAGGTGAGGTGACGTTCGTACGAACCTGTTCATTGTCCATACCTTTTTTTATAGCCCATTTAAAATTACGACTTTATCGTTGAAGGAGAGAGCCGCAGTGTGACCATCAAAAATAACGCAAATATACCCGATGAGGAAAATTCAAACGGGAATGAGGTGCATGTTAACCTTTTGGGGCGGCAAGACCGACGAAAATTAAAACGAGAATAGGGAGCAGTTCACACTGTGCGTCAGCAGACCTCAGAAATATACCGAAAATACGACACAAATTACAAAATATACCGTATAAGCCCGTTGGAAGCGCCAGTGTAAAAAACCTCCGTTGTCCACTTTTTTCCTTTTACCAAATTTTTGAAAAAATTGAAAATTTTTTAAACAGGATAACAACTTGAGTTAAACCGTGGAAAATAAGGACATTGCTACGATGAAAAATCTGACCACGAAAAAGAGATCAAATCTCACAAAAAGAGAGAGAGAGTCCCGAGAGGACGAGGAGCTACGGCGGAATCACCCGCGACCTGCTAAAAGTAAAGGAAGAGTTCTATAAAGTAAATGAATAAATAATAACCAATTAACTTTACCTGGAGGAGGGGATCGCAGAATAGTAGTTTGTGGCCAGATAGGGGATACAAAAATAAAAGAAGTACAGAGAAAAAATAGTCAATGGACAAAATGTGATAACTTACTGTGGAAAAAATATTGTAAGAACATATTGTTTGTTATGATGACGCGGCGGCCCGGCCAGAGCCGAAGACCCTGGGATCTAATCCAGAAAGTTCCTTTGCGACATGTTCGGTGTATGAACATGTACATCTATAACATAGATGGTTAGTGGTTCCACCAACTGTTAAGTGAGTTCAAAGTTCGAAAATTCGAACTGTTCAGCGAGCTATTTCGAAAATTCGAGCTTTTACGTGTGAAAATTTGAACTGTTAAGCCATCGAAATTCAAGTTCATAGCATACTTAGGAGCTTAAATGAAATGCATTCAAATGAATTGGAGGGAATTTTAAAAACATTAGAAACAGCTTGTTATTTTCCATCTGAAAGTATATATTTATCCATAGAAACTAACCTTACAAGCTATTTAGAAATAATAACAAGATAAGGCCATAACAAAGTGGCATATTATTTAATAAAATCGATCACGAAACTCATATCGCGTAGCTGGCGCGCCTAATTTGAATTTGAACACCTGAATGTCGTTGAATGCTATGCTATGGCATGCTTGAATTGTGCACTGTAGATCCGGTTCCTTAGACATTTTCAGCAAATATCCATTTGTCCACTCATCCGCCTAGACTTGCTATCTATTTTTGGCGTGCTTAGTATCTTTCGAGGCACGCGAAAAACTCTTTTGGCCATAAACAACTTAATCAAAATGCATAAATCATCACTGATACAAGATACAAACACAAAGACGCTGCCGCATAGCATTCGATTCCCCTGCGGTTTTGTTTTTTTGTCATATTTTCCACTTATCAACAACTTCATAGACCGGTGCGGGTCGTAACACGGAGACTGGACGATGCTACGACATTATACAATTACCTGTGACCAATGGCCAACTGGTTATAGATCTGACCACTTCTTTTTCTCTTCCCCTTTCCTCATCGCCATCCCCATTCCAATTCCCATTCCAAACCCTGGATTAACAAATGCCTGGATAGATTTATATTTTTTGTTTTTTGTGTATTTTTTTTTTGTGGTAATTTTTTGCGGTTTTTATACTTTTTATGTATTTTTGATTGTTTTTATTGAAATTCCTTAGATCGCAAGAAGCGCACAGAAGTAATATGTATGGTAATTGTTGTATATATATGTAGATATAGATACATTATTATTATCATTTATATATTTAATGTAATATGTAAGTAATATATGTATATATATATTGTGTTGTGCTGTGTATGTATGTGTGGTGTGGTGTGTTGTGGTGTTTGTGTGAGTGTCTGGGGTGTGTGTGTGTTCTGGTTGGTATAATAATTAGATATACGTAATTAAGTATATATTATATAAAAATCTCAATGGATTATTGATTGATTTGCTTGAATTTACAATTATATCTAGTCTCTGTATCTGGATCTTTATCTGTATTGTAGATGTAAATGTATAAATTTAAGATTACGCGCTAGAGATATTTCAAAAATGTCCACTTCTCTACAGGCTTATCCAACTAACATATATCTAAGTAATATATATGTGTATATATGTATCTATATATTGTATGGTATTGTATTGTATTGTATTTTATTGTATTGTATTGTATGGTATTGTATGTAAAGACAAAATCCGCCTAGCCCAGGCAGCATTAGCTATGGGATCCAAATAAACAAAACAAAAAAATAATAAACCTTTTTCTTTTGCAGCCGAGCCGACAAATTTGTCATAATTTTCATGTTGCATTTTCTTGTTGTTGTTTTTTTTTGTGGATTTTCTCGTTTGTTTTTTGGTTTAGTATAGGTTTTGCAGTTTCAGTTTAAGTTTTTCTGGCTTTAAAGTTTGCACTAAGTAAAACGTCCTGCAGGCTGTCCTGTTCGCCGGCAAAGAAGGCGGCGTTCATTCCATGCCCCCTTCGAGGCAGCTCGAACAGCAATCAAATTGGAATACGTTGGCTTCGGACCTTGTCGAATATGCATATAGATAATCTGGATATATACACATACATACATACATACAGCGTACATCGCACATTACATACATATGTCATGTGTCTAAACTAAAGTTAATACATAAATTCAAAACACAAGTTCAGGGTTAACATTATACAAAAGGGCGTAAGTGGTTTTAGTCATTTGATTTATGTTGTTTGCAATTGCAAAACAAAACTCACACATAGAGCAGAAAGTTTGTTGTTTTTTGTTGATTTTTTTTGTTTGTTTGTTGTTTGTAGCTTTCAAAAGTTATAAATAGTTCCTTTTCGACAGCATATTTTGATTTATTATATATATGTATGTATATCAGTTAATCATTCATAAATTATCACCCATCTGAAATTAACTGCTTCTCTCATAGCATGCTTCAATCCATCCATCCATCCATCCGTCCATCCATCCATCAATCAATCAATCACTCACTCACAAATGTTGCTCCTGCCTGACACGCACTGCCAAAAAAAAGCACTACAAAATATGACATTAAATTCTTCCAGACATTCCATTCCAAATTTCTCATTCTTATCCGTTTAGAGATTTTTCGTCTTGTTGATTTACGTTACGTTTGATTTTTGTTTTTGATTACAATATTGGTTATTGATTCGAGTCGAGATTCGAGTCTCCAGAAGACATTGACGCGGCTGTACGCTCGCTTAATAGCCTCATCCAGGAAGCAGCTCTCTCCGCAGAACCACCCACGTCCGAGGAGCGCTCGACCCGACCTGCTGCATCACCTGACCCTCACATCGAAAACCTTGTGCGTATCAAGAGAAGACTAAGGAAAGCTTTCATAAGAACTCACGACCCAGACACTAAAGCTCAGATGCACAGAGCGGGCAGAAACTTAAAAAGGCCCTCGCTGAGAAAAGCAGCAAACACTTCGACGAAATGCTAAAAAGAGCCGATACAACCGAAAGTAGCCAGGTCAATCTCTGGAAACTCACCCGTGGCATCAAGAGGCAGCCACTGTGCAGCTTTCTATTAAGAAACGACAACGGTACCTGGGTGAAGTCTGACTTGGAAAAAGCAGAAGCGTTCGCTAGAAATTTAGAGACCAGATTCACTCCAGCCGATGTATCACCTCAAGATCACACGCGAGCACTCTCCTGGTACTTAGAAGCGCCCCTCCAGATGTCGATACTGTAGTGTCCAACTATTCGAAAATCAAAAGAAAAAAAAAAAAAAGAAAGGAAAAGGTCGAACAAGGTACACTTTAGGTACACTTTCTAGAAAGATACTTTTCATACCGCCCTCGCTAGCATAGCTCGAAGAAATTGGTGGAATGCAGGAGATCCAGAAGATCATCCGATTGCACAGTTATGTTAAAGCTTAAAGCTCAGCTTAGGCATGCAATAGGTACAGGCGAATAGACTTTATTCATGTGAAATCATTCCCCTGCATAGTTTCACTTACGGCACACGTATATATAGATTTTCGTGATTTTCGCAATCGCAGAGTGAATGGTGAAGACACGTGGAGTTACATAACTTCCAATTTTTCACTATTATCTAATCATCCGCTGTTTATATGGATTAATAAATCCGAAGAGTGGCGTTAGCTGAACTACCCGAGGGAAAAGTGAAAATAAAGTGAAATTCTTGAAAGAAGCAAAGGTACGTTAGTCCACCGTGGAAAGATAAGGTTCTGACACAGTTTTATTTAGGGATAGGAGTACTGGAAAATCTTAATACAGCCAAGCCGGCCAACCAATCTACGGTAACAACTACTAAAACAACCAAGCTGACCGTTTGGGAGTTAGCGCAGTGCACATCCACGGCGGCAAAGTGAAGGCTGAACCGTTGACGTTGGGCTAGCTCAATATCGGAAATCATTTACGGCTCGTGAAAGACCAACCACCATACACCACTGCTGGACGTCCGAATATCAGTTTGAACCTGCCGATCTCGTAAAAAAAAAAAGCCGGAGGACATAATCGTCACCAACCTACGAAAACTTACAAAGGATTGAGTAATTAGGCTAGCCTAAACCACATTGCCTCAGAACCACTCTTGCTGTCAGCAGATTTGTGTTTATTTTGATTCCCGTGTTTCTCAAATTAAATTTCAAGTGCAAGTTCCCGTTTGCCTTTATCACTATCACATAAAAATCTATACGCTGCTGCTCTAAGAACCAGCTGATTAGATCCACATATTCATATCTCGTTTATCATTGTGTTGATTAATGTAGTAACTAAATAGCTTCCTCCAATGAGTAAATTTGTAACGTAACTGACGATTTTGAAAACTGAGCAATATGAGTTCGGGATAATGTGTTTCTCTTTATATATATACATACATTTATACTGACCAACCTCTAAATTACACAGTGCATACAAATGAATCCGTCAAAGTCATCTTGGGCCCAACGATACACCGATGAGTTTAACCAATTACTGTGAGTACCACTAGTGGCTGAAACCACAATGTCTATACACCAATGCAGGCGTAAGTTTGTTGAAGTAGATATATATATACTGATTTGAAAGAATATTACCCCCCTCAAATGCTCAAATAATTAAGTTTTTTTTTGCTGATCCAAGAAGAAGGAAGTCTGTATATTTTTGTTTATTTGTAAATGTAAAGAATCGGATTTTATCTGTAATTAAAGTAAAAAAAAAAAAAAAAATATATATATATATATCAATACAATCTCACATGGTTAGGGACATTTAACATAAAAATAAAAGGAATTTGCAATCATGAATATGTCTGCCTAAACTAAATATTATCTCCGTCCGTCAAGTACTTATGCTTATCTCCCTCAAAATGCACTAGAAGATGTTGGATCTTTGAATTGGGACAACGCCCGAATGTAAACGCGTTTGTCATGGTTGGGTGGGTAAAGACTAGGGACATATATCACCGCTGTTCCCTCCATCAGACAGAAGACGAACTACACTTTTTCTAAGCGTTTTCTAAATGCGTATCGGCGCAGAGTGGAAATAAGTTTTTGTTATTGGTTATTGATATTAACGTCGAGATCCTGCTTATTTTTTTTTTGAAGCGCATTATATTGTTTTGTGTCAGGAAAACTGGGTAGCTAGGGGAGAAAGAACCCCGACCAATCCGACGAGCTGGACCCGAGCACAGCAAGAATGCGCGCATTCGAACCTAGCTTCCTATTAACATGAGGTAAGAAAAAACCATCTATTGGCGACGGTCGGAGTTAGAGCCTAAATAGGCTCTGGCCCTAACTCACTGGCAAAGACTGAACACTACAATACCAACCAAGCCAGTTTCATCTTCTGAAGTCCAAGCGGAAATAAAAGCTCTTGTGAACAACAAAGCTCCTGGGCACGATTTAATAGATGCCCGCATCGCAAAACTGCTTCCACGCAAGGGAGTTATGTTTCTAGTTGCACTCTACAACGCCATCCTTCGCATCGGCCACTTCCCCACCCAATGGAAGTGTGCAATGATTGTGATGATACTAAAGCCAGGTAAACCAACGTCAGCCCTAGAGTCATACAGACCAATAAGCCTACTGCCAGTTTTCTCCAAGATATTCGAAAGAATATTCTTGAGCAGAATGGTGGCTGAAAGCTGCGTCAAGGAAGCTATTCCACAGCACCAATTCGGTTTCAGAAGACAGCACGGGACTCCGGAACAAGTACACAGAGTGGCTCAACACATCCTCAACGCTTATTAAACTAAGCAATACTGCTCAGGGGTGTTTCTCGACGTGAAACAAGCTTTCGACAAAGTCTGGCACAAGGGACTTTTATATAAATTAAAGATTCTACTACCCGCCCCCAGTATTCAGTCATAAAGTCATTTTTGGGAGAAAGAACGTTTATTGTCACAATCAAGGACGCTATTTCAGACATAAAAATTATCAGATCTGGAGTCCCACAAGGCAGCGTTCTTGGGCCAATCCCGTACACATTGTTTACACGCGACATGCCGCTACCGCACGTCAACCCAAGCAACTTCCTGGTCGCCACTTACGCTGACGATACTGCTATTCTTTCGTCATCCATCTACCTCGAATCCGTGGAAAAATGGGCAAAAAAATGGAACATCACAATTAACGAAACAAAGTCAGTTAACGTAAATTTTACTCTAAGAAGCAAGCACCCACCAGACCTAACCTTCAACGGAAATATAATTCCGCGCAAGAGCAGTCACTGCTACCTCGGTGTCCACTTCGATAAAAGCCTAACTTGGGGACCGCATATCAGAGCTACAGTCATCAAATGTCAAAACAAACTCAAAAAGTTGCACTGGCTCATGAACTCAAAAAGTAAGCTTCCCCTACGCAATAAAGTCATATTGTACAAGGCAACTATATTCCCTATATGGACATATGCCATTCAAGTCTGGGGATGTGCAGCGAAGACGCATCTGAATAAAATCAGAGTCATGCAAGCGAAGGCTCTAAGGGCGATGACAGGTGCCCCATGGTTTGTTCGGACCACAATGCTGGAAAGAGATCTCCTCATCCCAAAAATTGGAGATCAAATAAACCATCATAGCAGTCGATACAACGATAGGCTCATTAACCATCCAAATGAAACAGCTAGAGGATTACTGCACCCCCAAATCCCACGCAGACTCAAACGTCTCCACCCATTGAACATAAAAAATAGAAAAATTTGCTGAATAACACATCATTAAAATGTATATATAAACCTAATCATTAAACTCTTATAATATGTAGTAAGCCAATGTAAATATCACTAATATTAGATAATAGTTTAAGTAAAGCTGATTTCTAATAAAATAAAATTAAAAAAAAAAAAAAAAAAGGTTATTGATTAATTTTTTGTTTTGTTTTTCTAAATTGAATTTCGTTGAGCAACTTCTTCTGATGCTGATGAGCATCCTTCAGATAAATACATCATCTTCTCCGCCTCATCCTCCTATATATCTCAACCCAGTCATCATTATCATTCTCTCTTCCTCTTCCGACATCGACAGTTCAATTTGACTAATATTTACATATTATCTCATCACTTGTTTCATCATATCATCGTTGTTTTGCCTGCACTTGGACTTTTGCTTGGAATTTCTACTGGACTGGAACCGACGACACTCCTCCTGTACTCCCGTACTCCCGTGCTCCCATACTCCTGCACTTGCCATACAAAAAGTCATTCAATTTAATCGTACATTTATGAGGCTATATATATAATGTATGTAACTAAGTATTTTTATACTCAAAAATTATGGGCGTGTGGGGGAGGGAGGGCGTACTTAAAAATTCCAAGTTAAATTCAAATTCTGGGGTTTCTATTGTTTTATTACACAAAAAAAATAGGAAAGGGAAAGAGAAAGACAAAATGTATAAAAGGAAAAATCAAATCAGAAAAACAGGAACGAAATTTAGGTATATCCCAACAGAATTTTTATAGCCGATACTCAAAATGAGTATTGGGGTATATTAGATTTGTGGTAAAAGGGGATGTGTGTAACGTCCAGAAGGAATCGTTTCCGACCCCATAAAGTATATATATTCTTGATCAGCATCAATAGCCGAGTCGGTTGAGCCCTGTCTGTCTGTCCGTCCGTCCGTCTGTCCGTCTGTCCGTCCCCTTCAGCGCCTAGTGCTCAAAGACTATAAGAGCTAGAGCAACGATGTTTTGGATCCAGACTTCTGTGATATGTCACTGCTACAAAAATATTTCAAAACTTCGCCCCGCCCACTTCCGCCCCCACAAAGGACGAAAATCTGTGGCATCCACATTTTGAAATGTACGATAAAACCAAAAATCGCAGAATCGTAGAGGATGACTATATGTTCTAGAGTGTAAAATCTGAACCAGATCGTATAATTATTATAGCCAGAATCAAGAAAACAATTTCATTCTTTCTCGCTCTGTCTCTCTCTAACACACAGGTTTCATGGTCGGCTTTGCCAATTGCAAAATATGAGTTCAAGGATCTCAGAACCTATAAGAGCCAGAGCAACCAAATTTGGTATCCACACTCCTGTGATATCGGACCTTGACCGTTTCGTGTCCAAATTTCGCCACACCCCCTTCCGCCCCCGCAAAGGACGAAAATCTGTGGCATCCACAAATCTCAGAGACTATTAAGGCTAGAGTAACCAAATTTGGTATCCGCACTTCTGTTAGATCTCACTATAAAACGTATATCTCAGAATTTCGCCCCACCCTTTTCCGCCCCCACAAAGGACGAAAATCTGTGGCATCTACAATATTGCACATTCGAGAAAACTAAAAACGCAGAATCATAGATAATTACCATATCTATCAGATTGCTGAATCTGGATCAGATCAGATCATTTTTATAGCCAAAAGGAACAAATCAATTTGCACTGGCTACGCAGCCCCCGACGTCACGCTCAGACTGATTTTCTGTCTCTCTCGCACGCACTCTTAGTCGTGTCGTTTAATTTTAGCGGCGTCTGCCGGAGGAGAGCCATACTGACTTAGTATCGGGTATAACTGTAGAGTTGCGGTCTCCGCAGCAACTCACAGCGTTCCCCCTCGTTTTTTTTCGATATTACATGAGTTTTGGTTTCTTTACAACGAAACTTCCTAGAAAAGTCTGTGTGTTTGTGTGGGGGGGTGTGGGTGTGAGCAGAGAACCCTGTTTTATAGTTTATAATTTAAGAATTTTTCTTTGAGTTTTTCAGCCCGTTTGTTCTTTTCTTTTGTTTTTTGTTTTTTAATTTTTTTTTGTTTGTTGGCCCTGATCAACATCTAACAGCGGCTGGACTTCAGTCTGAAAAATAGAGCTTTCTTTTTGTTGAGTTTTGAGGGTGGATGTGTCGTGGAAAGTCTACAGTAGCTCGACACACCGAATTATTGTGTAAATGGAACAGTGGGTCGTCGTACAGATAGGGGCACAGAGACGAAGGTATGTGTGATTCGTTAGCAATCGGAAATACCGCTTAAACAAAATGCTGTTGTAGATCCTTCTCTTAGTCCTGGTTCTCGGTTACATTGAGATAGGAGTTTTCGCCCAGCAGCAGCATACTGGGCGGCGATCCATGCGTCTGCTCCTGCTGCTGTACCCTCCGGATCGTTGAGGCTTTTCTCAATACCTGTCATGGTTGTGGTCGGGCTTCCATCTTTATCTATAGTGGCGTTGTTCCCCTTATTGCTGTTAATCGGGTCTTGGATTTGAATGCGAGGTGGGGCTGGGCCTGGGGCCGGGGCTGGGGACGATGAAGATGTGGGTGGTGCCGGTGGTGGTGGGGGTTTTTGAGTTAGTTCAGTTTCAGCCAAGAGCCTTATTGTTGTTGTTGTTGTTGTCGATGAACCCAAAGCACTCTCAGGCCAATGATGCTTTTGTTGCTGTTGCTGCTTCTGGTGCTGTTGCTGCTTATGATGCTGATGCTGGTGTTGTTGGGTGTGCTGCTGCTGCCCCAATCACGTGCTCAGCCAGGTGGAGTTGCACGTGCAAATGGTGCTGGGAATCACAGGTGCATAGTAGACGCCGTTGGCATAGATGAGGCCCGGCGCCTGTATCTGGATGGTCTGTGGGCCCGCTGCCGCGGACTGATCGCTGCTGCTTGTGCAGCAGACCGTGGGCGGGGCCGCCTGCTGCACGTAGATGGTCTGTTCCTGTGCCGACTGCGGCGACTGCGAGACCAGGGTGAGCGTTGTGCTCTGCTGCGCCGCCGCCTGAGCTTGTGTCTGCTGCTGCTGCTGTTGCTGCTGTTGCTGCTGTTGCTGCTGTTGCTGCTGTTGCTGCGCAGAATCCAGGAACTGTTGCTGTCGGTGTTGGTGCTGATGGTACTGCTCCTGGGCCTGCTGTTGTTGCTTCCCCTGCTTGTTGTAGAGGACCTGGGCGGCCAGCGACTGGATGAGGTGCAGCGTCTGTCGCCGCTCGTGGCTCATCAGGCAGACCGTCGACATCTCGACCACCTCGCGTAAATGCATCAGGTACTGATACTGGAGGGGCTCCTCGTCGACGCCCCAGAAGTGGTTGCGCAAGTAGGCCTCCAGCTTTGTGGTCTGCGTGTTGATGTCCGGGAAATCAATGAAGAAGCGCGAGCACATGTACCGCTCCAGTGTCTTGATCAGCTGCGAGTCGACGGCCTTGTAGTTGCGCACCAGGAGGTTGCAGTACTTGAGCAGGCCGCCGCCGCGGATCTCCTCTGGCTGGCGCGTTGAGATCAGTTTCTTCTGCAAGTGGTAGAGCGCCTCCTGGAAGTCCCCGTACACGGACTCGCCCACCACCGTCGGGTAGAAGTTCTCGGAGATGGGTAGGGCGGCACAGTCGTAGAAAAGGAGCAGCGAGTCGAGCACGATCTGGAACGAGTCCACGGAGAACTCGAACTGGCGCCGCATCGAGTCGACGAACTTCAGCTCCACGTTCTTGTGGCCCGGCGAGTTTCCCAGCGAGATGAGGGACCAGCGGTCGCCGTCATTGTTGTTGTTAACCTTGACCATCTTGCCCACATAGGCCTCCTTGAGGGAGCACGTGTAGATGCGCCGCTTGCAGACGCCCTCGGGCATCAGGTCGAGCAGAGTGTTGAGCACGGCCACCTTGACGCGGTCGAAGACTCGCGGCGTACTCAGCTCGATGTCAAATATCAGGTCCAGGTCATTGTATGGCTGATCCTCGCTGGCTAAAACATGACTAGCTGCCCCACCGTTCAGGCGGATGTCCTTAACTAAGACCCCGGCACCGCCGACGTTCACCTCCGCCTCCAGCTTGCGGCGCACCAGGTTGACCAGGTCCTTGAGCGTCACCTCCAGTGTGGGGAAGTTTCCGCGTCCATGTATGGCCACCTTCTCGTCCATCACGTCATGCAGCTTGTTCACCTGCTCGAACGAGAGGACAGCCAGGCGCTGTGTTCCCCCGGTGTCCACGCTCTCCAGCGATCCGTGGTCCGAGGTCGAGGCTATCGAGGAGCCCGAGCTTGGCGACGGCGGCGGTGTCTCGGTGCCGCCATCTGAGTGGAATCCATCGTCGATCTGGTAGACGTCCATTCTGTTGCTGCGCTGCTGATGATATACCTGTTCGGCTCCGTCTAGTGTCCCGCACTGCAACGAAAGTAAACGAAACGCACAACGAATGTCAATTACAGATCAAAAACGATTACAAAGCAAATATCTTGAATACAAATACACGAAATATTACATCGATTCCCGATTCTATACACTATATTTTCTATTTTCTATGTTTGCTTTCGGTTGTCGCCTCAAACTCAAAGCCAGTTAGGGTCTCTATTCTTTTGCTTATTTTTTTGAAATTTTGTGTGGCTAAAATATTTCCAGAAAATGACTTGAAAATGTTGAGAAATTCACACTACAGTCATCTGAGTGTGTTCCAAAGGCTTTCTGGAGTTTTCCCAAAACCAAAGAATCTTTCGGTTCGTTTATGTGAATTCTTTTGGAAAGCCGCCTTTGGGATTTAAATCTTTCCAGAAAACCTTGAATGGAATCGATAATTTCTAGGTTGTTTTCCCTCTCAGTCCCTCTTTGCAGCGAAAAGCTTCTGGGGATAAGCTTTCGCCTATGAACACTACCGTTGCTCAGAGAAGGTTCTCGTTCTCCCCATACACATACATCCCTATAAATGGTCTGCTTCTTTCAATATCATCATCATCACCATCATTTTTGTTGTTTTGTCACTGCTGTTTTTTATACCCGATACTCAAAATGAGTATTGGGGTATATTAGATTTGTGGTAAAAGTGGATGTGTGTAACGTCCAGAAGGAATCGTTTCCGACCCCATAAAGTATATATATTCTTGATCAGCATCAATAGCCGAGTCGATTGAGCCCTGTCTGTCTGTCCGTCCGTCCGTCCGTCCGTCCGTCCGTCCCCTTCAGCGCCTAGTGCTCAAAGACTATAAGAGCAAGAGCAACGATGTTTTGGATCCAGCCTTCTGTGATATGTCACTGCTACAAAAATATTTCAAAACTTCGCCCCGCCCACTTCCGCCCCCACAAAGGACGAAAATCTGTGGCATCCACATTTTTAAAGATACGATAAAACCAGAAACGCAGAATCGGTGAGGATGACCATATCTTCTACAGTGCAAAATCTGAACCAGATCGTATAATGATTATAGCCAGAATCAAGAAAACAATTTCATTCTTTCTCGCTCTGTCTCTCTCTAACACACAGGTTTCATGGTCGGTTTTGTCAATTGCAAAATATGAGTTCAAGGATCTCAGAACCTATAAGAGCCAGAGCAACCAAATTTGGTATCCACACTCCTGTGATATCGGACCTTGACCGTTTCGTGTCCAAATTTCGCCACACCCCCTTCCGCCTCCGCAAAGGACGAAAATCTGGGGCATCCACAAATCTCAGAGACTATTAAAGCTAGAGTAACCAAATTTGGTATCCGCACTTCTGTTAGATCTCACTATAAAACGTATATCTCAGAATTTCGCCCCACCCCCTTCCGCCCACACAAAAAACGAAAATCTGTTGCATCCACAATATTGCACATTCGAGAAAACTAAAAACGCAGAATCATAGATAATGACCATATCTATCAGATTGCTGAATCTGGATCAGATCGGATCATTTTTGTAGCCAAAAGCAAGAAATCAATTTTCAGTGGCTACGCAGCGCCCGACGTCACGCTCAGACTGATTTTCTGTCTCTCTCGCACGCACTCTTTGTCGTGTGGTTCAATATTAGCGGCGTCTGCCGCAGGAGAGCCATACTGACTTAGTATCGGGTATAACTGTAGAGTTGCGGTGTCCGCAGCAACTCACAACGTTCCACCTCGTTTATTAATTTATTTGTTGTTTTGTGCCATTATATATATGTATGTACATATGTATGTATTGTCTAGCCAATGCCAAATGTGATGTGCCGCCCGGGGGCTTCTTTTAATTAATTTGCTTTAAATTTTGCTAAATTCGTCTTCAGTGACTTCGCCGGGGGAGATGCCCGTAGGGCTCTTCTCTTAATAATCTCCTTTATCCTTTATCTCCTTGCATTGCGTGCTCTTTCTTCGCGACGCAGTTTGGTAGCCATAGTTGCGGCCATGAATCTAATCGCGGCCCAGTTTTCTTCCGACTCCAGCAGGCATTCTGCCAGGTTTGCCACCGCTGGCATTCTTCCAAGCTTGTTGCTTAGATCCTCTCAATCTTGCCGAAATCTTGGACATTCGAAGAAGCGGTGCTCTGCGTCTTCGATGACCCCTGCACAGACCACGCAGAAGGGGTCGCCCTCGTGCTTAAACCTATGCAGGTAGGCTTTAAAGCAACCGTGTCCTGTCAGCAGTTGTGTCAGGTGATACTCCACTTGTCCATGGCTACGGTTCAGCCAACTCTTCAGGTCTGGGATTAGCCTATGGGTCCATCTCCCTTTGCTGCTGTTATCCACGAATCTTGCCATTGCAGGATTGTGCGCTGCCTTAAGGCACCTTTGGTGTCCTGGTCCGTAGTCCCCAGGGTTCGCTGTGCCCTGATTCCTGCGGCTTCTCTTGCCAGCAGATGGATGGGAATCATTCCTGCTACCACTAGTGCGGCGTCTTGGGATACCGTTCTGAATGCGCAACACACCCTCAGGGCACACAGCCTCTGGACTGCGTTGCATTCTCGGGCATATGTTTTATGCTTCATTGCATCAACCCATATTGGTGCAGCGTACATTAGCTTTGAGCTCGCTAGTAGCTTTCGCCTTGGCTGTTTCGGGCCTCCGGTGTTGGCCATGATGCGGGATAGGGCCACTGCCGTCTTTCCTGCTTTGCTGCTTGCATACGCCATGTGATGCTTGAAGCTGAGTCTGTGGTCAATCATGACCCCCAGGTACTTCAGGCTTGGACTGGAGCTAATAGTGCAGTCCTCTACTCGGATCGTGGCCGTCTCCACTACTTTCCTGCTGCTTATGAGCACCGCCTGCGTTTTGGGGGTGGCTAATGAGAGATCCTTCCCTGATAGCCATGTTCTGGCTCTCTCTACCGCGTCGTTGCAGATTTCTTCCGCCGCTTCTTTCTGTTTTGCCACTACGACTATTGCTATGTCGTCGGCAAAGCCTATCACCGTGGCGCCCATTGGCATATCCATCTTGAGGATTCCATCATACATAATGTTCCACAGCTGCGGGCCGAGGACCGATCCTTGGGGAACTCCTCCAGTGTTTTGGTGCTCACGTGTCCCCTTATCCGTCTCATATATGAGCACTCGGTCTGTGTGTATGTGTTTTTTTTTTTTTTTTTCTGTATTAACTCTTAATTTTATTAAATTTTATAAGCCTGGGACTTAACTAAAGCTAGACAGGGAGCTGTATTGAGTTGGAGAGACCGGCAGGAAGTTCCGGGTCTCTGCGGGACGGCCGCAAAGCATTGCTTCGCAGGGACCATGGTTCCTCCTAGCCACTCTCGTTCCTTCGGCGCTCGCACCTACGCAGCTCCTTCATGGCGCCGGCTGCAAAGTTGCTCCAGGCCGACCATACCATGGGGTCTTCCACAATCTTCTCGATCAGGTTGTTCGGCGTGAGCTGCCCGCCGGCGGCTCGCCACAACTCCTCCCTAATAAGTGAGAAGCGCCCACATTGAAAAATGATGTGCTCAGCGTCTTCAGTGGCGTCGCCGCACCACGAGCAGTTCGGCGAGTTCTCGTGGCCGAACCTCCAAAGGAAATGGCTGAAGCAGCCGTGTCCGCTCAGAAGCTGTGTGGAATGGAAATTGACCACACCGTGTCGCCTGCCGATCCAATATCGGACATCCGGAATCATGCGGTGTGTCCACCGTCCTTTATCAGAGCCGTCCCAGCGGCTTTGCCATGCTCTGAGGCTTCCTTCACGGGCCTGCTTGCTCGCGTCTCTCCTTGCCGCGCCGGCCCGGATGGCCTCGGCCACGGCCCTCTCCTCAAGCACCAGAAGGTCAATTGGAAGGACACCCGCCAGGACTAGGGCAGCGTCGTCGGATATGGTCCGAAAGCCGCAGCAGATCCGGAGCGCGCAGAGGCGATGAGTGGCTTTTACGCCCCTAGCGTAGCTGGCAACTTTAATTCCATCCGCCCATACGTCTGCTGCGTAGGTCATGGCTGAGCGGACTACACTGGTCAGCAGAATCCTCCTCTCCTGCTTCGGGCCACGGGTGTTCAGCAGTATTCGGAACAGCGCCCGACTCGTGTTTGCCGCTTTCTCCTGGACGTAGCTTAGGTGTTCACGGAAACTGAGCCTGGTGTCGATCATGACGCCCAGATACCGAATGGCTCGTTTCGACGATAGTATCTGGTCGCCAACCCTGATGTGAGCGGTCTCCACAGTCGAACGGGTGCTCACCAATACTGCCTCGGTTTTATGAGCGGCTATCTCTAGTCCCGCAGAGCGGAGCCAGTCTGCAATCAGCTGGATTGCGGTGTCACAATTTGCTTCGACGACGTCCAGGTGCTTGGCCACCACCGTCAGGGCGACATCATCTGCGTAGCAGGTTAGCTGACATCCGCCTGGAAGAGCTAATCTCATGACTCCATCGTAGGCAATGTTCCATAATACGGGACCCATCACTGATCCTTGGGGAACTCCTGCCGTTATGCCGTGAGTCTGCGCGCCGGCCTCCGTATTATACTCCAGCAGTCTTCCCGCGAAGTAGCTCCTTACGATTGCCTGAAGGTATTGGGGTACACCGCGCCGGTTAAGTGAGTCCAGGATGCACTCCCACTTCACCGTATTGAAGGCGTTCCTGATGTCTAGGGTGACAATCAGGCAGTATTCCTTCTTGCCGCCCTTCCATCGAGTTCCCTCCACTGCCTTGGAGGCTATGTCAACTACCCTGCCTATGGCGTCCACCGTTGACCTCCCACTCCTGAAGCCGTATTGGTTTGGTGAAAGTCCCCCAGCATCCTCGATGGCGTTGTCTAGTCTTCTACGGATTATTTGTTCCAGAGTCTTCCCCAGCGAGTCGATTAAGCAAATCGGTCGAAACGAGGAGGGATCGTCCGGCGGCTTTCCTGGCTTTGGCAAGAGCACCAGGTGTTGCAACTTCCACTGCGGCGGAAATAGTCCTTCCCGCAGGCACTGCGTGAATGCCTTAGCAAACTCGTGCGGGTTGTATGCCATCGCCAGTTTTACCGCACGGTTGGGGATTCCATCAGGGCCTGGAGCCTTCTTGGCCTTTAAGCTTTGGGCCAGGGCGACGATTTCGTCCTCCGTGACCGGTTCGACCGAGTATGCAGGCTGGTGTGCGACGGCACTGCTGGCAAGACCGTGATCCCCGGATGGGAACAATGCCTCAACAATCGTCCGCAACTGGTCTGGGTCAGACGGCGACCCCGCGTTGCTGCCATGAATTCGCTTCATTACCGTCTTGTAGGCACGTCCCCACGGATCCTTCTCGGCTGAGTCGCAAAGCTGCAGGAAGCACTCCCTCTTGCTCTCCTTGATGGCGTTCTTTAGTGCTTTTCTAGCTCCGCATTACTCCGCCTGTAGCCTTGGCCAGCTAGTGCCACTCCTTCTGCGAGCCCGTTGATATCGCCTTCTAGCTGACAGGCAAGTGCGTCTGGCCTCCTGGATCTCGTCATTCCACCAATAGGTCGGCGATTGCTTACCCTTGAATGGCCTCTTGCGACTCATACTGGCATCGCATGCGAGCAGTAGGGACTCCAGAAGCTGGTTGACCATCTGTTGAGCTGAGTCTCCGACCTCCATATTCCTCAGCGCCTCCAAGAACCTTGGAATCCGCATTGATTCGGGATTGTAGGCTGCTCTCCGGTTTGTCTGCGTTGCCCTGGTCAGTCTGCAAACACCTTCTCCGCCTATCGAGAACACCACTGCCTCGAGGTCGCTGGCCGTATAGTGGTTACCCAGGCGCCAGGTGGACAGAGGGGAAAGGCTGCTAGAGGCGAATGTAAGGTCGATGACTGACCCAGAGCCACCCCTGTTAAAGGTATTCGCGGTCCCCTGATTCAACAATGCTACGTCCAACGCAGCGAAGGCCTCAAGCAGTGCGTGTCCCTTGTATATGGCGTCCGAGCTGCTGCTTCTGGAGATGTCACTGCCCCACTCCTGGGCCCAAGCATTGAAGTCGCCAGCAATCACATTTGGTTTGTGGTGCCTGGCGTCGTCGGCCAATTCGTCCATCGCCGCAGCGAAGCTATGACGGCTCAAGCTTGGGGGGAGATAGCAGCTGTAAATCCATAAGTTCCCCAGTTTTGCCCTGACGAAATGTCGGAACTCAGCGCACACTGAGGGCCGCAGAGGAGGCTTACCGCAAGCCCATATTGCTGCTTTTCCTGAGGAGCTTTGGACCCAGAATCCATCCTCGGGGAAATGTATGGTTCGCTAATTATTGCAACGTCCGATCTCATTTCACGCACCGACTGAGAGAGCAGATCTGTGGCAGCCTCGCAATGGCTTAGGTTTATTTGGTAAAACCTAACCATGTCCAGCGTTTTGACTTGCCTTCTCTTTGGGTGCCATGGGGCACCTGTGGCTACCAGCTACGTGTGAGTGGGGCTTGCCCTTTCCGACACAAAGGAAGCATTTTGCCTCATTGTGGCAGTCGCTTATCTTGTGCTCCTCAGACCCACAGCGGAAGCACCACCCGCTTCTGTCTACAGAGCTTTTGCAATTAAGTGCAACGTGGCCGATCTCAAGGCACCTGAAGCACTTTAACGGCAGATTTCGCTCCCGTATGCGGCAGACGGACCATGCCACTTTAACCTTACCAACGGATAGCGCCTTCGTCGCAAGGGTCGCCGGCAGGCAAATAATAGCCCGCTGGGTACCACCAAAGCCTGGGCGCAAACTCTTAATGGCGTCCACATCGAGTGTAATCCCCATTTGCTCGCTGAAGGCCTTCCTCACGTCCTCCGAGGTAGCCATCTCATCCAAGTCGAGCATCTCTAGCCTCGTCTGCTGGGTGAGTGCTCGCGCCTCCGCCTTGCCTCCTAGGACAGTGCCTATGTCCTCGCGAAGCAGCTGCGCGGTCTCCTTCGAGGCGTCTTTGAGCTCCAATAGAAGAGCACCTTTGGCTGTTCGCTTCACGCTGCTCACACTCTCGCCGACCTTCTTCATCTTCTCGCTCTGGTTGCGGGTGACGAGGTTAAGGATCTCCGCGTAAGTCATTTCCCCTTTTGGCTCGATGATAATAACATCCGGACGGGGCCTTGGCTTCCGGGCGTGCGCTCTGCTCTTCACCTTCTCCCATTCACCTTCGGTAGGTGCAGCTGATTCGGTCTTCCTTGCCGGTTGTTCGCGGGACTGCAACGTGGGATGGCCACTCATATTGTTTCTCCGCTTCGGCGAGCTCCTCGTCGGCTTGTCCAGGTACCTTGTCGACGCATCGTGTTGAGGGGAGCACTGCGTCTCCTGATCACGCCGCTCCACCCTCTCCTTCCTCTGAAACTTTGCGTCGAAGCTGTGAAGCGCGGACTTTTGCATCCTCACCACGTTCTGCGCCAACTCTTTCATCTCCTTGTTGAGATAACGAGCGTCCCTCAGCATCTTCGACAATTCCGTCGACTTTTCTACCAGCGAAGCCAGGATCGACCGCAGATCTCCGTCGGCCTTTGGTCCTGTACCGCTTTTGTCTGTGGAAGCACTGCTGAAGTCAAAGGGATTGACAGGGACTTCTGCTGGTGCAGACACAGTCAGTGCTGGCAGCATGTGTGTGTGTGTGTGTGTGTGTGTGTGTCGTCTGAGTGCAGCCTACGCGCTGCGCTAAACATTAAATTCTGTTCTATTTATTGCTTATTTTAATCGACAAAAACAACAGCCGCAATCATTTTTGGCTCTACTCGGCTCGTATCGGTTCGGTTCGGTCAAAAGTTCCGCGTTGTTATCGTGGCAGAATATCGAAAAGGGAGAGGCAGGTGTGGGGGGCGAATTCCTCATTCCCCGATTACCCACTTCTCTAATTCTCGCCTTCTGTTTTTCGTGCTACTGCCTGTGTTTGTGTGTGTGCGTGGTATGGGGCTATTATATCGTTTAGCTCTATCTCTTGTATAAGTTTTATCTGCTTTAGGTTTTTTCTCTTTCTTTTTATACCCGATACTCAAAATGAGTATTGGGGTATATTAGATTTGTGGTAAAAGTGGATGTGTGTAACGTCCAGAAGGAATCGTTTCCGACCCCATAAAGTATATATATTCTTGATCAGCATCAATAGCCGAGTCGATTGAGCCCTGTCTGTCTGTCCGTCTGTCCGTCTGTCCGTCCGTCCGTCTGTCCGTCCCCTTCAGCGATTAGTGCTCAAAGACTATAAGAGCTAGAGCAACGAAGTCTGGACCCAGACTTCTGTGATATGTCACTGCTACAAAAATATTTCAAAACTTCGCCCCGCCCACTTCCGCCCCCACAAAGGACGAAAATCTGTGGCATCCACAATTTTAAAGATATGAGAAAACCAAAAACGTAGAATTGTAGAGAATGACCATATCTTTAAGACTGCGGAATCTGAATTGGATCGTATTATTATTATAGCCAGCATCAAGAGAACAATTTCATTTTTTCTCGCCCTGTCTCTCTCTAACACACACGTAGCATAGGCGGCTTTGCTTAGAGTAAAACATTAGCGCCTAGATCTCAGAGACTACAAAAGCTAGAGCAACCAAATTTGGTATCCACACTCCTAATATATCGGACCGAGACGAGTTTGTTTAAAAATTTCGCCACACCCCCTTCCGCCCCCGCAAAGGACGAAAATCTGGGGCATCCACAAATCTCAGAGACTATTAAGGCTAGAGTAACCAAATTTGGTATCCGCACTTCTGTTAGATCTCACTATAAAACGTTTATTTCAAAACTTCGCCCCGCCCTCTTCCGCCCCCACAAAGGACGAAAATCTGTTGCATCCACAATATTGCACATTCGAGAAAACTAAAAACGCAGAATCATAGATAATGACCATATCTATCAGATTGCTGAATCTGGATCAGATCAGATCATTGTTATAGCCAATAGGAACAAATCAATTTGCAGTGGCTACGCAGCGCCCGACGTCACGCTCAGACTGATTTTCTGTCTCTCGCAGTGGCCCTATCCCGCATCATGGCCAACACCGGAGGCCCGAAACAGCCAAGGCGAAAGCTACTAGCGAGCTCAAAGCTAATGTACGCTGCACCAATATGGGTTGATGCAATGAAGCATAAAACATATGCCCGAGAATGCAACGCAGTCCAGAGGCTGTGTGCCCTGAGGGTGTGTTGCGCATTCAGAACGGTATCCCAAGACGCCGCACTAGTGGTAGCAGGAATGATTCCCATCCATCTGCTGGCAAGAGAAGCCGCAGGAATCAGGGCACAGCGAACCCTGGGGACTACGGACCAGGACACCAGAGGTGCCTTAAGGCAGCGCACAATCCTGCAATGGCAAGATTCGTGGATAACAGCAGCAAAGGGCGATGGACCCATAGGCTAATCCCAGACCTGAAGAGTTGGCTGAACCGTAGCCATGGACAAGTGGAGTATCACCTGACACAACTGCTGACAGGACACGGTTGCTTTAAAGCCTACCTGCATAGATTTAAGCACGAGGGCGACCCCTTCTGCGTGGTCTGTGCAGGGGTCATCGAAGACGCAGAGCACCGCTTCTTCGAATGTCCAAGATTTCGGCAAGATTGAGAGGATCTAAGCAACAAGCTTGGAAGAATGCCAGCGGTGGCAAACCTGGCAGAATGCCTGCTGGAGTCGGAAGAAAACTGGGCCGCGATTAGATTCATGGCCGCAACTATGGCTACCAAACTGCGTCGCGCAGAAAGAGCACGCAATGCAAGGAGATAAAGGATAAAGGAGATTATTAAGAGAAGAGCCCTACGGGCATCTCCCCCCGGCGAAGTCACTGAAGACGAATTTAGCAAAATTTAAAGCAAATTAATTAAAAGAAGCCCCCGGGCGGCACATCACATTTGGCATTGGCTAGACAATACATACATATGTACATACATATATATAATGGCACAAAACAACAAATAAATTAATAAACGAGGTGGAACGGTGTGATTTGCTGCGGACACCGCATCTCGTCAGTTATACCCGATACTAAGTCAGTATGGCTCTCCTGCGGCAGACGCCGCTAATGAACCACACGACAAAGAGTGCGTGCGAGAGAGACAGAAAATCAGTCTGAGCGTGACGTCGGGCGCTGCGTAGCCACTGAAAATTGATTTCTTGCTTTTGGCTACAAAAATGATCCGATCTGATCCAGATTCAGCAACTTGATAGATATGGTCATTATCTATGATTCTGCGTTTTTAGTTTTCTCGAATGTGCAATATTGTGGATGCAACAGATTTTCGTCCTTCGAGAAGGCGGAAGGGGGTGGGGCGAAATTCTGAGATATGCGTTTTATAGTGAGATCTAACAGAAGTGCGGATACCAAATTTGGTTACTCTAGCCTTAATAGTCTCTGAGATTTGTGGATGCCCCAGATTTTCGTCCTTTGCGGGGGCGGAAGGGGGTGTGGCGAAATTTGGACACGAAACGGTCAAGGTCCGATATCACAGGAGTGTGGATACCAAATTTGGTTGCTCTGGCTTTTATAGGTTCTGAGATCCTTGAACTCATATTTTGCAATTGACAAAACCGACCATGAAACCTGTGTGTTAGAGAGAGACAGAGCGAGAAAGAATGAAATTGTTTTCTTGATTCTGGCTATAATCATTATACGATCTGGTTCAGATTTTGCACTGTAGAAGATATGGTCATCCTCACCGATTCTGCGTTTTTGGTTTTATCGTATATTTAAAAATGTGGATGCCACAGATTTTCGTCCTTTGTGGGGCGGAAGTGGGCGGGGCGAAGTTTTGAAATATTTTTGTAGCAGTGACATATCACAGAAGTCTGGATCCAAAACATCGTTGCTCTAGCTCTTATAGTCTTTGAGCACTAGGCGCTGAAGAGGACGGACAGACGGACGGACGGACGGACAGACGGACAGACAGACAGGGCTCAATCGACTAGGCTATTGATGCTGATCAAGAATATATATACTTTATGGGGTCGGAAACGATTCCTTCTGGACGTGACACACATCCACTTTTACCACAAATCTAATATACCCCAATACTCATTTTGAGTTTCGGGTATAAAAAGCTTTTTGTATAACAAAATATCATTCACAGGCAAACGGAGAGAACAGCAGCAAAGCTCAGACTAAGACTGCGACTGAGAGAGACTGCGACTATGGGTGCATTAATTTGTGCTTAGTTTTCGTGTGAATTTCGTATTATATCCAACTAAAATTGTCTTTCTGTGTCCGGGTTCGGTTCAGTATGGTGTGGTGTGGTGTGGTGTGCTGTGGTTGGGAGGTTTTGTTCTGCTTGCTTTGCATCTCCGTATGAGAACTGCCGCGTGGCTGTGTTCACATTCGGGGCACCCGCTGATGGGTTGAGTTGAGAGCATTATTATTCACTCAGTTCCAGTTAGCTCGGGGCTGGGGATGCTTTCGTATTTGTTTTTATTATACGGGGTATATTGGCAGAGAACAAGGGTATGTTCTATGAACAGACATACAGCAGAAGGAAGAGTCTTAGCACTAGGAAACACATCCGAGCAGTGGGTATCCGCTAGTCGGAATACTAATCTTTGCTTTGATTTTTGTACTTTTCCTTGCCAATTATTTATTTATTAATTGCCATTGACGTCGTCGCCACACTAAACTAGCACAAATTGCGGCTGTCGTGTATTTATTGTAATTGTTTACTGCATTTTCATGAGGCAATCCACAAAAGGCTTGCAAGGAATTTGCCCTTGAAGAGGTTTTTAGTGCATTTGTCCCTAGAAAAGCATCCCCTTTGGGTTATGCAGCTCAACCTCAACCACTGCGCTGCGGCTCAAGACCTGCTGAGCCAATCCATAAGAGAATTGGCAATTGACCTCGCCATCCTCAGCGAGCCATATCAAACTAGGGAGTCCCCTGGGTTCATCTTGGATGCCACCAAAAAGGCCGCGATATGGCTATGCGGGGCCACGCCATTGCAGCTTTCCCTCTCAAGCGCTGCTGCTGGGTTTGTGCGCGCCAAGGTCGGAGGTGTGTGGATATACAGCGTCTACCTTGCCCCAAGCCTGACGCTCTCCGAGTTCGCAGGTACTCTAGACAACCTAGCGGCTGATGCTAGAGGACGTCACCCAATAGCCATTGGAGGGGACTTCGACGCGTGGGCTGAGGAGTGGGGATGCGTGGCGACGAATGCGAGAGGTAGAGCTCTGCTGGAGATCATTGCGCCCCTGGACATCGCGCTCCTCAACGAGGGAAACCAGCATACCTTTTTCAGAGCAGGAACAGGATCGGTCATCGACCTTACATTTGTCAGCAGCTCACTTTTTAATTCATCGGGCTGGAGCATCAGCAACATCTACACAGGGAGCGACCACAGGGCAATTATATGGGACACAGGCCAACAGACGTGTAGCGTAGAGACAGCTGCGCCCAGATGGAGATGCTATCGCGCCGAAACGCTCAATACGGCCCTGTTCATGGAGCTTATGTCCAATCTCACGGCGAATGGAAATGCTGAATGCATGGCCAATCATGTCATGGAGCATCTGGAGGCAGCATGCAATGCCACCATGGCGCAGAGGTAGCACTACGGTCGCCACCACCAACCTGTGTTCTGGTGGAACGAGGACATTGCCGCGCTACGCCGGGAATGCAACCAAGCTCGACGCCGCTACCAGCGCTCGCGCGGAAGCACTGCCTTTCCGCAATGGCAATCCACGTTTAGGGACTGCAGAAGGGCCCTCAAGGCGGCCATTAGGGATAGCAAGCGCCAGTGCTTTCTCAAGCTATGCGACTCTGCGGAGCAGGACCCATGGGGAAGGGCGTACAAGTTGGTGACGAACAAACTTTGCGCCAAGAGGCAGGCACCCCCATCGGACCCCGACACGACAAGATCTATCGTGGAGGAACTCTTTCCGCACAGGGCTGACCACATCGGGGATGTCCGTTGCCTCACACTGCAGCCGCACAGTCAGGCACACATCGAGGAGGTGTCACTCGAGGAAGTCGAAAGCGCAGCCAGGAGCATCAGCCCGAACAAGGCTCCTGGGCCGGACTCTATCCCGAACAGAGCCCTCTTGCTCGCCCTCTCCACGCGTCCGGACATCTTTGCGAAGCTGCTAAATCAGTGCCTTCGGGAAGGAGTGTTCCCTGTGAGGTGGAAAATACAGAAGCTAGTGCTTATTCCCAAGCCAGGCAAGCCGCCGGGGACAGCGTCGTCGTATAGGCCTATCTGCCTGATCGACACCGCGGGTAAACTGCTTGAGAAGGTGGTCTGCGCGCGACTGGAACGCTCCATCGCGGAGGCTGGCGACCTCTCACCGCACCAATACGGCTTTCGCAAGGCCCGATCCACGATAGACGCCGTTCGTAAGGTGGTGGACATTGCCTCCGGTGCAATTGCCGGCACTCGGTGGAAAGGCGGCGGGAAAGAGTACTGCCTAGTAGTCACCCTAGACATTAAGAACGCGTTCAACACGGCGAGGTGGAGCTGCATCCTAAGGGCGCTGGAGAGTTTCGACACACCCAGGTACCTGCAGCGGATGGTACAAAGCTACTTTGAGAGAAGCTGCTTTTGTACGACACGCAGGCTGGCACGGAGGAATACGAGGTATCGGCAGGCGTCCCGCAGCGTTCAGTGCTTGGCCCCACTCTGTGGAACGCAATGTATGACGGCATCTTGCGACTCAGCCTCCCCCACGGAGTACACATGGTGGGTTTTGCAGACGATGTGGCTGTCCTAGTGGTGGCAAAAGACCTGTCAGTCGTGGAAACGACCTGCAACCAAACGATAGCGCGCATTCAACAGTGGCTGGACCTGGTCGGGCTCGAACTCGCACCCCACAAAACAGAGGCAGTGCTGGTATCCAGCCGGAAGAAAGTCGAGACGGCCAACATCTCAGTGGCAGGTACCCCGGTTTCGTCTAAGCGCGCTATCAAATACCTTGGTGTCCTGGTGGACACACGCCTCTGCTTTCGGGAGCACTTGGCCTACATGGGCACGAAGGCGGCGACCACCAACGGTGCGCTCTCGAGGCTAATGCTGAACACCCGAGGACCAAAGCAATGGCGGCGACAACTGCTAACGAGTGTCACGAGATCGGTGATGCTATATGCGGCGCCAATCTGGGCAAAGGCCCTTCGAACAGCGAGCTACGCACGGGGTCTGGCAGCCACGCACCGCCTCTCTTCGATTCGGATCACCAGTGCCTTCCGAATGGTCTCGGACGAGGCAGCACACGTGATCGCGGGCATAGCACCCCTGGAATTCCTGGCGGATGAACGGTCCACATACTACCAGGAAACACATGGCAGAGGAATGGACGCGGCGGCGAAAAGGCAGGTACGCATGGCGTGCAAACAGGAGAGTCTCAGAAGGTGGCAACAGCCCTGGGACACGACCACTAAGGGGCGTTGGACCCACCAGCTTATCCCGTCCATCGACGCGTGGGTAAGCAGGAAGCACGGGCAGGTCAACTTTTACCTGACTCAGCTCCTCAGTGGTCACGGCTGCTTCCGAAGCTGCCTTCATCGCTTCGGGCACGCGGACTCCGCAGAATGCTCTTGGTGCGGGCACTACGTGGAGGAGGATGCCGAGCATGCGATATTTTCGTGTGGCAGGTTCGCAGCGCAGCGCCAGCGGCTAGAAGAAGCGCTGGGTGGAGCCGTAGTCAAGCAGAGCTTGGTGCCGTGCATGCTCCTGTCCCCGGAAAACTGGGAGGCGACGAGCTGCTTCGCGGCGACCATTATGAGGGAACTGCGCGCTGTTGAGCACCAGACAAGAGTCCAGTTAGTCTAAACGAAGCCTGCACATGTGTGAAGCATTGCTTCACGGCCGTACCACACATGTTGGGCTTGCATAGCCTAACCTTTAATATAGTTTGCTTTAAGTATAAAATAAGTTGTAAATACAAGCAATTAAATGGAATTAAAAAAAATAAAATAAAAAAAATACATATGTATGCTAACGTGTTTGTATCTGTGCAGACTGGTAGCTGCTGTATGTCTAGTTGGCTTAGACGATGGGGACTGGTCTCAAATAAAAGTGAAAATCGTGGCTTTTTCTTCCATTTCTCTCTCTATCTCTATCTGTATCTCTGTCCCCTCCTCCCTCGAGTGTTTGTGTGGCTTGTTTTACGTTTCTACGTACCGACAGTGCAGAAAAATGTAACGCAAAAACGAATTTGGATTCCGTGTGGATTTTGTTTTAGCACAGTACCATCGGCATCGGCATTGGCCTAACCATTGGGGAGGAGAGGCGCTTTGCGGCCGGGGGAGCAAAACGGGTGCCCGATTGGCGCCTACGAAACGCGACTAAGTCTTCTCCTCGGAGTAACGGCATCTGTGTACCCGTACGTACAACGTATGGATGGGATGGCAGCAGGCTGCCGCTGGTTCGGTCTGTCTCGACTTTGGATGTAAATTTCGTTTCGCAAATCGTTTATTTCGGAATCACAATTGGAAATAGTGGTATTGCGGTTCACTTCTTCACTTCACTTTTGGCACACAGAGACTTTTTATTTCATTCGAATATTTAACTTTTTGGCATCTCTTTCTCTCTGCTCGCACGTATGTACATGTATATGGTATATCTCTTTTTAATATATTTCTTGATTCAGGCACCGCACTCTAGCCGAGAGCCGTCCGTTGGGTTGCGCGTTTGGATTGGAAATAAAACACAAATAATAAAAATAGAAATAAACGAGGGGGAACGTTGTGAGTTGCAGCGGACACCGCAACTCTACAGTTATACCCGATACTAAATCAGTATGGCTCTCCTCCGGCAGACGCCGCTAATATTGAACGACACGACTAAGAGTGCGTGCGAGAGAGACAGAAAATCAGTCTGAGCGTGACGTCGGGGGCTGCGTAGCCAGTGCAAATTGATTTGTTCCTTTTGGCTATAAAAATGATCTGATCTGATCCAGATTCAGCAATCTGATAGATATGATCATTATCTATGATTCTGCGTTTTTAGTTTTCTCGTATCTTCAAAATTGTGGATGCCACAAATTTTCGTTCTTTGGGTGGGTGGAAGGGGGTGGGGCGAAATTTTGAGATATACGTTTTATAGCGAGATCTAACAGGAGTGCGGATACCAAATTTGGTTACTCTAGCGTTAATAGTCTCTGAGATTTGTGAATATCCCCAGATTTTCGTCCTTTGCGGGGGCGGAAGGGGTTGTGGCGAAATTTTGAAACAAACTCGTCTCGGTCCGATATGTTAGGAGTGTGGATACCAAATTTGGTTGCTCTAACTTTTATAGTCTCTGAGATCTAGGCGCTAATGTTTTACTCTAAGCAAAGCCACCTATGCCACGTGTGTGTTAGAGAGAGACAGGGCGAGAAAAAATGAAATTGTTTTCTTGATGCTGGCTATAATAATAATACGATCCAATTCAGATTCTGCATTCTAAAAGATATGGTCATTCTCTACGATTCTGCGTTTTTGGTTTTCTCATATCTTTAAAATTGTGGATGCCACAGATTTTCGTCCTTTGTGTGGGCGGAAGTGGGCGGGGCGAAGTTTTGAAATATTTTTGTAGCAGTGACATATCACAGAAGTCTGGATCCAAAACATCGCTGCTCTAGCTCTTATAGTCTTTGAGCACTAGGCGCTAATAGTTACACACATCCATTTTCACCACAAATCTAATATACCCCAATGCTCATTTTGAGTATCGGGTATAAAAATAAAATGAATTGAATGGACGACTCTGCCTCTGCCTCTGGCTCTCTGTCGCTGTCGCTGCCGCTGCTGAGAATATTCGCGAGTGAGTGGTTCGGCTCGGCTCGGTTGGTGTTCGGCCACTCGCGCTCCCCACAACGAAATAATAAAAGCTTTTCTGACGTCACAGTGGAGCAGCTGCTCTTGAGTGAGTTTGGAGCTTGGGGCTTTTTTAGAAGGGCACATAAAACACAAGCAAACACACACTCACACCACGATCTGTCGGGTTAGTCGGTCGATGTCGATCGAACTGGTCTCTCCCAACGCCCGCTCCTGCTCTCCCTCTCCCTCTCTCTCTCTCTTTATCCACTTCTTCATGCTTGCAATGCAATGCAATGCGGGTGCTGCTCTGCTCGGGTCGGTCTCCTCTCCGTCTCTCACTCTTTCTGTGTGTGTGTGCGTGCGTGTGCCTAGAAGAG
Source organism: Drosophila miranda (assembly GCF_003369915.1). Taxonomy (NCBI): domain Eukaryota; kingdom Metazoa; phylum Arthropoda; class Insecta; order Diptera; family Drosophilidae; genus Drosophila; species Drosophila miranda. The sequence goes on from NW_022881603.1 coordinate 29,728,561, forward strand.
TGTGTGCATGTGTTAGTGTAAGCTGCATTTATGCCATTTTCGTATTGCATTTTTGCAAGCCGTCCGTTTTCGATTTCATTATTTTGTATGCACCTCGCACTTGCACTCGCACCTCACTTCTGGCGGCTATGTTTATGCACTGCCAGAAAAAAGGTACGTTTTGTGTCCGTCTATGGGGGAATTTCTATTTCTTTCTATTTACAGGGTCTGGTTTTTCTCATTTATTTGTTCGCTTTTTTTGCTGCTATTTCCTTCGACACTAATTACAAATTCCCATTTGTCACAGAAATGCAGACGGGAACGACAAAAAGCAAAAACACCAAAATAAAATAACACCTAAAACCGAAACATTTTCTGATAAGAGTGGAAGTAATATGTACATATTTTTTGAAGGAGGGCTGCTGATAAGAGCTGGACTTTTTCCCTCTCTCTCTCTTTCTCTCTATTGTTCCCCTTAGATGACGATGTTAATTAAGAGAAGCCGCGGCACAAAGCGACACAACAAAAGTGAAAAATAAATAAAAATTATGTAAATAATTATCGGTAGCAACAATAATCTCTGCCCCTACATTGTATACACTGTTATACTACATATCGTATGTGTTATACTTGTTTCGACCGCTTCGAATGGGATGCCGAATCCGTTGGCCTTTATATTCGGAACCCCCAGAACAATATCAACAATAACATTAATGAGAGATGAACAAGAATGCGATGCCACCTCGCCGTACAGACACATGATTATTATAATTTAGCTTCATTAGCTTTACCGTTATTTCGGCGCACAGCAGAATAACGGTTCAATGTTATAATTTAGCCAAAAATTTAACGAAACATTTTGCAAGATTCGATTTTAGCTTGGCGCTGTTTTGATTGCTTGATTAATGTTTATTTGCTCATGATGGATGCCCGAAAAGAAACCCAGCAGCAGCGGCAGCAGCAGCAGCGGCAGCAGCAGCAGCGGCATTGAGGCAAGTGGCAGCGGCGCAGCACCACACGAGAAATATAATACAAGACGGCGCTGGAGGTGCGGCCGAGCGGTGTATGGCTCTGAGGTCGAAGTCGGGCCAAGCTTGTTGCCATTATTACTGCTATTGTTGGTGGGGGCAGGGGTGACCTGTTGCTATATATGTATCTGTATCTGTATGTTGTATGTGTTAGCTGTATCTGTAGCTGATGATGTCTTGGCTGGCTCCGCTACGCTGTTTGACTGTTTGGCAAGACACAGACTCATTCAGGGCGACCCTGACCCAATAAGCCGTGTCCATTCCAAATGTATCTGTATCTAGCCGAGTAAGTATCGGTGGCCAAGCGAGAAAACAAAAGGAAGGACCCAGTGGGAGACCACAAGTGCCGTAAAGGTCAAAACGAAAGTGTCTGGAAATCTGGAATTCTTGGGCAAACCCCACTCGCCGCCAGCTCCAGCTCCCACCCTACAAATGCAAATCGCGGCTAATTGTTATGCCGATCATCGAGCAACCTCAAACCCCCCAAACCCCCAAACCCCGAACCGGTTCGACCGACATTTCAAATATGCATTCAATTCCATAAACCATTCGATTCGATTCGATTCAACAAAATCAACAGCGATACGATGATGGCCAGGCACAGACACAGGCACAGATTCACATACAACACGTTGGTCGGTGGAGGGTAGTGTTGGGTAAACATCGTTCAATTTACTGAATAAGTTCGTTCGTTCATTTTTATGCAGTGAACTAAGTCGTTCTTTTAGTTCGTTCCTTTTTGTTCATCTTATTCGTTCTTTTTCGTTCATCGTTCTTTTTTGTTCATCGTTCTTTTCCGTTCGTTCTTTTTTGTTCATCGTTCTTTTTTGTTCATCGTTCTTTTTTTTCATTGTCCCTTTAGTTCGTTCTTTTTTGTTCTTTGGCCTGTTTTGTTTATCGGTCCTTTTGTTCTTTGTTCAATTTTAAAGTCTCATATCTAGTTTTAAGCTTATATGTAAATAATGCACTACAATTCATTGACGTTTTAACTTCTTAAATTTATTTTAATTCGTACTTAGTACTTGATATCGCTAGGACACAACCAACAGTTTCAATTAAGTATCTCGTTTTCCATTTTTTATGTTTTAGAAGTCGGGGCTGAAAAACAATAATCAATTTTACTTCTGTTGTCCATTATAATTTTAAAACCTATAAAATACACACCATTTTTAAGTATTCCACATAATATTATGTAAAAACATAAGGCTTTCAACCTTATTGGGCGTCAAAAGCGTTCGTCTTTTGCGGACTATTTCTCCTGCTGCAGAAAATAGGCGCTCACATGGCACCGACGTGGCCACCAAACAAAGACGTTTCAACGCATATTCGTATAGTCGTGGATATACATTTTTTCGCTGCGTCCACCAGATCAAAGGGTCCTGCTTTCTATTGATGTTCTCTTCTGCTAGGTATTTATCTACCTCTCTAATGGCAGCAGCCGTGTTACAGCTTGGCTTTGTTATTTGGTTATACTGCTTGTCATACTCGTCCCAAATGCTTTTGGTTGGCGACGTTTTGACGGTTTCGATTTGTGAAGACAGATCATCAGCAACATTATCAACCAATCCCGTTTGAGCGATCTTACATTGTAGAGCTGCAACTGTTTTTTCATAGCATTCATCGGACCTAAAACCCCGTTTTTTAAATCTTGGGTCTAGTATGGTGCTCTCTGCATACAAAATATTATTTTCCAAATCCCCAAAACGTACGGTCAACTGCTCTTTGAGTTTTTCTACGACTGCCCGTAGAAAATCATCTTTTGGAATAGCTTTGGCTATGGATTGATGCAGCAATGTGGCCATTATAATAACCTTTGATAAGGTGACATTTTTCTCTGCTGAAATTTCAGTTGTTATTTCAGAAAATGGCTTCAGCACTGGCAATACACCATCAATAATTTCCCATTCTGCCTGGGTCAGTACTAGTTCAGGGCGTAGAAGGGAATTGACCACCATAACTCCATCTTTTAAAATAGACAAGCGCTGAAACATTTTGTATGTTGAGTTCCAACGTGTAGGCACATCTTGTGTCAGCTTAAGGTCGGGAAGATTTAATTGGCTATTAATTTCTTTGAGCTTCTTGAGTCCGGATGAGCTGCGATTGAAAAATTCTACAATTGCCTTTGCTTTGACCCTTACACTGTCAATTGGTCCCAGTGCTTTCTGTACAATGATGTTCAAAGTGTGGGCAAAGCATGGAATATGGCGCCAATTTCCCAATTTTATCGCTGATACGATATTGGCAGCATTGTCTGATGCAATTGCAGTAATTTTATCTTCAATTTTCCAATCAGCTGCAACACTCTGAAGGAAAGAGCAAAGATTGAGGCTTGTGTGCCTCTCACCGAACGCTTCACAAGCTAGCATATGCGAAGATAGTTCCATATTCGCCTTGTCTATGAAGTGTGCGGTTACAGCTATGTAACTCTCATTGGTGAGCGATGTCCATCCATCAGTTGTGAGACAAACTCCAGATGCAGATGCTATCTTCTCTTTCACATTGGCAATTAACTCACTGTGTATATTTGGAAGTAGCACATTAGACAGCGTTTTACGTGTGGGCAACTTATATCCAGGGCAATTTGAAACGTCCTCTATCAGCTTCTTAAAATCCGGCTCCTCCACGATCCGGAGAGCATGATGGCCTTTGGAAATCATTCGCACTAACTGTTTGTCTAATTGCTCACTTTTACGCGCTGTCGGTGGCTTCTGAACAAATGCAGTAATTATACCCGATACTCAAAATGAGTATTGGGGTATATTAGATTTGTGGTAAAAGTGGATGTGTGTAACGTCTAGAAGGAATCGTTTCCGACCCCATAAAGTATATATATTCTTGATCAGCATCAATAGCCTGTCTGTCTGTCTGTCTGTCTGTCCGTCTGTCCGTCTGTCCGTCCGTCCGTCTGTCCGTCCCCTTCAGCGCCTAGTGGTCAAAGACTATAAGAGCTAGAGCAACGATGTTTTGGATCCAGACTTCTGTGATATGTCACTGCTACAAAAATATTTCAAAACTTCGCGCCGCCCACTTCCGCCCCCACAAGGGACGAAAATCTGTGGCATTCACAATTTTAAAGATATGAGAAAACCAAAAACGTAGAATTGTAGAGAATGACCATATCTTTAAGACTGCGGAATCTGAATTGGATCGTATTATTATTATAGCCAGCATCAAGAAAACAATTTCATTTTTTCTCGCCCTCTCTCTCTCTAACACACACGTAGCATAGGCGGGTTTGCTTAGAGTAAAACATTAGCGCCTAGATCTCAGAGACTATAAAAGCTAGAGCAACCAAATTTGGTATCCACACTCCTAATATATCGGACCGAGACGAGTTTGTTTCAAAATTTCGCCACACCCCCTTCCGCCCCGCAAAGGACGAAAATCTGGGGATATTCAAAAATCTCAGAGACTATTAAGGCTAGAGTAACAAAATTTGGTATCCGCACTTCTGTTAGATCTTACTATAAAACGTGTATCTCAAAATTTCGCCCTACCCCCTTCCGCCCACACAAAGGACGAAAATCTGTTGCATCCACAATATTGCACATTCGAGAAAACTAAAAACGCAGAATCATAGATAATGACCATATCTATCAGATTGCTGAATCTGGATCAGATCAGATCATTTTTATAGCCAATAGGAACAAATCAATTTGCAGTGGCTACGCAGCGCCCGACGTCACGCTCAGACTGATTTTCTGTCTCTCTCGCACGCACTCTTTGTCGTGTCGTTTAATATTAGCGG